>NC_136508.1:35014345-35034345 GCF_053919585.1 Euprymna scolopes | reverse complement strand
ATAACAATAATACATAACATATGAGAGTTATCTTAATACTTTACTGCAGTTTCATAGGTTGTCCAATCATGGGAAATGTATTAGTAAAATGACAAGCAGGATCTGTGGAAATTCCACAGCAGACTCTTTCACATGTAATATATTGATGTTGGCATTCTGTGGATGTTCAACGTAAATGGAGACGCCCTGATATTATTGTAGCTCTTTTGTTAAAACTGCAAAAGTATTTATCTAAGCTAACAGACACGCTCAAGCAGCCCGGTCGTAAAATATGCTAAAATATGATATTTTAATGTATGCAGATTTTACAGTCAATTTTCTATCGATTCTTATAAAGTTCTAATTTCAAAAATAAAATAAAAAAATATATATCCATATGATTTGGGTGCATCAGCTTGAATTGAAACCAAAACATATGAAGAATATATATATATATATATATATATATATAGATAGATAGATAGATAGATAGATAGATAGATAGATAACTTGAGCTCCTTCAGTTATAATCGAAACCTAAACCAAAACCTATTCTTGGTAAAATTATTTATAAAAAAATAGATGACTTGAGTGCCATCAGCTATAATCGAAACCGAAACCAAAACTTATGAAGAATTCTTGGTAAAATCATTTCTTACAAGAAATGGAAGTACATACCAATTAAATGACCCGTATGAAAGCATGACACAGAAAATAACACACATGTTATCGTATTAGTCCTCCTCTTCTCCTGTAGACACAGAATTCAAACTTAGCTAGGAAATAGATTCTATAACAATTAAATAAAAAATGTGGTTTATTTATACCTAGCAGGCCGCCCGGTGATGCCTGGTCGTAACATAAGCTTAAGTATGAGATTTTAATTCATGCAAATTCCGTATTTATTATTGTAGATCCAATTTTGTATCGATTATTACATTGTGTGTAATCTATAGCAGTTATTTCAAAAGTTAAAGGAACATATATATGATTTGGTACCATCAGCTAAAATCGAAACGAAAACATTTAGTTCTCCAGCAGTATTCGCTACCATATGATATAGAGACACATGGATATCAAAACTTTAAAAACGAATGCAGTCAAACGTATAAATGTATATTTGTGCATGCGTAGAGGAGCACTTTAAGTCGACTTACACCTGCCATATAATACCAATTTTTTTTTTCACTTTTGATCTCTTCACAGCAATTTTTATAGGCTAAAAACCAAATTGAATTTGTTCCACAGATCTGATTTCACTTATATATATCAAATTTCAAGCATGTAGATAAAAAATTGACATAGTAGTTTGGTAGATACAGTTCTGCATACAGAAAGACAAGGTCATTATATATATATATATATATATATATATATATATATATATAATTTGAGGTTGCTATTTTTCAAAAGTAGAGTAACCAGTGAAATATAATAAGGTTAATACAAGAGTGCTCAATACTGAAGTAGAGCAAGTTGCATTTTAAATTTGTCTTTACATAAGCAGTAATTTGTTGCTACACAGTCAGGAGCATGTTTTGGTCTTCTAGTATTTAGTAACTAGAGATCTCTTCAGGCAACAACGCTTATTTTCGAAAGCGGAATTCTTAATGAAAAACGAAAATCAACTTTCAGCAAAAGAAGGCTGTTTTTTATTGTTTTCTTTTTCTTTCGAAAATAAGCCTTGTTGCCTGAAGAGGTCTCTAGTTACTAAATACTAGAAGACCGAAACATGCTCATGACTGTGTAACAACACATTACTGCTTATGTAAAGACAAAGTTAAAATATATATATATATCATGACAATTTAATTCGTTTTTTTTTTTTTGCATCTCTTGATAACCAACGATTAACACCTGATGAGTTTGTTGGCGAAAGGGGCCCCTTGTGTTTTTTTGTATATTATTTTCAAATCTCTCCCTCTCTTTCTATATATATATATATATATATATATATATATTTCTGTAGAAATATATTTTCTTGTAATATATACCAATCCTTATTTAAGAAGCTCAATGTATTTACAGAGCAATATAGAGAATAAATGACAAAAAACTATATTCCAAAATTCATGATGTTGACCATCTTATAATTTATTCCTTTAATTCAGTTGACATTTATAATTAACACTTCATTTCCTTTTGATGGATTGATTGTTGCTATTTCTTCTGATGAGTTAAGGGCAAAATAGATTCACTGACTGGTATAATAATTAAGCGATTGATTTTGTGCTACGAAACAGATACTGTCAAGAATTGTAAATAATTAAAGGAATAAATTATAAGATGGTCAAACTCATGAATTTTGGAATATAGTTTTTTGTCATATATTCTCCCCTCCTCTCTCTCTCTCTCTCTATATATATATATACTGTTAAAAAGGTCAATTTGAAAGGACTCATAAATAGTACAATTTTATTTTCTAATTGTTTTCAATCCTCTCATAGTAGTCTTCATCATTCAACCAACAATTTAAATTCACCACAATGTATTCTGCTTTCTTTGTAAGCAATCAACCTTTTATTATCCTTTTTTTAAAATATTATTTAATGATTATTTCGTTCCATGCCAAATATTTTAGATTTGCGATGCTAGTGGTCTTCAAAATAATTCTGTGGTCTGCATACTTGTACTAAACCGTCCTTATAAGTAATCAAATTCCATTCTTACTTTTGAATCCTCTCTTCATATTCTTCAACATCCAACTGAAAATCCGTCCATCTCATTAATCTTTATCCTCGAGTAGGTTTTGACCTTGATAAGTGCTGATTCATTAGTAAAAAAAATAAGATATAAAGTTTTATGAACGTACAAGATCTGCTGTCTTGATTCGGCTCAATTATGATCTTAAGAAGTTCGTTTTCAAGTCATAATATCATAGTATGAACTTAGCCGACGGCGCCTGGGAATAAATGTGGAGGCTTGTGTACACCAGATTTTAACCCCGAACCTCATATAACAATGTTGTTTTGTTTTTTGGAATTTTTAAAAAAGTAATGAACTGCCTTGATATTTATTGATATTCGATGCAAAGGTACACGTGAAGATATTTATTATATAAAATAACTAATCAAAATATATATATATACATACATATATATATATATATATATATATATATATATATATATATATATATATATATATATATATATATATATATATTTTTATTACATTTTCACCCCAAACAAGGCACATTGCCATTTTGATGTAGGGGGCACAAGGACATAAGCTACAGGGGTACTATGTGGTGAGTTGGGCAGCAAGATGTCGGTTCACGTTACACTTGAACTTCTGCATGTCAGTACAGTTCGGGTAGCAGGAACCCGGAAGGGAACTCCAAAGTCTAGCGGTTCTGGGGAGAAGCTACTGGAGTAGAAGGCTCTCTTACATCTAGGGATCTCAACTGTGAAGGGGTGGGATTTCGCTGCTTGCCAGGCGTATTTACGTCGAGGGGGTACAAGTGCTTGCAGTTCGTCGGAGCATTCACCGTTAAAGTACCTTGTACTTGTAGAACAGGCAGAGGGATGCTACATTTCGTCGATGGGACAGAGGCTGAAGCTTAGATGACAGTTCAGGACCTATTATGTTGGCGACTCTCTTTTGAACCTTGTCTAGGAGTGAGAGACTAGTAGCAGATGCACCAGTCCAAATGTGACAACAATACTCCATACATGGGCGAATGGTGGCCTTATAGAGGTACAGGATACTTTAGGGCGTTAGTAGCTTTCTAGCACAGTAGATATATATATATATATATATATATATATATATATATATATATATATATATATATAATATTTTTATTCATATAGACAAATATTACATACACTACACTGGACATGCTAATGTTTCAGAAAATTGATTGGCAAGAATCAAAAGTCCTCGTCAAGTGGTATTATAAAGCGCATGTGCCAATGAAGGTATCTGATGAAAGAAATTAAATATATATATTTTTTTATTTATAAAAATAAAATGTTAAAATGCTAAATTTAAACAGGGAGAGGTGGTAGGTTAAGTGACATTTTAGACTCCAAATAACGGAAAGTGATAGGGGAAAGAGAAGGTCAAGACTTAACAGGACAAAAGGGAGGAATAAAAGGGAAAAGGAAAAAGAAAAAAAGAACAGAGACAGAAAAAGGAAAAACGAGTCAGCATGATTACACTGCCACAAGAAATGGGAGGGGATGAAAACATTTGAAATCATCTTTGCTAAGGGTTGGAAGTTACCTTGTTAAAAACATGAGTTTTGTTTAACATAGAAAAAACATAGAAAGAAAGAAAGAGGTCGGCGCAAGGGAAGGGAGTGGACAAAGACAAATTAGCACATAGGGTCTCCAATCAGGCATATATATATGCAATATATATATATATATGCAATATATATATATATATATATATATATATATATATATATATATATATATATATATATATGCAATATATATATATATGCAATATATATATATATGCAATATGTATATATATGCAATATGTATATATATGCAATATGTATATATATGCAATATGTATATATATGCAATATGTATATATATGCAATATGTATATATATGCAATATGTATATATATGCAATATATATATATATGCAATATATATATATGCAATATATATATATGCAATATGTATATATATGCAATATGTATATATATGCAATATGTATATATATGCAATATATATATATATGCAATATATATATATATATATGCAATATGTATATATATGCAATATGTATATATATGCAATATGTATATATATGCAATATGTATATATATGCAATATGTATATATATGCAATATGTATATATATGCAATATATATATATATATATGCAATATATATATATATATATATGCAATATATATATGCAATATGTATATATATGCAATATGTATATGCAATATGTATATATATGCAATATGTATATATATGCAATATGTATATATATGCAATATGTATATATATATATATATATATATATATATATATATTTCGTCAAATAAAAGGAGGCAGGGATGACGCAAAAACAAAAATAAAGTGGAGATAATCTCTCTCTGCTTCACCGTTTAAATGAAAATTAAATATAAAAATAATCAACAGTTCAAAACTGCTTATATATCGCTAAAAAATAACAAATTATATATATATATATATATATATATATATATACTAGCAAAAGTACTCGTCGTTGACTGGGTTCAAAAACAGCCTACAGAAAATGAACTCTCATTCATGAAAGTATGATAGGCTATGAAAACGAAGGGTTGTAAAGAGATAGCTTCGAATTTGGGGGTATCAAAACCAAAGCAAAATACGATGAAAGTAAAAATAAAATAGATAAACCCCATAATTTATTATATCATACCTATTCACACTGAAACACTTATCACAATATTCTGTGGATCTATATTAAAAAACCTCGTAAAACTTTGTAACATATTTCCATTCTATGGAGATCAGGCACGAACGAACACCCAATAATTTTATTATACCATATTTCTTCAAGCTGAAACATAATTATCAAAGTATACTTACGCAGATAGATATGAAACGTCTTTATTAAAGTTTGTGCCTATTTCCATTCTATGGAGGCCAGACGCGAACGCAGACCCCACAATTTTATTATACCATCCCTATTTAAGTTAAAACATACTTATCAAAATATTATGTACATCTATATCAAAAACACTTGTAAACGTTTTTTTTAATTTTTTATTTCCATACTTTGTGGACCAAACGCGTACGCAGACCCCACAATTTTAATGAATCATCATTATGCCAGATCAAATATACCTATTCCTGTGTCTCGATACACAGGGCTCTACATAGTGAGTGAAACAGTCGTGTTTGCAAGTGATTTTTCAAAATGGCGACTAGAAATAATGAAATGCTTATCTTTTGGCGATTGTATTTCTTTCACTGAGACTCTTGCAAAGCTCACTTCTGATTGAAAAATATCTTTTCAATTTTTATTTTAATAAAACGAGCAAAGTCAAATTATTTAAACAATAAAAGTTTAACAAAACAATATACATTTTCTTTTAACAAAGGCTGTTTAAAAAACATCTGAGGAAATTCAAATGTTTATACTTTCAAGTATCAACATAAAAATCGGTGTATATTTAGAATTACAATGATTAAAAAAAGCACAAAAAAATATTTATGATGTACATATTCGTCATAGAACGAAGATGTCATATTCTAAAAATCATGTGGGTTTGGCTAGTAACTTTTCTATTTGGCTAGTAAACGGAAATATTTAGTTGTCAAAGGTCAACTAAAGATACATTTCTCTGTAGAGCCCTGATACATCTTCTAACATTATATGTGATCAATTTTCTATAATAGTCAACCATAGAGAAGCCTATTCGTGACCAGACACATAGTGTTCGACTGAGCTTCAATCTATGGCTCCCCCTTGCCAAACTTTCACAAGGAACACTTGTCTAGCTGAAAACACTATCAATAATTTCCTCCACTGTGTCTAAACCTAAACATAGATTCCATGATCAAAGCTTCTTTCTTAGAACTGCACACCTATGGAATTGTCTTCCGTTTTCCTGCTTTCCAGCTGACTACAATATGGTTGTCTTCAAGTCCAACGTGAACAAGTTTCTGATGAGCCGTTACACTTAAGTTAACAAATTTACCGAACTTCCATTACTATCGATTACTATATTGTCCTTTTGATTACTGTACACTCTTCAACCCTTATCCTTGAGTGATCTCTCGGCCTTGATAAGTAGTGACGCCTATGTAAAAAAAACCAAAAAAAAAAAACCACACACACACACACAGACGTTCAGCTTTATATTATAGATATATATATTAGTCGATTAAACTAAACAAAATTATGACATTGTCAATTTTTGAAACTGATATAAATAAAGTCATAATTTTGTTTTTTCAATTGACCATATAATACCTCTATTTGATCTAAAGGTTTAAACATTGAGCTGAATTGACACGTTCAGTATTTCTGTATATATGTTATTCTGAGCTTGATTAAACTTTTCTTATATCTTATGGTGCATGTTAAATTGCTCTTTGGTATAATACCTAAGTCTTAACACACACACAATCATAATCATCATCATTTCATGCATTTACATAAAATTTTATGCATCAATATTCAGTAATTCCATGCAATAGCCTAACAAATTCTCAAAAGGATGAAACGGGAAAAATTCTGTGTAGCTTAATTACCATATATATTTTCAAAACTTACTATATATTATTTTATTCAATTTAGGTAAACAAAATTACTATTAGTCGCTGCAATAAATCTACTGTTTCAGTCTAAAATGACATCGTCAGGCGATAATAAAGCTACGGTCTTATTCAAGGCCAGTGTATATATATATATATATATATATATATATATATATATATATATATATATATTGCTTTAGGATATTTTTAACCTTGAATAATATATATATATATATAATGGTATTTTTATGTGTATGTCCATTGTGTATTCACAATCGTTTCCTAAAATGAGGTTTTCCAAATGCAAACTGGCTCAAAACACACAATTTGTAAATAACATTTTGCTCTTATGTCTGCAAGGAGCCATTGCGTAATGTGTAAAATACTCGGTAATTCAGTTGTGAGTGACACTTTTCTGGAGGTCGAAGGTTCAATCCTCAGTGCGAGTGACATGAAAAATACAATGCTTTTACTTGATTATGGCTGACAGAACAAAAGCATGCTACCCTCGTTGATTAAATAAATGGTTTAGTTCGAAATTTGATGCAGGTTCCCGAATTTAACAAAGATTCCCTGAATTTGACAACATACACCCAAAGAAGGTCGGAGGTTACATCAGCCGAAATGTCATTTGAATAATATTAAAGGCGAGAACAGTAGTTAGATTTCATCCAAATAATTTTGCTCGATTTTATGTTTTTAGAATTTAAAATGATTGGTTATTGAAGTCGCAACAACTTGAAAACGAATACGTTGCACATGCATATGTGTTCATGTATATGTGTGTGTCACACAAAATATATACACGCATACACATAACAAACGGTGTCAATATGTGTATTATCATGTCATGTCCATCTGCCATTGTCTTTATACGTGGATTTCTGTGCGAAGGATTCGGGATGTGTTGAAAAGAAATCAATAAAGTGCTCGATCACAAATGTCAGAGCTAAAATACAAATTATTTATATAAAAACTATATGTAACATATTTCAGAGATGTACCATGGTTTCATTGCATTTGATCTGTCTTTTAAAATCCTTTCAAAAATCCAAACAAATCAGTAATTCACGACATTAAAAAAAAAAAAAAAAAAAAAAAAAAAAATTGAAAAATCAAAAAAATCGCTGATGATTTGTTTGGATTTTTGAAAACCTTTAAAATTTATAAATATATATAACTCAGAACAGCTTGCTTTGGCGTTTAAACCGTCCATCTGGTTTGTGACTTCCAGTTTCCAAAACTTTGTCTGCTTACTATGTCATGGCTGCCCTTCCCGATATTAAAAGCCGCTGTTACTAATCATACACAAGGTGAACAATATTTTTTGTTTTAACTTATTTTAACATGTTTTCCTTACAAATAAATGTAATTTAACCCCACTGAGTTAAAAAAACAAACAAACAAACAAACAAACTGATTTAAATATAAGTATACAATATAAACATATTTATAATCATATTTACTGCTTTTAGTAGCGCTCCTGTGCATTCTGACGATTTTTTTTAGGCCTTAAAATATATTTTCTCTTCAAGGAAGGAGAGAGGTAGAAACTTGGTTTTAGTAGTGCTTTTGGTAGGGCCTCCTTAATTTTAATTAGTGCTTGCAGTAGTGCTCTGGAGGTTTCCTGAATTTTATTTTATTTTTTTCAACCATCACTTAAAAAAAATGTTTTCTCAAGGCAATAAAAGACAATATAATCTAAAAATCACTTTATTTCGAACATTTTTCATCTTACCCTTTATGGGTCAACGAGTAGACTAATATATATAAGGATAAAATACACGATATATCATAAAATAAAATACTGTGGAAACTGGATGTGTGGACAAAAAAAAAAAAAAAAAAAAAAAAAAATTAAGCATAGGAATAAATAATAAAAGACGGATTTTCCAGTTTCGTTTTAATTAACGAACTTCTTCAGAAAGAAAAAAGTTTTTTGATCTGAACAAAACCGGTAAAGCTCTCGTTTTTGATAATTTATTCCTGTTTATTTTCTTGTATTTTGTCTCTCACACACACGTGTGTGCAAATATATATATATATATATATATATATATATATTTATTCACACACGCACCAGCACCACCACACATACATATTTGTATTGTATGTAGTTAGATGTTGTAAATATATATATGCATGCAAGTACATATATATGTAAGACTGTGTGTGTGTGTGTGTGTGTGTGTGTGTGTGTGTGTGTGTTTAAACCTTGCTTTAGATGGTTAGGATTCTTTATTTCAAAATATCTTTCAACTCTTTCAACAATCCGATACATTTTCGTACAGATGTGATTAACTAAATAATTCAAATCGTCTCAATAAATATCGTGTCGCTATCGGGCAAGTGTGTCCATTGCATTAACTCTTTATTCAACGTTTCAAATGTTTTCCTACAAATAATAAAATTAAAAAAAAAAAACACACAAAAAAAAACTTATTGTGTTTGGCAAAGAAACAAAATTAAAATTAATGATAAAAAAAAAATAAGCTGTCAATTTTAAATCTCGAAATATGAACATACAATTTTTTTTTAACCATTTTCATTTGGAATCTTGCAAGACTTTTTGTACCGATTGCTTTCACTCAACAAACGCATATATTATCAGAACTGCCGTTCTCAGCAGCAGCAAATGAAAACGCCTGAAAATTTGTTGGCAAAACTTTTTTTGTCTTTGAGTGTTGAGTGAGAATATGGTAAAACTAACATTCTCAAATGGTTCCTTTTTTATTCGGCTAAATAGATAGGCGTCGCTGGTGCCAGTGAAAAGGTTGCTTGCTAATTCATAAGTATACTAAAGTTTAACTTCAAACGAACCTTTTTAAATGCACCATATTCTTTAACCAAAATTAATAGCAGACGGCCTACCATTAACGCGTTCCAGTTCGAGTTTTCGAATAACATCTCTACTAAATCTTGCGTTTTGCCAACCCACCACCCTTCACAACCTCAATTTCGTTATTAATAATAACTAAGATACCAGAAGTATTATTCGAACGTAAAAAAAAAAATATTTATTCATAAAAGACTGGGCTTTTCTATTTAAGTTAAAAAAAAAAAAAAAAACTAAGTGCATTTAAAAATACGAAAGTCCATGTTCCGATTTATATTTTTCCATTAATGTCGCTAGAGCTGTTTTGTGGCGAAAAAGGTAAGTGAAAAAAAAAAGTTTTTAGAATTTAAGAATTTCCGAGGTCGTTTGTTTTGGTTGTGATTTTTTGGTCTATTAGTGAATTTTCCAGTAGCAGAATGTCCATTGGAAGGTGTGGATGTAGGTCAGGTACGCGAGTTGCTATACGGCGGTGAGCGGGGGGGGGATAATGTTTATGATAGAAGCCGAGGGATGGGGAGGATGCAAAAAGAAAAGGAAAAAGAAGAAAAGAGGAGGTGATAAAGTTGAGTGAGGGGAGGAGTAGATGAAAGTGACATAGTTGGAGGAGGGGGCTAAGTGCATCAAGGATCCGTGAGGAAAAGAGGGAGGACGTGACTTAAGGTGAAGGGATGAGGACATAATTATGACGTGGTAGGAGTGGGAGGAGGGTCTACAACTGTAATCCCCCCACACCACTTCGCCCCTACTTTCTCTCTCTCTCTCTCTCTCTATACACATGACAGTAAAACCATTTAAACCTGAGCACGTTTTTTTCTCCTTGAAGCTAACATTTGAAAACAAAAAAATAAAAACGAATTAAAAACCATAATTGTGTAACTATTGAAATGTTTTTACGCCATTTTGTGAGAAAAGTATTTTCTTTTTTTTTTCAGCCGGATTTGGTTTAACGTTTAAAAGTTAGTAAAAAAAGCAAGCAAACAAACAAAAAACAACAAAAACAAAGAAAAAAGCCGCGAGATCTCGGTACAGGATGGGCGTAAACTGGGGGTTTGTTTTTGAACTTGGTTATTATGTAGATTGATCCCCCAGTTTAGGTACGTGTTGTATGTCTGTCTGCCTGGTGCGATCTCCAATACTTAGTTTGGCTACTTACTAGCAGCTCCTTGTGTCATCTTCCCTCTGCAGACATTAAACCGAAGACAGACAGATTCCTATCTATGTCTTAACCTAAAGCAGCCCCCCCTCCCCACTGCTAAAAGTGGGACAGTATTGAAGCGAGCCGAGTCCAACTATTTTCACTGACTCCTAAAGAACGAAAACCTGTCATTTTGTTCCCAGGAGTTTTCCACCCACAATCCATGCTGTATCCACTGTTTTTATTTACTTTGACCAAAAAGTAGCGACCACGAAGAATATCTACCAACGACAATAATTTCCCCACATACGTCGATCAAGTACTACACCGTTCGTCCGGGTTTGTTTTTATTTTTCTCTTTCTATTTTTTATGTTTAGCTTCTTTCTGCGTCCCCCACCCCCCATTTTCAACAAAATTGATTTATTTTATGTACTTAAAAAAAAAAAAAAGTGTTACGCAATATGGTATAGGGGGTGACAGAGAAAATTAGGATCCATCCATCACCCCTCCCTTTTTTCTTCGGGATTTTTTTTGTTTTTTTTTGCTTATTCAATAAAAACAAAAGACAACCAATAATTTTTTTTTTAAATCTCGTAAAATTATGTAATTATTTTTAATTAAAAATATCCGTTTAAATAAGTAGTAATCTATAAAAAAAAAAGAAAAGAAAAGAAAATAGTTCCAATTTCTTAATTTAAAGTAAGAAAAATTATGATTTTCAATTTTAATTTTCCGGCCCCCCCCCTTTTTTTTTCGCAACTTGCTGGAAATGTGGAAGTATCCGCCACCTCTTCCCCCTCATCCTCGTTTGAATTTATGAATGAAAAAAAGGCAAACAAATATTGGTTGTAAAAATTTTAAAGCTCATATTTTAAGAGAATTTCCGAAAGTAAAAATCATATATATATATATATATATATAATATATATATATATATATATATATATATATATATATATATACACACACACACACACACACACACACACACGTTTTCCGTAGTCAGTAAATGAAAGCAACATTCCATCGGACTTTTAAGTCCTACGGAAAAAAAAAAAACAGCGTGGGAGAAGGAGGAGGGAGAGGGAAAAAAAACTTATTTCTCTTGTTGAAATTGATTTTTTTTTTTTTTCAATTGAAAAACGAAATACGCGAAACCCCCCACATTTTCATTTTAAGCTTATAATATCTTACAAAGGAAAATTGAGCTTTTATTCCCCGCCATTTCGTTAATGTCTTAGCGGGTGAAGATTAGATCAACTAAACCAAAGGAAATAGAAACAACGAGAAACGTTCCAACGTTTGCCTCGAAAAAAAATAAAAAGATATTCTTTTTTCTTTTTTTTTTTTTAATCAAAATGGATCGTTATCTTCAAATTTTGCTTCTTTTTTTTATTGATTAGATTATTATTTTTTTTTTAAATTTGTTATTTCTGTTTTTGCAAAATTTTCTCCTGTTTAAAATTCGGAGGTCGCAGCCATCTTTAGAGGGTTAATAGTGTAATAATTGTTAATTTCATCCATTTTCGCTGTCCGTCTCCATCGTCATTTTTACTTTATTTCCTTGCTTTTCATTTTTCAACCAACATACAAGGTTTCGTGTATAGTACTTTTTCTTTTCTTTTTCTTTTTAAATTCATAATTCTGTTAAAATTTCAATTAAATAATTTTGATGCATTGAATGGCACATTAGGCCTATACAAGAAATATTTCGAAAATGTCATACATAGATGAAATATAGACAATAGTAAAAAAAAAAAAAAAAAATCATATTGCGTCATAAAAGCGTTATGGTTTCTGAAGCTAGTTATTCTTATTCATTTTTTGAAGTCCGTATTCAAGTCTTTTTTAAACCCCCGTTATTTATTTTTCTCCGTGATTTACTTGTGAACAACAGAAATTATATATATATATATATATATATATATATATATATATATATATATATATATATATATATTATACTATTTGTAATTGTGTGCGTTTTACTTATCTGATAGATCGGCAAAAAACTTGAAGGAGAGTAAAAAAAAAAACCTCCTTTCCTTTGCGTCCGTAAGCTTCGTTCCTGGAAGAAAAAAGAGCGCGTTTTTTTTCACTCCGTTCGTCTTCTACTCTGGCGTGGTTTTCTAATGTTGTTTTTAAGTGCGTCAAGCGCACATGGTGCGTCGCCGTGGACACCTCCTCCTTGACGGCTCGCACCCCCCCTTCCGGCCGACCGCTTTTTTTTTATAACCCTGCCTCTGTTTCTTTTTTTTCTTTTTTTTTAATTTCTCAAAGACCTTGACGCTACCCTTCTAGCATTTCTAAATTCTTCGTTTATTTGCGTGCATCAAACGGCACCTTCATTATTTCATATTTTTATATTTCTCCGTAATTAAAATGTCTATAGTAAAAAAAAAGTTTCTTCTTTTATCTATTCGTTTTCGTTATCGCCTCGGCTTTGTCGATGGTTCAATTTGGAGGAGGAGTCTAAAAAAAAATCCCGCCCGTTTTTCTCTCTTTCTCTTTGCCGTTCGTCTCTCTTTACATCTTTATTTCTTTCTTTCTCGCATTCTCTTTTTATCTATGTGCTAGCGTATTTGTGCGGACTTGGTAATGTCCCCTTGTTAGTTTTACGATAAAAAGTCGCGCACTGTAACGAGGAATAACGCGAAAGAATTAAAATTGCTCTTTCTAAAAAAAAAAAAAAAAAATGCTTTTAGTTTTCATTTTAAACAATGAAATATTATTATTCAACAATAACCTTTCAATTATTTTGTTTTGAATATACTTTTTACTTTTTATTTGCAAAACTTTTTTTGACGTCACCAAGTGCGCGAAAAAATACAAATAATTTTTTTTTAAAGAAAATCGAACTTATCAATAAAAAGCTTTATAAAATGAATCTTTCTTGCAGATTTTCATATTTATTACCGTAAAAAAAAAGGAAGAAAGTATATGTATCAATTATCTCTTGTTTTTATTTTATTTCTAAAACTTATAAAAATTAATTACGGTAATGAAAAAAGTTTTTCGTTAGCCTCATTCTAATTTTTAATAACAACTTTTTTCACATTAACGAAAAGTTTTATGACGCCTAAAAATAAAAATAAATATTAGAAAAAAATTCTTATTTCTCATTTTTATTTCATTCTCCATTAATTATTTTATTAATGACAAATAATTTAAAAACTTGTTTTGATTTCTGCCTGTTTTTTTTTTCTTTTTTGCACGGTTCGTTTTTGTTTTTTGTTTGTTTCTTGTATGTATGTGTTGTGTGACTAATGTTCCTTGAAAAAAGTATTGCTAGATATTTTTTGGTTTTGTTTAAATCATATGTTTAGGTAAAATTTTAAATAAAACTCCTTTTCCTCTTCTCTCTCTCTCTCTTTTTTTTTTTTTCTTTTTTTATCCGGCAGTAAATTTATTGTCACGCCTTTAGGCAACTACAAAATTGCATTTTCATCTTCCACTGTTTTATGCTAATTACGCATTGTGTGAAATGTGATGTAATAGTTGCGTTGTTGCAGTACTGTGTCACACACACACACACACACACACACACACACACACACACACACACACACACATAATTACATCTCCAGGAAGAAGAGGAACTGGAAAATTCTCTGGAAAAATTATATACTTTCAGATTTGCAATGCACGTTTGATGATTCAATCAGCTATTTTTAGCTCCGGTCATTATTGGCGTTCTCTTTATTGTTCGCGAGAGAAGAACAATTTCTGGTAGGAACGGAGCATCTCTCTTTATTTTCTTTTCTTTTCTTTTCCTTTTTTTTTTAGTTTCTTTTCTTTCTTTTTTTTTTTTCTTACTCCTCAAAGATTATCCTTTTTTTCTTTTTCTGACAACTGATAATAATAATGATAATAATAATGATGATAATAATAATAATAATAATAATAATAATAATAATAATAATAATAATAATAATAATTTTTCCCCTCTATAAATTTCTACGTTGACTATCTTTTTATTAAATTTTTATCACATTTATTTAATTAATTTATTTATTCTACTTTATATATAAAAGATACTGGATTTTTTTTTTCACTTAAAAACCACTTGTTGAGTGCGCAACTTTTTAATATTTTTTTTTTGTTGTTGTTTGTTTTACATTATTTTGCTAGATTAAAAAAAATATTGCTAATTTTAGTTATATTAGTCTATTATTTTTTGTTGTTTAACTATTATATTGGAGTAATTTTATAGCGGTGAAATACATTTGTAAAATAAATCTCAAGTTTTAACACAAAAAAGTTTCTACAGGTAAAAAAAAAAGTTTAATGTGGGTGTGTCTTGCAGTCTACTTTCGTATTCAAAAGTCATTTCGTTTGAATATTTTAACATTGTCCCTTCGACATTAATATTAATTATGCTAATACCTTTCATATATTATTATTATTATTATTATTATTATTATTATTATTATTATTATTATTATTCAAATAAATAAGTTTTTTTTTTCGTTAGGAGTCTTTTCTTTTCTTGTGATGAACATTTCCTTCTTTTTTTTATTTATCAATTGATGGGTTTAATTGTTATTTTTTATGCTTTAATTAAAATTCCCGTATTTTAATTTAATTATCAGAAAATTTGATTCAATCATTTTCTGCACGTTCTTGATTTAAGAAACAAGAGTTAACAAAACGATTCAGTGTCATGGAATTGTGAGCTTGATGCTCCGAAACACATATGATAAAGATAGTTTTAAACATCGTAAAAACAAATTAATAATAATAAAAAAAAGTTTTCTTTTATTTAAAGAAATTTTTTTTAAGAAAAGTATATTAACAGTAAAAGATGATTAAATAATTTTTTCCTTATTTTTTTATTATCATGAAATTGGTTTAACTGTTTTATTTTAAGGCATATAAACCCTATTCGTGTTTTTAAATACAAAATTAAGTAATTTTTTTTACTTCTCTATATCTTTACATATTCATTTGTTTTTGGTTTGGTTGCTTTGCTTTATGGCATATCAATAAGTTTCCAGTTATTTAATGCCGAATCCCTTAATTAAAAAAAAAAAAGTTTTTATGCTTGAAGTTTTTTTTTTATATCTTTAAATATTTCTTCAAGGTGATTGATTTGGTTTGGTTGTTTTAAAAAAGCAAATTATCGATTTTGAATATGCAGAACATGACCAAGAAAAGAAAAAAAAACAATAACAATAATCTTTGATGTCTTTTAGGCTAGGGAACCACTAACCAGTATCTTCAGCCAACCTGAACAGGTAGCACCAGTAGTAACCAAAAGAAGCTTTCTATGAACTTACTGAATTTCAAATATACCTAAGATATTTATCAAACTGAAGAAAAACAATGTTTTGAAAAATTATTAAATTGTAAAAAATTAAAAAGTTTCATGATATCTATTAACAAGAGGGAAAACATATGTATGGTTATACATGAACACATGAATAGAATCAATTGATATATATATACCACTATATATATATATATATATATATATATATATATATATATATATATATATATATACACACAGAATGGTGTATATATATATATATATAGTGGTATATGTATATATATATATATACATATAAATATACATATATATATACATATATAAATATATACATATACACACACATATATATATATATATGTATATATATGTATATATATGTATATATATATATATATATATATAGTTATATATATATATATATATATATATCACTATATATATATACACCACTACGTGTATATTCCACTTTATATATTTATATATATATATATATATATATATATATATATACAACTATATATATATATCTATCTATATATATATATATACAACTATATATATATATCTATCTATATATATATATATCACTATATATATATTTACATATATATATATTTATATATATATAACTATATATATTTAAATATATATATTTATATATATATAACTATATATATTTAAATATATATATTTATTTATATATATAACAATATATATTTAAATATATATATATATATTTATATATATACATACATTTATATATATATATTTATATATATTTATTTATACATATATATATATGAAACTATATATATATATTTATATATATATAACTATATATAGATATTTATATATATATAACTATATATATTATATACGTATATATATATATAAAACTATATATATTATATACGTATATATTCCACTTTATATATATATATATATAGATATATATATATTTATATATATATATATATTTATGTATATATATTTATATATATATATTTATATATATATATAAATTCATATATATATATTTATATATATATATTTATATATATGTATATATATTTATATATATATGTATATATTTATATATATATATTTATATATATATTTATATATATATTTATATATATATTTATATATATATAAAACTATATATATATATTTATATATATATATAAAACTATATATATATATATATATAAAACAATATATATATATAAAACTATATATATATATATAAAACCATATATATATATATATTTAAACCATGTATATATATAAAACTATATATATATATATATATATATATATATATATATATATATATATATATATATATTAGCATGGGCGCCCGGCGTTGCGCGGGTGTTTGGATGTGTATGTTGAGCAAAAGAAAAAAAAAAGTGGTAGTAGGAAGCAGGCTCGAACCTGTACCGCAAAAGGGGGAAAGAACGGTGTAAAACTTAACTTTTATGCTGTTACGACCGTCGCCAAACCGGAAGTGACATTTTTTAAAATTAAGGCTAGACAATCTAAAGGAGAGGATTACTTTAAAAAATATCGGCGAAAAAAGTTACCCCCACCCCTGTAGAAAAGTGCCTAGTTAAAGGGGAAGATATTAATGTTTTTAGCCAATTTTTCGATATTTGTCGTATGGAAGATCGAACTTTAAATCAATACTGATCTTGGTAAAATCCGTCGCCTCTATTTAAAGCTTAAGGCATATATGCAAACAGACATACATACATACATTTATATATTGGTAACTAAAAATTTTCGACCCAAACTGATGAAAAAGCCTGCCCTATCTCTGAATACCCTTTATGTAAAATTTCAAATATTTAGACCAGAAATTGTCTGAGTAATTTGGAAGAGACCGCAGAGGTAAATTTTTTTTTAACTTAGACCCCTATTATGACCCATTAACATTTATTGTTTTGGGCTTAATCAAGTTATTAAGTTAGATCTATGTCCAAGGAACCTATATCTAAAATTTCAAGTGCGTGGACCCAAAATTGTCCGAGGAGTTTGGTAGAGTTCTCAAAGGTCAAATCGTTGAACTTTGACCCGTAATTCGCCAACTTTCTGGCTAAAAACCGATCACATCGATTTTCCTAAATCTCGGTAACCTGTATATCAAATTTCGAGTCTGTAGACTAAAAATTGCCAGAGTTATTGCATTGGCAAATGTATACAGACACACAGATACACTTTCACTTTTATATATATATAGATATGAATATATATATATAAATATATATATGAATATATAAATATATATATGAATATATATATAAATATATATATAGATAGATGAATATATATATAAATATATATATATATATATGAATATATATATATATAAATATATATATATATGAATATATATATAAATATATATATGAATATATATATAAATATATATATATAGATGAATATATATATGAATATATATATAAATATATATGTATATATGTATAAATATATATATACATATGTATATATATATATGAATATATATATAAATATATATATGTATATATATATATGAATATATATATATAGATATATATATATATGAATATATATATATATACAGTGATGATCATATTTATTGGCACGGTAAAATAAAAGTTAAATTTTGTCTAATAAATTCTAAAAAAGGGATTAAATTAAAGAAAATAACAAAGTATATTATGTATTTTTAACTGGCCTTTCCGATGCAGCAATCGGATTTTAGAAAAAATAAATAACAAAGGAACAACAAACATAATTGCAAAAAACCCTTGTTCAAAATTATTGGCACGGCTTTGTTTTTCTTTCAGTATCAGTATAATATCAATCAATTTCCGGTTTACGTGCTTTCTGAACTTTTTTATAGCCATATTATGCTTGTTTAACGCTAATTCAGTGAATAATTTTTTTCAGATAATTTTTAGATAGCGATTTATTTAAACTATTATAAGTGACTAAATTATAATTTTCAATCGCCATGGTTTAAACTAAGGAACACAGCGAAGACGTCAGGAAGCTTGTTGTAGCATGCCATACCAATGGGGAGGGCTATGATAAGATTTCAAAGAAGCTAAACCTTCCCAAATCCACTGTTAGAGCCATAATAAACAAGTTCAAATCGCAAGGCCACGTTATGAGTTTAGAGGGTAGAGGGAGAAAAAGGATTCTTTCCCTAAGAGATGAACGGAAAATTGTTCGACAAGTAAAACAAAACCCAAGGATCTCTGTTGGGGAGATTGTTGATGAACAGAGCACCTCTGGAGTGAATGTATCTCGACATACAGTTGGTAGAGTTTTGAAGAGAGCTGGTTTAAAAGCATGTCGTCCGAGAAAGACTCCCTTATTGAAGCCTATGCACCTGAAAGCAAGGCTAGCCTTTGCAAAACGTCATATTGATAAAGATGTTGCATTCTGGAAACGTGTTCTATGGACTGACGAAACGAAAATAGAGTTATTTGGCCATAATAAAGTGTCTTATATTTACAGAAAATCTGGCGAAGCTTTCCTGCCTAAGAACACC
>NC_136508.1:35006845-35009345 GCF_053919585.1 Euprymna scolopes | reverse complement strand
GCAAATTCCTTAGGACCTCTACCCAGTAATAGCTGATTTAACATAAGTTTAAATAAAAGGTTTCTCTTCATAATTCCACGCAGACTACTGAGTTTGACACAAAGATTTCTGAGTTTCAGACAAGATATACTTGAAGAAGGTCAGTGGTTACATCGACTGAAACGTTGTGAAAATAACATTCAAGATGAGAACAGTCGTCCAAAGAATCCAAATAGTATGTATAATCAATCCTCATCTCAAAAATTCAGAAATGTAATTGATTTAAATATTGTTTTTCTTTTTATACTTAACATGGAAGATATCATCAGAGAAAGTGTTTACTTTTCATTTCAGATTTGGACAAGCTGATGCTGTGAAGTCTATAGTTGACCGATGTATTTACATTGAATATCTATATATATATATATATATATATATATATCCTATGTGCTACTGCTGTTACTGACCTAGAGAAAGAGAGAGAGAGAGAGAGAGAAAGAGAGAGAGAGATTTGTGGGGTTTTTTGGCACCTGAGAGAGAAAGAAACTTGGAGCGAAAAATTCATTGATGCTTTGTAAACTCTCCCTTCTCAATCCTCTCGTCTAAACAAGGCAGCCATTAAAGACACAGTGCAGAACCCTTTCGTCATCTTCCCGGGGATCCCGCTTGAAAACAGCATGATGCAAACCGACGATCCCTACATGTTCATGCGGAGCAACGAGTCCTTCTCGCCAAATGTCTTTCCAGACCCCAAGTCGACTGCAGTGCCAGCCTCATCGTCGTCGTCGACTACCACGCCGTCAAATCCCGGCATCGTTCCGCTCGACAAGAAGCCGTTCAAATGTTCCCACTGCTCCAAGGCGTTCCTCTACAGCAGCAGCCTCACGGCCCACGAGATGATGATGCATCGCTCCGATTTGCCGTATGAGTGCCGCGACTGTGGGAGACGCTTTTCTCTCAACACTCACCTTGAACGGCACCAGATGATACACACAGGTAAGCTGGTTAGGGTTAGGGTTTCGGTTCAGCGGGTGATTCATAGCTATTGCGTAGTGGGGGAGGTGGGAAGGTGAAAGTGTGAGTAGTGAAATAATTCTTGGCACGTTCTGAAGATCCAGCATATTAAGTTTAAATTCTATCAAGGCATTTTACTTAGCTTCTCTCAAAAAATGGTCTAGCTTATTGCCAGTGTTATATACAAGATGCCCCCCCCCCGAATTAAGTTAACAAAATAGAAAACAAATCCCAAATTTTCATGGGCTTCATCTCTAATTTTTTTTTTTTATCGCAAAAATTAAATAAAACTTTTTGTTTTCTTTTTAGCAGCATTAACCTTCTGGAGGTTGAATCGACTTCCTCTAAAGGAAGACGTGTTATGGGAATATTAAATTTAAATTCACAAGCGGTCCCCAGTCGCATTTATATTCTGGTCAAGGTAGATAACAACGTTAAATTTTTGCAGTTTTTACAGGGACGTAGTAGAGGCAATATCACTTGAAGGAGGTGCACCATTCTTTGTATGAGTGTATAGCCATAACTAGGTTATCTTATTTGTGTTTTGAAAACCATTTTATTTTGAATATTTGGTGGGGAAATATTCTCATGCGAGATGGTTCTGACAGATACATACAGTGCCTGGTATTCCCAAATGGTCACCCATCTCGTACTGACCAGGCTCACTGTTGCTTAACTCTTGATCTAATTAGGACCCATGTATCAACATAATCATGTCACATATAAACAAAATTTAGATGATAACTGGTTTATTATGTTTAAAACATTATATCAAAACTTTAAACCCTTTTTTCTTCATTCTAAAAGATTGTGATTTCGTGATTGAATTCATTTAGTTCCGTGCATTTTTTGAGGTGCAACACAATTTTAGGTACTTGTGAAATTTACAAACTGTACTATTTTTTAGATAGAGTTTTCAAATTAAATACAATTTTTCTCGTATCTTTTGTTTATTAAACTGTTAAGTGAACATGCAAAATAGTTAACAAAGCTCCTTCCTCCAAGTTAAAAATGTTGTTTTTTTTAAATAATAATGTTATTTTAGCACGGTCTGTAAAGTACACAAATACACAAATCTTGTGACAGACTGGAGGTGTAAAAGCATTCCAATAGACAATATGAAATCCATCTATGTGTGTGCAACCTATCAAATGCTTCTCTTACTGGGGTCGCCTGCTATTATCCAACACTGTTAGTAGAGGCAATATCACTTGAAGGAGGTGCACCATTCTTTGTATGAGTGTATAGCCATAACTAGGTTATCTTATTTGTGTTTTGAAAACCATTTTATTTTGAATATTTGGTGGGGAAATATTCTCATGCGAGATGGTTCTGACAGATACCTTAGACACTCGAAAGATTGTATCTAGTAGACATTCAAAGTCTCAGGTATTGCTTCCGCCATGTTCTTCAAAATGATTACTGAAGTTCAGCAACAGTGAGTCTGGTCAGTACCAGATGGATAATCATTTGGGAATACCAGGTGCTGTATGTGAGAGGATGTTGA
>NC_136508.1:34986845-35001845 GCF_053919585.1 Euprymna scolopes | reverse complement strand
TGAAAACCTTGAAAAAATAATTAAAAAACATAATAACAAAATATTAAACAAAAATAGCACACCCATTGCTACCGAAAGTTGTAACTGTAGAATTAAATCAAAATGCCCTCTTAAAAGAATGTGTATGTATATATATATATATATATATATGTATATGTATATATATATATATGCTTATTTGTATGTCGGTTGGTTCTCCGTGGGTATATACATATGTATCTTATTATTTTTAATTTGGGTACTATCTACCTGTGCGTCGCTACTTTTGAGTATTTCGTTGATTTAATTACTTCTTTTGCCTGAATATATTTATATATTTATAGGTAAGTGTACTTGTATCTGTGTTATTAGTAATCTGGTCTTGAATGTATTATTTTGTGATTTAATATAACTTTATATCTATACTTAAATAGCTTAAACTTCCAACCTAATAGTATAGTTACACCTTTACTTATGTGCATGTATATGTATATATATATATATATATGTATATATATATGTGTGTGTATATATGGATATATATATGTGTGTGTGTGTGTATATACATATTTGTATTGTATTCTTTTTATATACATAAATATTAATAGTTTTTATTTATAATTATTGGACCTATTTAATTTATTTAATCCCCTCTTATGGCTAAATATGTTATATTAAAAAGATAATAAATATTAATTTTATTCTGTTTCTATTATTATTATTATTATTATTATTATTATTATTATTATTATTATTATTATAATTATCATTACTATTATGTTTATTGTTATTAATAATAATTTTAATATTGTTTTATCATTATTTTCTTCTTTTATTCATATATTTATCTAATAAAAACGCGAAAACTTAAAACTTATATCATTTAGCATAAAGGGCCTAATTAATGGTAGACGTATGTTTGAATTGCGTTGATTTTACTCGTGGACGTATGTAAGAGGATAAATATGCTAGCTGAATACATTCACTGCCTTTTTTGACACGTTCATTTCTGACGCTTGGATTGTATCTTCTGTTTGTATTTGTAATAATATGTTTCATTACTGAATTGTATAATTGTTCATAAATTGGTTGACATGCAGATCTTTTTCTTTTTCTTTTTCTTTTTCTATATACTGTCAAATTCTTACTTTCTCTCTTTCTCTATTTAACTAGATCTCATTATTCTTTCCTTTTCCTTCTAGTTCTTATTCTCTTTATAATAACTTTTTATATTTCTTTCTTTTCTTCTCCATATCATATATATATATATATATATATATATATATATATACATATATATTCTCTCTTCTTTTTCTCTCTATTTTGTTTTCTCTCTATTTTCTTTCTCCATTTCTGCCTCTATTCCTTTTTTTCTCTTTTCAATCACTCTCTCCCCATTGTAATCTTTTAACCTTATTTAAATTGCCTCTCCCTTTTTACTTTTTTATTTAATTAAGGTTCTGTGTTTTAAGTTTTTTAACTCCAACTTCTAAAGAGTTCCTACCTAAAATAAAAATCCATTATTCATTGAACTTTTGAATAGTCAAGTCGCTGCCTGATGATATCTGTTGTTTGATTGAAACAAGTGGCTATTTGTAGCAGCGGGATGTGAGCATGTTTATATAACAATAAACAAGTATTATCAGCTCTTTTTATTGAGCACTATCTAACAACCTCGTTGAATTCATTAGTCCATTACTTTTGAATATAAATAAACCCGAGTATATATATATATATATATATATATATATATATATATATATATATATATATATATATATATATATATATATATATATATACATATATAATTCGTTGTTTAAAATTTCCCGTTAATTTTTGCATTTTCGAAAAATGAAAAAACATTGACTTTTTCTTGTTAAAATTTCCGGGCTATAGTATTCGTGTAATCATTTGTTTCATTTAACATTTTTTTCATTGTTCTACTGATTATTTTAGCATCTCAAATTATACCTTGGAAAATATGCTTATTTTTGCAATGTTTATACTGATTATCTCCCCTACATTGGAATTTTTGTTGGCATAAGCGCCTAAAACTTTGCTACATCAAAAAAAATTAGTTGAATGTTTTGTTTAATAAAAATGAGAATATTGTCTTTTGTAGAGTTAAATGTCTCAGCGTTCCAAATTATCGTATGAAAAAAAAAAAAAAAATGAGTAAATAAAAAGGAACATTCAATGATTTTTTTTGTTATTAACGTTATAAACGTTGTTACTTAAAAAAAAAACAAAAGAAAGAAAAAAGAGCCATCGCAATTATTTAATAAACATTACATTTCCTATGCAATTATCGTTGCATTTTTAAATGACCACATCTTTTTTATGCAAACGAACTTGCCTGGTTTTCAGAATAATAAACTATTTTAAAACTGGTAAACATTAATCAGAAGTGACTTTTCTAGGGCATTCATTGTCAAACCCAGACTGAACCTGATGAATGCTATATATATATATATATATATATATATATATATATATATATATATATATATATATATATATTTCCTTAGAATTTCTCAAAGTTGCTTTTTCTTAATAAAAATGTAGTAAAGAAAGTAATTAAAAAAAAAATTTTTTTTAAATCACAATTCCTCTGCAATTAATCATTGCTTTTTTTCTTTTTTTTTTCTTGCAATTAATCAGAAGTAACTTTTCCAGGGCATTTATCGTCAAGCCCAAATATCAGCTGGCGTGATATTGTAAACAAATTGCGTTTTCTTAAAAGAAAAAAGAGTAACTCGGCAATTAGCCTGCGTACAACAATTTGAGCGCTTATGTCAACTAATCATTAAATCTAAGGGAGATAACCAGTATAGACATAGCAAAAATAAACATATTTTGCAAGGTATAATTTGGGATGCTTAAATAACCGGTAGAACAATGAAAGAATGTTAAATGAAAAAAAAAAAAAGAGAAAAAAATATTACACGAATACTATACCTGCGAGAAGTTGTTGTCCAATTAGCCAATGAAAAATGCTTCTCTTATTTAAGAGAGAGAATAAAAAACCCCGAACACTTTATCTTGTGCAGAATCTTTGAACGTTGTTATTTTTTCCCTTTTTTTTTTTTAAAAATACATTTGTACATAATAGTAAAAAAACAAAAACAAAACAAACTTTAATCATAGACAAAAACGACTGCTTACCTAAAATAAAGAAAAACAAATTTTTAATTTTTTAATTTTTTAATTAAAAATTATATTTTTGTTTTAAAAAAAATTACATTGACAGTTTAAATACGTCAAAATCTCCTTCAAAAACGTTTTCTATTTTAATTGTTTTGTGTACGTTAATTATTATGCACCCCAAATTATACCTTGCAAAATGAAACTACAGAATAGTACCCCCCCCCCCAAAAAAAATAAATTAAACTTTAATCATAGGTAGAAATTGACAGTTTAAATACTTCAAAATCTCCTTCCAAAAAGTTTTCATCGTTCTGACGTTGACGTTTTAGGTATAAAATAAAGAAAAACAAATTTCTTATTTTTTAATTTTTTATTTTCGTTTAAAAAAAATTAAAATGACGGTTTAAATACTTCAAAATCTCCTTCAAAAAAGTTTTGTTAATTTCGTTAATTAACAAGTTCATTTAATTTTTGTTTTTGATTAATTACCATCGTTTGAAACAAGTTTATTTAATTTTTGTTTTCGATTAATTAACATCGTTACATTGTAACAGTTTACTTTTGTTTTGTGTAATACGTTAATTAATAAGTTTATTTTATTACTTAACAATTTTATATTATAAGTTCGTGGATTAACTTTGCTAACTTTTCCTTTTCATAAACTGCTTCAGCAATTCCGGAACTCAGCTACAGTAATCATTTTTTTTTTTTTTTTTTTCATTTAACATTCTTTCATTGTCTACTGATTATTTCAGCGTCCCAAATTATATCTTGCAAAATATGCTTATTTTTGCTATGTCTATGCTGGGTATCTCCCTTAGATTTAATGATCCGTTGACATAAGCGATAAAATTTGAAAGAATTGCTTAGTAAAATAGAGTTATCTCCCATGAACCAATGACGATTGCTTAAGTGCCGAAAATATAACCATAGCTCTGAATGCCACCATGCAACAGAGAACGAGGTACTGCCTGGAAGAAATTACTTGTGTTTTTATAATGGAAATAGCTCCAAACAAGATATAATGCCACTTGATATAGGGAGAAAAAAAAAAAGAAAAAATCCTAGTTAACGATATGTGTTAGATAATAGACAGATGCAGAAAATAGCAATTCTTTCCCCTTTGTCAGAAACATTGCTCATAAAATACGAGGACTAAGAGAATAAAATAAGGGAAGTGAGAGTTACGAGGCTTGGATAAAAATAAACCCAAGGTCTACTTTCTATACTCCTTTTGACTTCCTCAAACTTTAGTTATTTATACAAGACAGAATGGGATTATGCCAGAGAGTCAAAAAGAGAGGAAGTTTCCCCTGCTATCTCCCTTGATCTTCATCCTGTTCTTTAGGAAGGTGTAAAACCTTCCATGATCGATGATTGGTTTAAAAGAGTTTTTCAAACCAATGCTGCAAAGCTTTAGAAAAGTGTTGTGCTCATTTGTAAAAACATTGATTAATCTGATTGCATAAAATTACTCAAGACTCTTTTCACAAAACATACTAACTGTTGTGCAAATCACTTGGACAATCTACTGGTCTTTGGAGAATCAATTTTATATCATATATTTAAATCAAAGTTAAAAAAGTTGATGGCTGTATGTTGCATATTTGAAAAGGGCAGTGTGAGTTGATTATGGTATGATTCAACTCTTGTCTGATTTGCTTAGTAGTTCCTATTTTCTCAGTTTTTTCAGACAGCCATCTTGGATTGGGCCAAGCTGGAATAAAAACTTTCCAAGGAGCGACATACTTTTTATGGTTCACAAATTTATTTATATTTCAGAAAAAATACAAAGTAGTGAAATATAGTTGTTTAAGCTACCTCAAAGTTTTCTCAATTCCTGAGAAGAGTGTGAAAGGGGTGAAGTACCCACCAAGTGTTGAAACACAGGCCAAGCTCCAGAAGAAAGAGAAAGAGAATCAGAAGGGACATTAAATAAAAACACTAAAACATTATCCAGTTAGGTAGAAAAGTAACTTATCTTGTCTTTGATAACATTTATTTGTTATATATTTGTTTTTTGACAACTTTTTCGAATCTATGTGTATAGTAATACAAACACCTTACTTTTTATTTTATAGAATATTTGATCTAGAGTATGTTGTGTTAATAACTACCTTTTAAGCTAATTTCTTTTTGTGTTTCTCTTTAGAGGAGGGGGGCGAGATTACAGATTATTATTAAAATATTAAATTCGTTTTTGTTTGTTTTTTTTTTGTAGAAAATTAATAAAAAATCATTTGGCTTAATTTTTTTATTTTTAGATTATGTCATGTTTTTTTTTTATATTGAATTGTTTATTAAAATGTAAATGCTTTAAAAAAATATTTGTATTTTTTCCCCCTTTTTTAAATGTTGTTTTATTGGGTATTGTTTTTTATTCTTAAAAAAAAAAAATAATCAAAACCTATAAAAATCTGAAGTTTGGATTAAAAAGAAAATTATTAATCTATAAAAAAATAATTCAGTTTTGTTATTTACAAATTTAAAAATTCATGATGATTATCTTATTTGCCAAAGTGAAAATAGAAATAATTCTAGCATAAAAAAACTACAATTCTACACAAAATGACTGAATAAATAATTATATTATACAAAAAATTAGTAAATTCTACATTAAAAAAATCTTGTTAGTTAAAACAAATACATGATGAAGAAAACAAATTAAAACGTGCACAAAATGACCACCCCGAAAATGCTACCTATGAAATCGTTAAAAAATTCTCAATCCTTTCTGCAATCCAACCATATTTAGTACAACTAGACTTCAGTTCATGCCTGACTTGTCCACCAAGCTTAAATCATGAATGTCCAACAGTCTTTGTTTTCTTGGCATTCAAAATTCTAACGTCCTTTCTACTACAGTTCTGATTTTGGTTTTGTGTTAGGATAGTACATACAAGTAAAGAGTTATTTTTTGCTTTCTAATTTATATAGATGTTTATGGTGTGTACGAACACACTATGTAAATTAGATGAAAAGAACCACTCGTTTTTACATGCTCACAAAAGCAAAAGTGGTTGAATCAAACCTGCATGAAGAGAAATACATGGTTAAATGAGAGATGGATGATTTATTCAGTTAGTTTTAGGATAGTATAAAGTAGGTCTTGGGTTTACCTTTGGTGGCCTCGTAATTCTCGTTTTCCTTATTTTGTCCTTTTAGTCCTCACATTCTGTGAGCGATGATTCTTTTTGGAAAAAAATAACAAATAACTATTCATATTATTTTGATTCTTTGAACTACCGTTTCCATCTTGAATGTAAGAAATAGACTTCAGTCTATGCCTGACTGTTTCGATTGTGAATGTCCAAAAGTCTTTGCTTTAATGTCGTTCAATGATATGCAGCAACATTTCGGATCAGGATACAATATGCAAAAGCTATATCATATTTCTCTCTCTTTGTTTTAATTTTCTTATCACTTTGTTTTTGCCGGAGATGGGGAATTCTACCGGATGTTAAAAATTCTCCCATTACTTTAGTTACTCCAACCGAGAGATCTTTTTAAGATTCTAACCGTCCCTTAAAGTGCAATTGTTTGTATTTCTCTTGCACTTGGTTCACTGGGTATATTCGCCAGATAGTTTTTGAAATTCTTTTTCATTAGCTCGGTTGTTTCTATAATGACTGGTATAATCTCTTAGTATGTCTGTCTGTCTGTCTGTCCATTCCACTTTTTCTCGGAAACTACTGGGCCAATCTGGCTAAAATTTTGTATAAACCTTTGTTATGCTAAGATACAGCGAACTAAGTATTATGATATCCATTATATGCACAATTAGATATTAATATAGATTTATAGAGGTTAGTCACCACAATACCACATTTACTCTAAAAGTTTTCTCAGAAACTACGTGTTCGATCTGGATGAAATTTTGTATGGACCTTTGTTATGATAAGGTGCATCTGACTAAGTATTACAGTATCCATTAGATGTGCTGTTAAGGATTAATAGGGATTAGTATTCAAGCCTCACTATTGGGCCGATCTGGCTAAAGTTTTGTATGTGCCTTTGTTATTATAAGGTGCATCGAACTAAATATTATGGTATTTGTTTGATGCGGTTGGAGATTAATAGGGATTAGCGTTTAATGCAAAATTGAGTGCAAATGTAATCACATTTAAACATCAGTTTGGCATAAAGCACTCATTCTAAGAATAATACATTTTGCCTGTTAATAATTGGCTAAAATGTATAGTTTTCAATAATTCTGACACACTCTTCTCTTGGCATTGTTCTCATTTGGACTATGATGGCCATCTTTAATTCAAGAATAATCTTAGGATTTTTTTTTTTTTTTTTTTTTTCTTACATGGTAGTCACCACTTATCAAGGCCCGGAGGTCACTTGGGGATTGTTTTGATAACCTCATAGATCAAAATCTGGGGGCTGATTGTCCGGTGAGTGTGAAGCCCATTCAGGATCACACTTTCTATTGATGAGATCATCACTAAAGTGTTCCCGGATATCAGTGCTAAAAGATTAAATCTATTACCGATTCCATGAGTGGTATTTTCGTGTCATTCTTATGGGGTTAGCGTATATCAAAATAATTCTGACACACTCTTCTCTTAGCATTGCTTTTACTTTGACTATGATGACCATCTTTACTTCAAGAATAATTCTAAGATTGTTTTTATAACCTCACAAATAAAAATCGGGGGGGGGGTGATAATCCGGTGAGTGCGAAGCCCATTCAGATCACTAAAACAAAGACTGAAATTTTGTAGTCAGACAGAAACTGATGTTCATTTGTACCAACTATGGTTGTACTGCAGAAAGGATTGCGAATTTTATAAATGATTCCATGGAATGATGTTCTTTTTTAGAAAAGGGGAATACCCTCTGTTTTATAAATTCAGTGAACAAAGAAATACTATACATAGTAATTTTATATATTAACTATTATTGATATTTTTCTGTGAAAATATACCAAATAAAATATATTTTAGATTAGTATTAGATTTGTTAGCTTTGAAAAATATCTTGTAAATATGTTTTAAAATTTTAAAAGTATCTTATAAATATGTGTTAAAAGTCGAAAAATATCCTATAAATATGTTTTAAAATTTTATAAATATCCTATAAATATGTTTTAACAGTTGAAAAATATCCTATAAATATGTTTTAAAATTTGAAAAATATCCTATAAATATATTTAAAAATTTTATAAATATCTTATAAATATGTTTTAAAATTTGAAAAAAAATGTATTAAACTTATAATTAAAAAAATTAGTCGTAGATATTTTATGTTAATCATTTTTAACATTATTATTTTGAATAAATGTAATAAAATTAACAGTATTCTTTCTGTTAACTTAAATGAAGCAGACATGTTTTTTTTTTAAATAAATGGAAGAACATTTTGTACTAATTAATTAAATAAAAGCAAAAATTTAGTCATGCAGATATTTTATTGGTAATTTTTAATGGAATTTTATTTTTAATAAATGTAATGAAATTAATGGTACATACGAATCAATATTCAGTTCAATGTAAGTGTTAAATTATTATTATTTTTTTTTAATATGTGCAAATATTTACATTATTATATGAATGTTTGTATGCTGTGTTTTAGTGGATTTTGAGGAAGATCTTTATTATTATTAGTATTATTATTATTGTTATTATTGTTATTATTATTATTATTATTATTATTATTATTATTAGTAGTAGTAGTAGTAGTAGTAGTAGTCACTAGGAAATCTCCACAAATCATCATCAGAGATTACTTACTGATAATAACCGGTGGTGTTCCTTGGAGTCTGAGTGACAACAAGTCTCTGCAGATTTCCAGCACTCTCCACCTCTTCCGATGACGTTTGTAAATAAATTTGTGTTATCGTAACAGCAGTTTACCACTAACTACTTGCTGACAACGATCATTGGCCTTTACTAGAATTTGGGTGACAACAAACCTCCCAAGATTTCAGTCCTCTTTGCAGCCATCCTCTTTGACCTTTCTCCACTCTTTAGTGTGGTACCAGTCAATGCCAACACTGCTCTTTGCTGCTGCTACTACTACTACTACTACAACTACTACTACTACTACTCTCTTTAAATGACCATTCAAATTTCAATCAGAGATCGATGACTGACCATCACGTTGTACAGCTAATAACAGTTTCTTTATGCATATGTTCTTATTAAAAATAACCATGAGTGCAGTGTCAGTCACTGCTATTAATAGCAGTGACTGACACTGCACTCATGTTGAGAAATATATTTTTAGTAAGAAGATATGTATAAAGAAACTGCTATTAGCTGTACCACGTGATGGTCAGTCATCGATCTCTGATTGAAATTCAAATATTGAAATTGAGTTCAAATATAGGTTGGACTTTCCAATTCAATGCTTTTTTTTTTGTCACTAGTTCTAATACTATCAATATTGTTGATGCTACATTAATTTTAAATCTGCCATCTTCCACCGACCTTCACATCTTTACATTTGGTAAGCTGATGGAATTCTTTAACAGAGACATTAAAATCAGTCAAGTGCAAGCGTATCAATTAGTGTTGGGACGATTTATCGGTATCAAAAAATTTTGTTCTTACTTTTCGATGCCAAAAACGACAATTTTACGTGTGTTTTTCTTCTTTTTTTTTTCATTTTGTTTATTTGTGTGTTTTTTTGTTTAAAACTTACTTGTGTGTTTTTTGTGTTTAAAACTTAATTTTCCATTGCTGGTATTAATTAATGACAAAATGATATTGTTTTTAAACACTTGAATCTCTATATCCTGACACAAATGTATTTTTATGTTTGCGATGAGTTTTTTTTTAGTAAAAATAATTAAAAAAACAAAAAAAAAAAACCAACAACTATATAAGTTAAACACTTAGAGGTTTTAAAATAACCAGAATCAGTAATTATATCGGAATCAGGAATTTAGCACAGAATTGGCAATTGTATCGGAATCGAGGGAAGATATTGGAATTGTTCTGTCACAAATATCAATAAGAAGAAATGTTTAAATCTTTCAGATCTTGTATTAGTTATGGCTGGCATTGTTTTTTTTTTTTCTATCTGCATATATCAGGAATATCATTTTTTATTTTTATGTTTTTTGAATTATCATTTTTTTTTTTTTAAGTACTTCCGTCAAAAATATAGAATTTCAGTGCTTGTACAAAAAAAAAAATGAGACAGATGAAACAAAACAAGGGACATAAATCGTGAAAAAAAAATCTGTTTCAAAATATTAATTTAATTAAAGAACAAATAGCAAAAACAGTAATTTAATTAAATTAATTAAATCAAAATTTGAATGTTTTCCAGTTCTTTTTTCGTAAAAATACAAAAATATTTTTTAAATAAAAAAAAACTAATTTAATTAAATAAGAAACAATAAACAAAAATTGAAAATAATCTAAAAAATGTTTTCTAAAATAAACAATCGGAGTTATGTCCCCTGTTCCTACAATCTTGGTATATGTTTATGTGTAGGTATGATGAGTTAGCATTGTTGTGTAACTTTTTAAAATCATTGTGTGTTCAAACATCGTACCTCAGTCATATTCAACTCACAAAATGAGCAAAATTTACCAATATAGACACACACACACACACACACACACACACACACACACACACACACACACACACACACAAGCATACTCCTATTTATAACCATACATCAATTTACCGATATAGACACACACACACACGCACGCACACTCCCATTTATAGCCAGACATCAATTTATCAATATAGACACGCACAAGCACACTCCTATTTATAACCATACATCAAATTATCCATATTGACATACACACACACAAGCGCATTTCTAATTATAACCATACATCAATTTACCAATAAAGACATATACACACATGCTAGCATGCCCTTATTTATTGCAATACATCAATATACCAATATAGACACACACACACACACACACTCTCTCTCTCTCTCTCTCTCTCTCTCTCTCTCTCTCTCTCTCTCTCTCTCTCTCTCTCATTTATAGCCATACATCAATTTACCAAAATAGACATTCACGAGAATGTGTTTTACTATCACTATGGCTCATTAGCATGATTGTCTATGAGAGGATTCAAACCGGCAATCATCAAGACTGTAGTCCGGTGTATGTTAACTATTACACCATAAAGAGCCTGCCTGCTAATCTATCACTTATCAATTCGTAATATTTTTGTTGTTATTTTTAAGCAATAACTTTATTAGTAGTATTAATTAGCCCCCCCCCCCGAGACTTGAAGAGTTGTCTCCCATTACATACGCATGCATTGGCTCTCCTATATATGCATTATCACCCTATGATTAGGGACTGCATAATATATATATATATATATATATATATATATATATATATATATATATATATATATATTGTTCATTTAGGCAGGATTCTTTCATTTAAACGGACATTGTTAAACATAACAGAATGCTCCAGTGACTATGTTTTCAAAATTTTTTTAATAACTTTTCTATGGTCTCTCTCTCTCTCTCTCTCTCTCTCTATATATATATATATATATATATATATATATATATATATATATATGTATATATATATATATATATGTATATATATATATATATATATATATTTAGTAATGTGATTGATAATTAAAAATTTAAAAATCAAATTATAATTAAATTAAAAATCCGTTTCATAAGAAGGAACAACAACAAAATCAATTATTTGTACGATCGTTTCAGAAAACAGTGTTTTTATTGTGGAAGACATCAAGTTACGGACAATAATTATTACATATAGTTTTTTAATAAACAAGGTTTCCTCGTCAGCAAATTGTGAAGGGTTTTTATTAAATTTAAAAGACACCATAAATAAACCTAGCATTAAAAGTAAGGCAGATGTATCTGGAAAAAATTAAAATAAAGGTCTGGATTTAAAATTGATAAGAAAATTAATATGGGTTAGAGATAGAAAAGAAATAGAGTAAAATATAAATTAGAATTTAAATTATAAATTTGGTTTAAGTACAACATTATACATACACACATACACAAATATATACGTGCATATATATGAAAAAATAGACACATATATACATATACATAGATATACAGGTATATACATAAAAATATAGGTACAAAAATTTACCTTTTAATTTTTCGCCTTTTGAAATCAGGAACTATGGTTAAAGTACTCATATAGATGTTTGCTATAGCTTTTCACCTTATCAAATGATGAATTTTCAAAAGGGACGCCCGTGCAATAAATTATTTCCGTTAGCATACTTTTGATTTAAAGACGCCACAGTTTATAATTCGAAAGAAAATGTGAGTTAATGTTATTTGTATAATAAAATAATGCAAGGGGGATAATTAGTCATATTTTATTTAATTAAAGGGTGCAAGGGGGATAGTTAGTCTAACTTAATTTATTACAAAAAAAAAAAAATTGTAATGTAAATTATCAATCACATTACTAAATATTAAATTAGCTCTAGGATATTTACCTATCGAGCTTATTATATATCTAAATTACAACGAGCACTTTTTCTTTCCTGTATTTTAATTAAACTAGTAATTTCACTATTACATTAAAATACACTCAGCTCTTTAGACTATTGTTCTAATCTCCTTTAAATTATATATAATTTTTTTAATAACTTTTCTATAGTCTTTCTCTCTTTATATCTATCTATCTATATCTATCTATACACACACACACACACACACACACACACACACGCACACACACACACACATGACAGAAAAGAATAGACACTGAGATAAATATTTTTCCCAAGACTGATATATGCTTATTTATATTTACAGATAAGATTAGTGCTTAAATAACTAAGAGTATCTCATTAAAATTGCATTTAACAAAATTGAAGCATGCCACAAACCAAAGGAGCATCAGACCTATTAGAATTTCTGCGAGGATGAATCATAGGTCAACATGAAGGTGGTCTTAGTCAACGCAAAATAGCAGGAAATCTTGTAATGCCCCTTCCTGCTGTTAATAATGTGATCATACAATTCAAAAGAGAGAACAAAGGGCGCACAAAATTTCATTCATGTCACCTCAGCCCATCTGAAAGAACCTTGTGTTTTGTGAAAAGAAATGTTAAAGAAGATCCTCGGTGCAAAGCATCTTACATTGCATCACAAGCGGGTGTCAGTCCCAGAACAGCTGTCAAATGTCTTCACAAGCTGGGCTATTATGATAGAGCTGGAAGAAGGAAACCTGTTTGTCCTGCCAATAACAAGCACAAAAAAGATTGGGCTTGTAAGATGGTCGGAGAGACCTATGACATTTTGGACTAATGTCATTTTCGCTGATGATTCACAATTTGCATTATTTCTCGACAATGAAAGGGTGCTGATATGGAGGCTCCTTCAGTAAGAGTTTGACTAAAAAAGACTGCAGTCAATGCTGAAACATAGGGGTTTCTCGGTTATGCTATGGTGTGTTATTCAGAGTAATGATCGCTCAGACCTGGTGGAGTGCAAAGGAAACATCAATTTTGCTAAATATGTTTCAATATTACTTGAAGGATTCTTACCAATATATTTAAGTGATAAAATGAACCAAGTTAGCACCCTATTTATGGAAGACAAAGCTCCTTGTCACTCTGCTATGGCCATGTTAGTCCTTGGATATGAATATAATTGAAAACATTTGGTATTAGACCGGAAGCATTACAAAAAGAAAAGAGAGCCATCTTCTAAGCCTAAATTTATAGAATCATTGCATCACACATGGCAAGGAATTCCTCAAGATCATATTAATCAACTGATAAATGTCATGCCTAGAAGGGTCCTAGCATTAAAAACAGCAAAGGAAAGGTCAATCAAGTTTTAATTATTTAATTTGTGACCAAATACTTTTGATTTTGTTCTATAAATTATATGATTATTAAAATATGTTGCTTCTATTTGGGGTCTAGTCTTTTCTGCCATGTCTCTCTCTCTCTCTCTCTCTCTCTCTCTCTCTATATATATATATATATATATATATATATATATAGATATATATATATATATATATATATATAGATATATATATATAGATATATATATATATAGATATATATAGATATATATATATATAGATATAAAGATATATATATATAGATATATATAGATATAAATATATATATAGATATATATATATATAGATATATATATATATAGATATATATATATATAGATATATATATATGTATAGATATATATATATAAATATATATATATAAATATATATATATATATATAAATATATATATAAATATATATATATATGTATATATATTCTATAGATATAGCTTTGTATATATACATATATTCTGTGTATACTTATATATGTATATTCTAAAAATATATTTTTATGTTCTCTCTCTCTCTCTCTCTCTCTCTCTCTCTCTCTCTCTCTATATATATATATATATATATATATATATATATATATATATTCTAAAGATATATTTATATATATATGTATATACATATATATATACACACACATTCTATAGATATATTTTATATATTTATATATATATATATAAATACACATTCTGTAAAAGTATATATATATACACACACATTCTATTTATATATATATATATATATACATTTATAGATATATTTTAGAATATATATTCATATATGTATATATATATATTTTCTATAGATATTTTTTATATTATATATATACATATATATATACACATTTTCTATATATATATTTAATATATATATATAAATAGAGATAAAAAGGAACAAACCGTATTATGTGTTCATCAACGTTTCGTCTTTATTTGGAGACTTCGGTTTGTTCCTTTTTATTTCTCTATATATACATATGTATACATATATATACACATTTTATAGACATTTTATATATATATACATATATATATA
>NC_136508.1:34816845-34981845 GCF_053919585.1 Euprymna scolopes | reverse complement strand
TACATATATGTATATATACATATATATATACGTACATGTGTACATACATATACATATATACATACATATACACATATATCTACATATATACATACATATACATATATACACATACATATATATATGTATATACATATATATATACATACATATATACATACATATACATATGCATACGTATACATATATACATACATATATATACATATACATATATATATATATATATATATATATATATATATATATATATATATATATATATGTTTGCATAAAATAAAATAATTATGTTATCGAAGAGTAAATCTTTAACAAAACAAAACTTATCAAGATAAGAAAAGTTCAACACTATCAAGAGGGGGGGGGGAACACAATAATATTAAACGAAAGATGAAGAATAAAAATTATATATAACATCACTATATCATCAGAACAATAAGGGTAAGTTGAGGGGAAATGTAAGAAAAAGAAAACTCTTTAGGCCATGGCATTTCGAAGCTTAATGCTTCTCATCAGAAGAGAAGAGCCAGAATTATACAAAATAGACAAAATTATGCAAAATGATATTTTCTTTATGATGAAAGCACTTAGTTTCGAAATGCTATAGCCAAAAGAGTTTTTTTTCTTAAATTTCCCCTTAAATTTTCCTTATTTATCTGATGATATAATAAAAATTTTATAAAACTTTATTCCTCATCTTTCATTTAATATTTTATATATATAATTCCATAGATTACAAGGTTTATGAGCAGAGTAATCAGAATTATTGTATGGATAAACATTGTTAAGTGTTGATTTGAAATTTTAATGACGTCACCAATTTTTTAATGCAATATAAAATAACATGAAAGTTCTCTTTAACATAACCTCCTAACTGTTGAGCTTATTTCTATCTGAAGTGTTTAATTATACCCTGGGGACAAATTTATAAGATTTAATTTTGTTAAAAAAATGTTGTATTATTTGAATCTTCTGGAGATTGTTTTGGTTCTTTAACCGGAACTTTTTCTTATATATTTAGTAAAACTAGTAATTAGTAAAAACTTAAAGAGAGTGCTCAATACTACTGCAGAGCAAATATGTGTTTTATTCTTTTATTACCATTTTATCTGTTTGGCTACATATGTTTCCGATGTTTGATCATGTTTATGAACCGACAGTTTCGTCAGGCCTTGAAGAAGTCTGTGAGGCCTGACGAAGCTGTCGGATCAGAAACATATGTAGCCAAACAGATAAAACGATAATAAAAAAATAAAACATATAATATATATATATATATATATATATATATATAGTTTGTTGTAAATTTGGTATTAAAATCAAATAGTTCTACATACAATGAAATATAGAGCAATATTCTATGGTTTATATTGACATTGCTTATAGTTTCTTCCAACAATTATTTCAAAACTAACTCTGATCAAAAACTCGAATGATGTGGTAATTAAACTATACAGAGGTTTCCTTGTAAGATATATATATATATATATATATATATATATATATATATATATATATATATATGACTACTTCATTTAATCACATAAATTAATATACGAAAGTATAAATTTATGCATAAACTTTAAGTATTTACTTCAACAGTGCTCAATACGTAGGTAGAGCTCTATGTAGTAAGTTATAAAATATATATGGCAATTAAGCTTAATGGCCATATATATTTTATAACTTAATATATATATATATATATATATATATATATATATATATATTTTTTCTTCTGATTTAAACTATGAAGTTATATATATAAATTATATGATATATTTATGTGTATATCTATTTATATCTATATATATACATATATATATATATATATATATATATATATATGTATATATATAGATATAAATAGATATACACATAAATATATCATATAATTTATATATATAACTTCATAGTTTAAATCAGAAGAAAAAAAAAAAATATATATATATATATATATATATATATATATATACATAAATATATCATGTACAATTTATATATATTTCATTTAAATCAAAGGAATATATATATATATATATATATATATATATATATATATATATATATATAAACTACATAGTTTGAAGCAGAAGATATATTGTATCAAACTTTATATACAAATCTACATTCAAATATAAAACTATATATATTGATATAGTTGCATTTCTCAATTATCCTTTTAACTTTGGGGTATGTCTTATGGTCGGAATGTCAATTTGCGGATTTCCATAAAAAATCGGCACTGTATCTTCTACCTTCAGATTATACGACAATCTGACCCCTGATCTTCTTCGTAAGTTGTATTTCTCGTTGAAAAGGTTGATTATGGTTCCTAATAAAATATGGTAGGATTCGTCTTTATTGTGCATTTGTTACTGTTGTACATAAACGACTTTAGTATTGACTGCACCAGTCAGATTGATAAAAAAAAAATGAAAAATCTATATCTATTGTCAGTTTAGACTTCATATAAGTTTTTTCGTTTGTACATGACAATCAAATGATATTTCTTAATTCCAAAACTACTCACCACTCATAATTTAAGCATCCCTACACAATTACATTATGTGTATGTGTGTGTGTATTATGTATGTGTGTGCATAAAGCAATGATCACTATTTTCAACACAAATAATTTTAAACACTGTTGAGAAATCAATCAAAAAAAATTTATTTTGCATTTTCTTTTCCACTGTCACCCATCAGCATTAAAAAATGAATATTTAAAGGAAGTTTAAAGCAATTTACTTTACTGTAAAGTAATCCAGTTTTTGCCATTTTGATTATTGGGTTATTTTATGAACCGTTACTACTTACTGTGAAGTAAATTGCTTTAATTTGTTTTTAAATGTATATTTTAAAACTCAAATATGGCACAACTTATTAGGCAAGAAAAAACTAAAGATTTTTAGTAAATTTCCCATAGGTATTTCGTTTAAAATTGTTTCTGTTGCTATTAGTAATGACTACTATATAGATAGATAGATAGAATTATTATTATTATTATTATTATTATTATTATTATTATTATTCCATTATTTACAATTTCCTTTTAAATAATTTTTAAAATAAGATTTCTAACATGCAAAAAAAAATTGAAGTCAATGTTCATCCTATCATAAATCTGATTTTATATATATATATATATATATATATATATATATATATATATATATATATATATATATATATATATATATCATTATAAGGATTCTACGTGTATTGCTCAACATTTCGACATTGTCATCAGAACTTCAAATGAAATAGATAGAGATTCATTTGGAATCTTAATGATGACATGTTAATGTCAAAACGTTGACCAGTCTGTATAAACTTGTTATAGAGTTTATTTAATTTTATTTATATAAACTCAACTCGTATATTGAGCGCTTTTGAAAAAATATTGACTTTTAGTTCATATTATCAATATACTTTATATATATATATATATATATATATATATATATATATATATATATATATATATATATATATATAGGTATTGTTTTTTTTTTTATTGTAACTTCAACATTTTGGTGTGTTTTCGATGCAAATTTTCATACACAGTCAAACCTAATGTAACAATGAACCTACATATTTTATATTTTCAGAAACTCAGCATTTGTAGTTCTGAAGATATTTTTTACATTTATTAAAGAAACGAATTTGCCAGCAATTCGTATTAGACGATCTTTAAAAAAATGTTAAAAAATTGGTTCAAATTAAAAATCTAATGTCAGAAGAGTTACTTCCCTTTAATATAGGTTTTTTATGTCTGTAGTAACTGTTGATCCATACACAATTGTCTTTTCATTGACATATTTGTTATTCAAAATTCATTGAAGATCAACTCATGAACGACCAATTCTATCATTCATATATTTAAATGTATTTATTAGTGTGATATAAAAAAAAAATTGTTGTCAAAATGCGCTAGACTACCAACTAAAGACTTAACTTTAAAAATTTGCTTTTTAGGAGTCGTCAGGTTTCTTTTGAGTAAATATCACATTTAAAATTGTCGCCAACAAGTAATTTTTATATTAAAACCATGAGCGCAAAAACTGAATATAAGTATGGTGGGCAGTGAAAATAATAGGGAATATATTGGATAATAAAAGTATTAATATAAAAACTACTTGTTGGCGACAATTTTAAATGTGATATTTGTTCAAAGCAGACTTGAATACCGCTTAAAATCAACTTTTTAAAGGCGAGTCTCCCGTTGGTACTCCAGCACATTTTGACCAAAATTGTAAATAACCAATCAATTCTTGCTACTTGTAATGAATTGGTACTTGTAATTTATTGGTATCCAGAAGATTTCAATGCTTATAGAGAATCCTGAATTGGTCCCAGGAAATGGCCGAAGTAGTTTACGATTTGAACACCACCACCTCCTCCTTTACTTATGAAAGTTTTTTCAGTAATTTTTATATTATTATTATTTTTTTTAATATTTGAGACACTAAAAATTTTAAAAATGTAATTTTATCCCAACCTAACTCTTTGCATGTTTCGTGCCATTTGCCTATTATATATTTTCTTTTAGGACTTCAGTATTTATGAAGAATCCTGAATTAGTCCCGGAAATGGCTGAAGTAGTTTAAGGCTATTATTTGAATGCCATCTTCTTTTCCTTTCTTTTTTAAAAAAGTTTTTTTAGTGTTTCTTTTGTTTTAGTTTTTTTTGGTGGGGGGGAACTAAAAATGAATATATATATATATATATATATATATATATATATATATATATATATATATATATATATATATATATATACATAACCCAAACACTAACCTAACCCTATGTATGGTTAGTGTTAATGGCATTTTTTTTTTTTTTTTTTTCAGCTTTGAAATAGTAAACTGTTTTGGCTATTTCTGGGGATTGACTTGGTATTCTGTGCCAATGCTTGGAACCGATTTTATCAAAGTGCTGAAATGCTTTAGATAGCTATTCATTACATGTATCCAATACTTTTATAAAATGTCTTCAGTGAAGACTTATTGAAAGTAGTTTTTTTCCTAATAGGTAACTTTCGATAAATATTAAACTCGTAAATGCAGTTAATTCCCATTAAAAATAATTACAATTATAAGACTGTAGTTTTTGCGAAATAAATGTTAGTGATTTGAATTCATGATATGAATTTTCCATAGTAATTACGGTAACAGAATTGTTATTTAGTAGTAGTAGTAGTAGTAGTAGTAGTAGTAGTAGTAGTAAAAGGAAAACAGTTAAAATGTTCATAGAATTTTTAGATAATCTTTAACGATCACAGTCAGAGAAGACCACAAGAAAATTCTGTATAGGCATTAAAAATAATTTTATGCTGTTCTTGTTTAATTGATTTTTATTGTTATTAATAAATACTTACTGAGGAATAATTCCGAGTGAAAATTCGAGTTTTATATTTAGATAAACACGACATCAGGTCAAATTCGGTGGCCATTTTGTTTTGATTCATCTTTTATCTTATTTACATAATGTTGACACATAACAAGTAAGATTTTCTCAATTTTACATGTATAATACTAACTGGATTTTAGATGGAAATGATTCCTCATTTAGTAATATATAACAAAAACAATAGAAAACCATTTTTAATGCCTATACATCATTTTTCTTTTATTGTTCTTCTCTGATCACAAATTTTTAAACATTAGCAAATTTTAAACTATGTATTTTTATTTATTCATAGTGTATATATCATTTGTACGATTCGTTTCGATGCAAATTACATTCAGTCCTAATTTAAAGACAATCATTGTATATATAATGAAAATTCGATTAAATATTGATATCGGCGGTTTCAGGAAGAATGGAAAATCCAGGATATTGAGGCACTTCCCTATTTGAGGAGTAATTTAATAAGAAGAATTCAAAACAGTAAAACTCTTCCTACACTTTTTTTTCATAGAGTTATATTATCTCTTAAATATATTTTTGCATTTTCTTGTTTTAATTTTATGAAGAATTCCACTGCCCCTGTATTATCGCTTTTAGATTACTAACTGAAGAAAAATTTCTCATTTCTTGTGAAACCACCAGTATCAATATCTAATCAACTTTTCACTGTATTTTAAATATATATATATATATATATATATATATATATATATATATATATATATATATATATATATATATATATATATATATATATATATATGTACATATATTTAAAATTCTGTATTTGGTGAAGATGTAAATATTCATGGTTGAGTGTTTTTCTGTGGTTTATAGTTTATCTTTTTCATGTTTCCATTCTGTCCGTTTGGTACTTCCATACAATTACACTCCAATGAAAAGAAATGTTTTATTATTATTTATTATTTGTTTATTAATTTTTTTTTTTATTATAAGAATTTCGATGCATCTCGATTTCGTGTTCTCACATTTGTGTCAATTCTATTGAAGTATGGCAGCATAGAATGTTCACTTTATTCGATGTTTCAGAGCATGAAGCAAGATTCTCAAAGCTACCCCAAAATCAAAATATTAATCATTTTGTGCTTCCATAATTTGACAGAAAAAAAAAATACAAAGCTCAAGATTTCTATCAGTGTAATCGGTAAAAATTTGGGTAAAAAATCCAGAATAGTTAACACCTGATAACTCATAAACCTCCCCCCATCCCAAAACAAGAACATATCACATATATCAAACTCATTATAATTAAATTAGGGAAACTATAAGAGTATCAGCAACAAATGGAGTTCAGTTAAATTTAGTTGCTAATATCAGACTTCATTCGTAATAAACTTCTGGTTCCCAAATATATCAATTCATTAATTAAATTGTTAGGTGAAAGTACAGAATAGTTAACAAATCCCAGAATAGTTAACAAATGGCTTCTTAAATAATAGCAATACAATCTGTAAACTGCAGAAGATTATTTAGACAGCCATTCTTAGAATTGGAAGGGGAGGGGTCTTATTAAGTATTCTGTACTTTCACCAAATGATTTAATAAATTTATTAATAAATAAAAATTAGTACAAAATTGGCAAACCAGAAGAGTAAGCGACCCAAAAAAGGAAGTCTTTATATCAGGAACTAAATCTGACAGAACACTGTTTGGTGCTGACTTTGAGTTGGGTATTCTTCTGGTTTGCTGTTTTGGAGGTTTATTAATTATTGAATGTTAACTATTCTGAGCTGTTACCGAAATTTGAATTAAAATAAAAACGAATAAGTTTGTAATCAAACTATACAGCAATTCTAAAAGTCTTTGAAGTGAAATATTTAAATATTGACATATTTAAATAATAATAGTAATGTGATATTTTACGGTGGGGAGATTGTAGACAAGCGCCATTATTGTTTTATTATTATTTTTTCTTTGTTTTTGATTAAGTATTAAAAAAAAATAGAGTTCATTCTATTGGATGATATTTTTCTTATTATTATTATCTACAATGTCTGAAAACAATAATTTGGAAAATGAATTTTAAATTTACTTATACTTTCAAATGAAAAAACTATATATATATATATTATTCCTAAATTCTTAATTTGACAAAGTCGATAAAATTGTCACTATAAAATTTTGGTGGTTTAGATTGGTAGAGCCATAAAATATAAAAAAATAAAACATTTTAATTGAACAAAAAAAAAAAAAAGTGGACCAAACAATTTTTCTTTTGATATTACTTGATTAAAATTAAAATAATTATCAAAAAAGGGTGCTTATTCAAATTGGCACTTGTAGCAGCAATTTAAATCAAATAAAATACAGAAAAGTCTGTATGCTGTGCATACTCGTTACAGAACGAAAATATCATATTCCAAAAATTATGTAAATCTATGAAGTATCAAGTAGTTTTTTCTTAAACTAAGAAAATCAAAATATACGATTTTTAGCGATTTTACTACTAACCTGTATTGAACATAAGGTTGATTTTTGATCTCTCAATTTCAAGTTGAGTTGTCTCCCACTTATTTATTTCGTCAGATTTAATCATGCCCAATGAAAAGATTATGACTTGTTTAGTCGTAAAATTTGATTTTCTTGAATAAAAAAAAAACTACTTGATCAAATTAGGTGATTTTTGGAATATGACATCTTCGTTCTGTAACAAGTACGTACATCATACAAACTTTTCTGTATTTTCTCTACTTTTAATTGCCGCAATAAGTCCCAATTTTAATAAGCACAAAAAAAAAAATTTCAAATCAAATTCTTTTTTTTTTGTCCATAAATTTATATTTAAATTTCCTTTACAAAAAACTATTTTATAAAATTATTTTCCCTAAAAATGTTTTTTCATTAAGGAATTTTAGGTTCAAATTTGCCAAATAAAAATTTTGGTGTTGACTCAAAGGAACAGAGTTTTAATACAGAGATAGTTTTTCAGCTAATTGAATGTTTCAAATTTTCTTATAAAAAAATAAGAGATGACTTTTGAATTTATATGTAAAAAAATATATAATTTCTAAAAATAAATTAACTTTGAAACAATTTTAAAGGGTCTTGGTATGCCATTTTATTTTGCTTAGCTAATATGATATATAGCTAACAAGAGTTTTTTGTGTGTGCTTATTTTTTTTTGTAAATTATCTCCTCTGAATTTCTTCTTTCAACTAACGCTCATTGGTTCAATAAAAAAAAATCTTTTAAAAATGTTTGTAAAAAAAAACTCCCCAAAACTCCAGAGAATAACAATTTCTTTTTGTTTACACAACAAAGATTTTTGACTGGACTATCTACCAAGCTCCAATCCCTGTCCAATCACCGCAGCGTTGCATTCCTGTGCTTGTTTTACAAGTAATTCAACAGAATGTGCTCCAATAAACTTGCTGCACTTGCCCCCCTCCTCCTCAATGTAAATACCAACCAACCCGACAATCAACAAAATCCCACCCCTATAATGTAGAGGTCCTAAGATGTTGTAAGGTCTTTCTACTCTGGTAACTTCTTTCCTCAGACAACTAGCCTTTGGAATTCCTACCCTGCTTCCTGTCTTCACAGTCATACCAACATACAGAAATTTAAATGTTATTTGAACAAACATTTTGTTCACAATTCTCCAGCTTTCGATCAGTCATTTCACATGATGAGATGATTCTATTATTAGCATTGGTTTCCCCGATATTTTTTTAATTAGAATTCTTTTTAGAAGGATATCAAGTACTTACAAGAGGGACCACGTGAAGGTTGCCAACATCTTAAGTGAAAGTATTTTTGTGAAACGAACTGGGTTCTGAACGTGGCACATCCAATTTGTCAGTCCATGTTGTTAATCACTGAGCCACTGCGCCACTCAGGATGTCCATAAAAATCTGGCCCCCAATTAAAACTAGCTCCTTACGTCTGATCAGTAATATGTCTTATTTATGGGGAGGTGGGGGGAATAAAAAGTAACAGAAAATTTTTTTTTAAATGTAACTTTCCTCCAAAACTTTGGAATGGAAAACTAGTATAGTAGGATGGGATCCTAACAGACTGGGGAAACAAGAGAAACAGATTTTGGTCAACACCAGTTTGGCATTGACCGTCGCATACGCACATGACACTCTGTAAACAAACATGACAAAAAAAAAAAAACGAGTTGTTCGTATTTTCGTCAACAAGATTTTTTTTTTTTACTGTAAGGTGTGCACCTTACATTAAAAAAATTAATCTTGTTGGCAAAAATTCCAAACAATTTTTTTTTTTTTTTAAATTTCATGTACAAAGGTCATATGCGAAGGTCAAAAGCAAATTGGGGTTCTTAAACTCTAATCTTTATCTCTACTATTATATAAAAATCACTGTGTGTGTGTGTGTGTGTGTGTGTGTGTGTGTGTGTGTGTGTGTGTGAGTTCCTTCCTCATAGGTTCCGAAACGGCTGAGCCTATTATTTTTTTTAAATTTCACACAAAGGTAATTTATGTTTCTGGCAGTGTTCTTAGATATGTTTTGTACAGAAACTCATCTGATAAGTATCGAAAATCAAAAACATCTGATCTTTAAAAAAGTCTTCTCTCATAGATAAAAAGAATTTTTACAGGGGAATATTTTGCATTACACCAGTATAACTTTGGCTGGTATAACATAAAAAATTCCCCTGTAAAAATTCTTTTTTATCTATAAGATAAGAAAGACTATATTTAAGATCATGTTTTTACAGGGGAGTATTTTACATTACACCGGTACAACTTTAAGATCATGAAGCTCAATGACGTGATAATGTAAACAAACACAGACGGAATTTGATGAACGACATTATCGTTATTATTTTTTTTCACTTTTTTGCAAATTAGTCCACCAGGCAAATTATTCCTTGTAATATGAAATATTCAATAGAGGATTGATTCTATAATACATACGCAATCTGCATAAATTAAAATATCATGTTTAAGCATATTGTACGACCGGGCAATGCTGGTTGTCTAACCTTGATTGATCCATAAGATGTTCTTTGATTTTCACAGTTATCCAGTTGTTGGCTTATCATGTAGACAATTTGAGTCTCGTTGGTAGACTAGATGTAGCAGTAACTCATTTCTTACACTTCTCTCATTGTAGACGCCTTCTTTTTACTAATAGCTCTCGTTGAATTTGAACAATCTCTTTGGGGTGTTACTTTTTGCTCAAATATATACGTTCATACACATATAAAAAACATAGAGAGTGAGAGCAGCTATTCCAATAATCCAACTGCATTCTCATTCTCCCTATATTTCTTATTCTTTCTCCCTATATCTCTTATTCTCTCTCTCTCTCTCATTCTCTTTTTCTCTCATTCTCTCTCCACTTCCTTCCTCTCTGCTGATTCAGTGAAAAGAGAAAGATTTGATCTGCTTATTCGCCACGTCACACTAATGACTTCCTGTCTGTAATAACTGTTGGTACACGTCACTCACACTCAATTTCTAATAGAAAATTCTACTCTAATACTTAATTTTAACCTTTCATGGAATCGGCTATGCCTACTTCAGATCTTGTTAGATCTAGTCTAATTATATAGCACTAATACTGTTGGAAAAGGTATGAACCCACAATTTATCCCAGTTAAAAATTAAATAGCAACTTGTGTTCGATTAGAAGTGAATCTTTTACAATACTTATTAAGACAAAGTCGTGATTATTATTTGGATATTTTGTTTCAATTATGAAACTTTGTCAAGTTTCCAACAATTTCATTGTGATAGGTGCATTGACTGAACAAAGATATTAACCCAGAATTTATCTTCTCTATTGTAAACATCTTTCTTTTTCTAAAAGATCTTGTAAATATTATTTAAAAAAAAAAATGAATACCACAAATTCTCTTGGGTTTGAAAAATCCTTTTGGAGTTTTATTTCTTCCTAACAGTATACAAAAACACACACACGCACATATGCACGCACGCACACACACAATAACCCAACCATATCATTCATGGCTGAAGGCAGCTATGCAAAATCCCTATCATTCTGTCACTTACTCACTCTCTCTCTCTCTCTCTCTCTCTCCCTCTCTCTCTCTCTCCCTCTCTCTCTCTCTCTCTCTCTGCTGATTCAGTGAAAAGGGAAAGATCTGAATTGCTTATTTGCCACGTCTTGTTACATAGTGATTACATCAGCTAGTATTAATATTGACAAATATCGAACTAAGTACAGATCTAAATGACACAAAGTTTGGGAAAATAAACCAATTCTCACGAAATAGCATAGGCAGAAATAAAAGAAATAAACAAAGAACAAGTTATGTAGCACAAAATAATTGACGCAAAGTTATGCACGTCAACAACAGCATTGATTGGACAAAAATATGAACCCACAATTTATCTGCTCCATTTGTTTTAAACGTCTTCTTGTTTTTTACTAAAAGATTTTGTAGACATTAAGAAAAGAACAGCAAAAATTCACATGTGTTTGAAAAGTCATTTTGGAGTTTTATTTCTTCCTAACGGTATACATATATGATGGACCCCTTCTATTGATTTCAACATATGAGCTCCGTCACAAAAATTTAAGTTGCTCAGAAATCCACATAGATGATTTATTTATAGTGGTGAAGGCTTTGTGCAGAACCAACCACACCTTTTTGGTACAACTGCTAATTTTTGTTCATACAATGGCTTTCACAAGACAGAGCAGATAGTAGACTGCAGATTTTTACATCAGAGTTTTCCTTCTCCTAGATGCATGTGTTAACGAAGACTATGGGTGGATCTCTCCCAGTGAATTAAACACGCATCCAGATACCAACATGGAAATTTCTATGTCTCAGTGTGGTACATACAGCGCCTAGTCTTCTCAAATGATAATCCATCTGGTACTGGCTAGGCTCATTGTTGCTAAACTTCAGTGATCTGACATGAACCAATGTGTCAATGTCATTATTCCATACATATATACACACATATATAATACCCCAAGCCATGTCATTCACAGTTAAAGGCAACTATACAAAAACCCAACCATTCTCTCATTCACTCTATCTTCTGCTTTCTCTTTCTCTCTCTCTCCTTATCTCTCTCACTGAAAAGAAAAAGATCTCAATTGTCCATTCACCACATCGTCAATCCTTCCTTTTCGCATCTTACAGTTAACAACTGATAAATTTGAAAATTAAAAAAACAAAAATTACAACTAATAACTGTGACCAAACGCATTAAAATTTAATTTTCAACCCAGCTGTGTACTTTTTAACTTACTGAAACTGCTGTTGCAATGACTTGTGACTGTTTAGCCATTGCTTTTTAAAGCTATATGAAAGTTGAAAACAAATTCTGAAAAAAAAAAATGCATACTAAAAGTTTCAGAAATGTAAAACTGTACAGGTCGGTAAAAAATTAAATTTGATTGCGTTCGGTAAAAGTTATTTGTTGCCTATTTTGTTTATTTTCGACTTCTCCATTGTTAAGAAAACAATATTATTGTCCATCGTTCTGTTATGTCCAATTCCACTTAAATTTTAACGGTACTTCTCTGGTTTTTGTCAGTTGAAAGAGAGTCTTCAGAGAAGGCAATTTATTTAATACTATTTTCAAAATTTTGTACCCTTCAACGTTTATTCATATAAATATATACTTTCAAAATTTTGTACCCTTCAACATTTATTCATATAAATATATACTTTCAAAATTTTGTACCCTTCAATGTTTTATTTATATAAATATATACTTTCAAAATTTTGTACCCTTCAATGTTTTATTTATATAAATATATACTTTCAAAATTTTGTACCTCTCAATGTTTACTTATATAAATATATACTTTCAAAATTTTGTACCCTTTAACGTTTATTTATATAAATATATACTTTAAACATTTATTTATATAAATATATATTGTGAATGTTTCGTTTTCCCTGACCCTAAATTGTTTATAATTTTAATAACTAAATCTCGTCTGGGTGATACAGTTTTCGACGATTTATTTTTTTTTTTACCTGTCGTCTCTCATTGCTCGTTCTTGTTTCAGGTGAAAGGTCGTACCAGTGTGAAGAATGTGGCAAAACATTCCTTCATCAGCGTTACGTGAACGCACATGTCCGACGCATTCACAATGTCAGCCGACCTTACAAGTGCGAATATTGCACAAAGGCCTTCGCCCGCAACTGTCACCTGACCGAACACACCTCTATGCATTCCTACGAGAAGAGCTACTCATGTGAGCTGTGTGGTCGAATCTATACTCAGAGGGGTCACTTAAATCAGCACCTTAGGGTCAGTTCCGATGACACGCCATACAAATGCCCCTACTGTGAAAAATCGTTCACACAGAGTCAATATCTAACCATGCACATACGCATTCACGCTACCAGTCCACAAAATTACCGATGCCAGATTTGCCAGAAATATTTCAACAAGTATGAAGATTTGGCCAGTCATTTCAAAAGTCATGAAACATTGGCTGTTAATAAGCCACTTTTGACTTTGGCCGTAAACCGGCCAGATTTGGTGCCGACTGACAAAAAGGTCAAGTGCGAGATTTGTAAACATTTCTTCGATTTAGACGAGCATTATCGCGATCTATTTACATTTGTTGATGAGAAGAGGTTCCGATGTCCTCAATGCGAGCGTCTCTTTCCTCGTCACTTGGCACTTGATAGACCACCGCTAGACCCGTCGGCTATGATGACCCCGACTCCAAATGTTTCTTATTCAATTCCTACATAAGTAAGCGCTTTTGTTTGCGTCTTTTTCCTCAATCTGCCAAAATATGTGCGTAGAATTCTTATTAATCTTTATGATATTTTCATTGCCGTCGTTATCATTATCAACTCACTAGGAGTTTTTCACACAGGCCATCATCAAAAATCTTTCTCTGAGAACAACCTATGGTGTTCCCTGGAGTCTGAGTGACAACAAGCCTCCCCAGATTTTCAGTACTCTCCATCTTTTTCGATAACTTTTGCAAATTAATTTGCGTTATCACAACAGCCACCTACCATTGATTTTTCATTGGTAGTGACCATTGGTCTTCACTGAAATTTAGGTAGCAATAGGCCTCCCTAAGGTTCTAGTTCTCTTTGCACTCATCCAATGGAGGTCTGGCTAGTGCTCTCCTTCTTCGGTCTTTCCATCTTCCTTGACCGTCCTATTATTATTATTATTATTATTGTTTTTAAATTTTATTGTTTTGTTTTAAAGATTTTTTTTTCTCTCCGATAATGTTTCAGGTGGAGAGGTCTCCATTTTTTGCACAGTTATTCTTCAGACTGATTTTAATCAGCTGCGGCAGTTCATTAAAAGCAGTCTGGTGCTTGTCCAGAATTCAACCTAATTTAAAAAAAAAAATACAGACAAATCTTTATAATGCACGTGCCTGTCATAGAATGAAAATGTCATATTCCAAAAATCACGTAAATTTATGAAATAGTTTTTCTTTTAATGCAGAAAGTCAAATTTTATGACGAGGTAAGATGTTGATTTTTGATCCGCCATGTTTAATAAAGAGAGCCAACTCAATTCGAACTACCAAGATTTTAAAATCAGTTTTGTAACGGTTATAACATATTATTAATCACTAAAACTCATAAAAATGATTTTCTTTATATAAAAAAAACACTACTCAATCGAACTATATGATTTTGGGAATATGACATTTTAGTTCCATGGCAGGTACACACATTATAAAGATTTTTCTGTATTTTTTTTTTTTTTTTTGATTAGGTTGAATTCTGGATAAGAACCAAAATTCTTTTAGAATCAAGGGAGATATCTTTAACTTTAGCCTTGTTAGCTGAAGGTGTCATTAGGCAAATTGATTGATTAAACTCTCCACACCAGGGATTCCTAATCTTGAATAGCTGCGATCTATGTTATCATGATGCATGATGGGCGTCATATATGCAAATATAATATTTTTTTTAAGTCATATGTTTGTTTCTAAGTTACTAAAACCTTGCAATGAATCAATTTTGTTATATTCATACCAAAAAAAAAAAAAAAAAAAATCCAAATCTTGAAAATTTCTATAAACACACGTACATCTTTTAGTAAACAAAATAAAGACTAGATAATTTTAGGAGCACAAAACTCGCCGAAAGTATTTATTTTATTTTATTTTTTTTTTAATTTTCGAAAGGAAAGGAAGGGGAGATAATCCAAAATTAATGTTTTTTTAACCTAATTTTTCTGGAAATTCAAAACAAGTGACGAAGTAACACACACCACACACACACACACACACACACACACACACACACACACACACACACAAGCATAACTTAAGAGAACATTTATTAAATTAATTTAAATTGTAAAAGAGGATAAAAATGGCAGCTGTCATACAGGAATATTTTTCTTTTTAATATATTTCTATTTAAAAAGTTATTGAAATGAACTTTTTAATATACTCAGTCATAAATATGCGAGCGACTACATAAAGGTTTACTAATGAGCATATTACTTTGAAAAACGATCGCTAATAAATTACTTATTAATTTTTTATGTTTTTTTTTTGTTCTAGCACACGCATACAAGTGACTTTGTCAGTGTGTGAAAAGTTTCTACATTTTTATTTTTATTCCATTTTCACCCCAAGCAAGACACAGTGCCACTTTGTAGTAGGGGGCTACTATTGGGGCATAAGTTGCAGGGATATTAGGAAAGGAGATGACTAGCAAGATGTCTGTTCACATTAATCTTGAACTTTTGCATGTCAGTACATTTAGGAAAGCAGAATCCTGGAAGGGAGTTCCTAAACTCATCTTTAAATATTTGGTGTACAGAGTTTAAATTTGATATATAGGGTATTTGGACATGTAGCACACTTTCAATTTGGTTTTTAGTCTGTAAAATAGTTGCTAAGGGGTGAAAAATGAAAAATAAATAACTGACCTAGCGTATGTTGACTTTGCCTATATTTTTTCAGCACATGCACTAATTAAACGTTATTGGTCAAACACGATTATTATTTGCAGTTTTTGTGTACACATGGATACGCTAACAAATATGGCTGGAGGGCTACATGTTTTGATTTCGATTCTAGCTGATATAACACATGTCATTTTTTTTTTTAACTTTTGAAATCACTTCTATCTATTTGGCACAATATAATAATCATTAAAGAATTAGCTCTATAATAATAAATATGAAATCTGCATAAATTAAAATGGACAGTTTTTACAAATAAAACGTAACATTTTTTTTATATTTTGGAATAATTAAATTTTAAAGTAGATATTTTTTGAATTGCACAAATAAAATAAAAATATTCAGTTTAGAATATTATAAAATGGATGAAACATATTTTTTGTATGATTTTTTTTTGTTTTTAGGAGGGAAAAATTTGATTTATTAAATAAAATAAAAGTTTTAAAAATTGTTAGTCATTTTAGAATATTTAAAAAAAAACTTTAATTTTGGATTGTCTTTCCTTTTTGCTAGTATCACTCTTCTGAAAATTAAAACAAAAAAATGCTTAAGTTCAAAATCGGCTTCAAAACCAAATAGGTGGTGCCCTTTTCTCTTCTCTGCAACCTTTTTCCCTACAGAAAAGGTGCTACAAGCCTGTCTCTGCTCTGTCTTTATCTTTATGGCAAGTGTTCGTTTGAGCTCCAATCTATGGTCCCCCTTACCAAACTTTCACAAAAAAAAACACTCGACTATTTACAACCACTATCAACAATTTCCCCCACTATCTATCTATCTAAATCTCAATGCAGATCCATAAACAAAGCTTCTTCCCCAGAACTGCCTGCCTGTGGAACACTGTTCCTTTGACCTGATTCCTGGCTGATTACAGTATGGTAATCTTCAAGTCCAATGTAAACAAGTTCTTGTTGAGCCATCCCCTTAAATAATCCAAATTCTACCTAATTTACACCATTAACGATTACTAAGCTACCACCATACATTCATGAACTTTTATTTTCGAGTGGCTTTTGGGCCTTGATAAGTAGTGACTCCTTTGTAAAAAAAAAAAAAAAAAGAAAACTTCCAGTAAGTTAAAGTGCACTTGTGCCATTTTTTTTTTTTTTTTTTTTTTGATAGGTCTCCTTGAAGCTTTCATGGAACTCCAGGGATCCATATGGACCCTGGTTGAGAATCTAAGAAAAATTTTGTTAAAAGTAATCTTTCATGGAAACAGTTCATTCACACAACATATTATTTTTTTTAATTTTTTTGCATTTATTTAATGATGATGAGGAGGAGGGGGATGACAGACTAATGGAGACACAAAATGAAATAAAAGGTTTAACCTATTAGGTTGGTGAAAAAATAATGTTTTTTTTTTTTTTATATATATAGTTGAACTTCAAAAAACGACATTATTTTTGCCCCAACATAACATTTAAAATTATCTTCTAAGATTTTCGAAGTTGCACCTAAATAGTATTTAAGCTGACATATCAAACATTGATTTTGACGAGCGGATTTCAAGTTGTTATTATTGGCGCTATAATAGCTGACAATATGAAATGGTTTTTAATTATGACTAAAAAAAAAAAAAGTCACTATCAGCAAAGGGAAACAACTCATTTTAAATTAAAGAATATAAAAGAGTTGTCCCTTTTAACTAGCAACTTTCAAGTTACTATTGTGGTACAATCTTATTAGCACTATAAATTGTACCTAGTCACATATTTTACTTTCATTTATTTGTTGAGGAGGAGGTTGACAGACTAATTCATAGCACAAAACGAAATAAAAGGTTCAATCTATTAGGTTGGTGCAAAAATATTGTTTTTTTTTTATATAGTTGAACGTAAAAAAATGACATTATTTTTGCACCAACCTAACATTTAAAGTTATTCTGTAAGATTTTTAAAGTTGCACCTAAATAGCATTTAAGCTGACATATCAAACATTGATTTTGATGAGCGGATTTTCAGTTGTTATTATTGGTGCTATAATAGCTGATAATTTGAAATGATTTTTAATTATGACCGAAAAAAAAAGTCACTATCAGCAAAGGGAAACAACTCATTTTTAATTAAAGAATATATAAAGTTGTCTCTTTTAATTAGTGACTTTCCAGTTGCTGTTGTGGTACAATCTTATTGATACTATAAAATCATACTTTGTCACATTATTTATCTAATTTTTTACTATAATCCCACCTGGACAACTCGTAATACAGAAACGTTTTTCAGTTATGGTCAAACAATCAAACTCTGCGAAGAGAATAATTTATAGTTTTGATTTCTGGTTCTTGCCCAAAATTTGCCCTATATTAAAAAAAAAATCTATATGATGTACATACCACTGATCAAACAAAAATATCATATTCTAAAAATCATGTAAATTGTCAAGTAGTTTCATTTTTAAATAAGAAAATCAAATTTTACCAGTAACAGAAGAATGGCCATCTTGTCTGTCATTTTGAAAACAATTTAAAAAAAAAAAAAAAAAAAAAAAAAAAAAAGAAACAAAGAGAAATAACTCAATAACTGAAACTTGAAATTTATGTTGTAATACCTATGGATTTCCATCAATCACTTAAAAAGAATTTTCTTTTTGAAAATAGAATTACTTTATCAATTTATGTGATTTTTGGAATCGATTTTTGCTTGTGTCATCATTATACAGATTTTCCTTTATTTTTTGTTTTTTAATATAGGTGGAATTTTAGACAAGAACTGAAGAATATTAAAAGAGTTGCCTTCCTTACAACTAAAATTTTGTTTCTTTTTTTGTATAAGTTTATAAAATTAGTGTGTGAAGAAATAAAAAATGTGTGTGTGTGTGTGTGTAAATGTTTTTTTTTTTTTTTTTCAATTATATTTCGTCTTTTATTTTGTAAATTGCAAGTCATCATTTTATTCTTTAACAGTAGGCCCTAGATGAGAATCTCTGCTCTACTCATTTCATAAAGAAATTTAATTTATATTATTTAATTGGAATTCATTATTAAGATGAATATTATTTATTAATTTATTTTATTGCGGACTATTATTCTCATTTTTGTTTATTTTGCTATACATTTTTATACTATGAAACAACAACTAAAAAAAAAAGGATGAGAAAAATAGTTTGCAATAACATAAATTAGTAATTTAATTCATTCAATATATACACAATTTAATTTAATTCATTCATTATATACATAATTTAATTCGTTCATTATATGCATAATTTAATTTAATTCATTCAATATATACAACATTTAATTTAATTCATTCAATATATACAACATTTAATTTAATTTATTCAATATATACACAATTTAATTTAATTTATTCAATATATACACAATTTAATTTAATTCATTCAATATATACAAAATTTAATTTGATTCATTCAATATATACACAATTTAATTTAATTTATTCAATATATACACAATTTAATTTAATTCATTCAATATATATACACAATTTAATTTAATTCATTCAATATATACACAATTTAATTTAATTCATTCAATATATACACAATTTAATTTTATTCATTCAATATATACACAATTTAATTTTATTCATTCAATATATACACAATTTAATTTAATTCATTCAATATATACAAAATTTAATTTAATTCATTCAATATATACACACTTTAATTTAATTTATTCAATATATACAAAATTTAATTAAATTCATTCAATATATACACTTTAATTTAATTTATTCAATATATAAAAAATTTAATTTAATTCATTAAATATATACACACTTTAATTTAATGTATTCAATATATACACGATTTAATTTAATTCATTCAATACATACAAAATTTAATTTAATTCATTCAATATATACACAATTTAATTTAATTTATTCAATATATACACAATTTAATTTAATTTATTCAATATATACACAATTTAATTTAACTCATTCAATATATACACAATTTAATTTAATTTAATCAATTTGTACAAAATTTAATTTAATTTAATCAATATATACACAATTTAATTTAATTCATTCAATATATACACACTTTAATTTTATTTATTCAATATATAAAAAATTTAATTTAATTCATTCAATATATACAAAGTTTAATTTAATTTATTCAATATATACACAATTTAATTTAATTCCTTCAATATTACAAACTTTAATTTAATTTATTCAATATATACAAAATTTACTTTAATTCGTTCAATATATTCACATTTTAATTTGATTTATTCAATATATACACAATTTAATTTAATTCATTCAATATATACACAATTTAATTTTATTCATTCAATATATACAAAATTTAATTTAATTCATTCAATATATACACAATTTAATTTAATTCATTCAATATATACAAAATTTAATTTAATTCATTCAATATATACACACTTTAATTTAATTTATTCAATATATACAAAATTTAATTTAATTCATTCAATATATACACTTTAATTTAATTTATTCAATATATAAAAAATTTAATTTAATTCATTCAATATATACACACTTTAATTTAATGTATTCAATATATACACGATTTAATTTAATTTATTCAATATATACACAATTTAATTTAATTCATTCAATATATACACACTTTAATTTAATTTATTCAATATATACAAAATTTAATTTAATTTATTCAATATATACACTTTAATTTAATTTATTCAATATATAAAAAATTTAATTTAATTCATTCAATATATACACACTTTAATTTAATGTATTCAATATATACACAATTTAATTGAATTTATTCAATATATACACAATTTAATTTAATTTATTCAATATATACAAAATTTACTTTAATTCATTCAATATATACACAATTTAATTTAATTTATTCAATATATACACAATTTAATTTAACTCATTCAATATATACACAATTTAATTTAATTTAATAAATTTATACAAAATTTAATTTAATTTATTCAATATATGCACAATTTAATTTAATTCATTCAATATATACACACTTTAATTTTATTTATTCAATATATAAAAAATTTAATTTAATTCATTCAATATATACAAAGTTTAATTTAATTTAGTCAATATATACACAATTTAATTTAATTCCTTCAATATTACAAACTTTAATTTAATTTATTCAATATATACAAAATTTACTTTAATTCGTTCAATATATTCACATTTTAATTTAATTTATTCAATATATACACAATTTAATTTAATTCATTCAATATATACACAATTTGATTTAATTTATTCAATATATACACAATTTAATTTAATTCATTCAATATATACACAATTTAATTTAATTTAGTCAATATATACACACTATTTATTTCTTTATAGAAAAACAAAATTACTTGATCAATGTACAGGAGGACTGGAATATGATATTGTCCAAAATTCAACATAATTAAAAAACAAAAAACACAGAAAAATAATTAATTCCTATTATTAAGAAAAATTTGAACACTCATTCCCCCTCTCTCTCGACCACCTGTGAAGTTGATCAGTTCAATTTTAACAATCGACAATCATTTGCAATTCAGATTTGCATTTCTTTCAATTTAGATTGTACATTTGTGTCTTTTCTATAAATATTTGTTGAATATTTTGGTTTTTGCCGAAAATTCAACATAATTAAAAAACAAACAAAAAATACAGAAAAAAATTATGATGTACATACCCATCACAGAACAAAAATGTCATGTTCCAAAAATCATGTAAATTGATCAAGTAGTTTTAATTTTAACTGAGGAAATCAAATTTTACAAGTAAAAAGGTATTGTCTCCTATCGTCATCTAGAAAAAAACAAAAAAAAAACAAGGACAGGTAACTCCGCAATAATTCAAACATGTGAGATTGATTGCAAACGATTTCACATTAATCGCTAAAAGATTATTTTCTTCATGCAAAAGAAAAAAAATTCTCAAAAACAAGACAATTTATGTGATGTTTAGAATATCACATTCATTTTGTGACGGATACATACATCATAAACATTTTTCTGAATTTTTTTCAAATTTAGGTTGCACTGTGGAATTGCACCAATATTTTTAAAAATTCCAATTTGTTCATTTAAAAACAAACAGACATTTCCTTCCATTCTTAAAGCATACACAAAGCTCAAGGCATGATTGTTTTAAAAACTCACCTTAATATTTTTCTTTCAATAAATATACCATTACACGTTAATTTATTTAATTTATACACAGTATCTAACATTTGACAAAATATGATTTAAATTAAAAAGTCCATGAAATTTTTTTTAAATCCATATTCTGATTACCATTTCATCATAGGTCCTGCTAGCTTGGTGAGTTGAGAGCAAGCTCAAGTCGTTTTATTATATATTGACAATGGAAAAGCATTTGTAGAGCCAAATAGATTTGTGATGATACTCGGTGTAGAACCTCATTAATAAAGGATGTTGAGGAAGTTCTGTGTGGCAGGGCCAATCATTCCATTCCTCTATTATTCATATCAACAAAATAAAAATTTTCTGCTGCTGCTGATGATGATTATTATTATTATTATTATTATTATTATTATTATACTACTACTAATAATAATAATCATAATAATAGCAACAACAACAACAACAACAACAACAACAACAACAACATAAATGTGTTTGTTGTTTATTTAAATTCATATTAATCTTCTCCAGATTTAAAATGAGACATTTAGTGGTTCATGAAATTTAAAAGATTGGTGAGTATACCAAAAGCTACCAAAGCAAAGTGGAGAGTTATGCAAAGGGAAGCAACTCAGATGAGCAAAACAATGTGATACATTATCAAAAAATATTATCAAATTCTATTAATCTATTCTATTAGTTTTATTAATATGGTATTTTTTCAATTAGTAATAGTAGCAACATTTACATCAGCGTCTCCTCCTCTGCTTTTAGATGTTGGTTCAGGGTTCTTTTCATTCTTGAGCAGTCATCTGCAATGCTCCTTTTCAATCACAGCAATTAAGAAGTGATAAAAATTACTTAATTTTTAAAACGTCTTACTGGCTAGCTTTGGAAGCTCGCTATTGTTTCGCCAAGTCTGCTGCTTGAAATATTGATTTAAAATAATAAACATTTTGTTCATAACTTTCTTGTCAACACGTAACAAAATCTCATTCTTTTGCAAACTGTTATCCTCATCTTTATAGTTGCTATTTCACCACATTTCGGCCAACTAATCCTCTGACCTTCTTCAGGTGATTAACCACAATGGGATAAAAACGTGGTGAAACAACAACTATAAAGATGGAGGATAAATTAGGGGGTGGGGGATACCATCTGGAATATAATTTGAAGAGATACTATGTAGGAGGTTGAGCAGCAAGATATCTGTTTACATTACACTTGAACTTCTGCATGTCAGTACAGTCAGGGAAGCAGAAACCCAGAAGGTAATCCCAAAGTCTAGCAGTCCAAGAGAAGAAACTATTAGAGCAGAAGGCTTTCTGGCATGTGGGGATCTCTATGATTTAGGGATGGGGTCTTGCTGCTTGTTGGGTTTATCGGGCATATTTATGTAGAAGGAGTACAAGGGCTTTTGTTAATGCAAGAAATGGCCTCAGTGTTTGCATTTATTAATGTAGATCACTTTGGCCCAAACATAACATGCTTATACATAAATTCTCTTTAATTTTCTAATCTAATAAAACCACAGTATGTTTTGGTATCAGATCTTCCTCTTATATCTGAGTGAGTGACTGTGCACCTGTCTTTGTGTGTTATTTGTTGTTGTCACACACCTTCGTTAACCCGGAGATCTATCTATCTACTACAAAGGCACTGTACCGATCTGTTCTCTTTTAGGGGCAGAAGGTGGCCACCACCTGACAAAACGACAGAAAAGAGAATTTGGAGTGAACGAACCCCGCAATGTTACTCCAAAGAAACCCTGTAGAGATGGTGGCATGCTACCAAGATGGTGAATCAGCCGTTTCCCCCCCATGACAGCTGACTGAAGTTTTCACGACACTCTGCACCCAGAACGCACCAACACGGCTGTGGCACTTACTCCATCTTGGATCTTGAGAAAGAAAAAAAAAGGTTGTGCTTAATGAATTAAATTAATTTTCTGATGAATAAATGAATAAAAGTTTTTTTGTTGAAATATATTCTCATGTAGGACATTATGGTATACGTTACTATTGGAGGTAGAAAAGATTCTTAAGGAAATAAAATAGAGAAATTAGTTTAAAAACAATTTAGTTACCTATTACTGTGTTAAGTATTTGAGTAAAAAAAACAAAACAACAACAACAACAGCAAAAAACAATTTAATATCTAATATAAAATATAAGCGTATTAAGCTACTGTTAATAGTCTTTAGTCATTTGTCAGATGTGGTTTTTTTTTTCGTCTTTAGTCATTTGTCAGATGTGTTTTTTTTTTCTTCTGGACGTAAACTTCACATTAGTGCTATTCATTAATCCAACCACATCCTAACAGTAACTTAACATGCTTATATCTTCTATTAAATATTAAATCACTTTTAATTTTAATGCAAATATGCGACATAAAAGTAAGTAAACTAAAATAAATTGTTTGAAACTAATTTTTTACAATTACATTTCTTTTTTTTTTAATCTAATGTTTAATAGAAAATCTAAGCATATAAAGTTAATTAATGTTAATATTGTTTTTCAGAAGAAAAACATGGCCGACAAATCCCTAAATACTCAAGGCAAATAATAACAAACTTCGTGTGCTCATATTTTTTTATTAAATATAAGTAAATCAAATTAAATTATTTGGCACTAATGAGTCAACTATATTTCTTTTTAAAATCTTTTCTATCGCCAATAATAATGCTTATTATAATAATGCATTACTATAGAAGAAAAAAAAATACTTTGAGTCAAGATATAATAATTTCAACATAATTTAAGTAGTATCTAATGATTTCTTTTCTTTTCTTTTCTTTTTATTAGAAAACTATGATGAGTGTCTTAAGAAAATTTGATAAACATGCTTTAACTTTTAAGATAAAAAGAATTTAGTTCCAAACAACTTGTAAGCAATGTTCTGAATCTGGGATAGATACTGTGGAATATGTGTGTGTGTGTGTGTGTAGTAAGTTATGAAAATACGTTTATAACAATTAAGCTACACAAAGGTCTCCATATTACATCACTGTAAGGAACCGTTAGACTAAAATCACATAGAAGGATGAAACATAGAAGCCTCTGTGTAGCTTAATTGCCATAAATATGTTTTTATAACTTATTGCATTGCTCTATTCACGTATTAAGCACTGTTTAAATAAATAGTTAAAATCGATAAAGAAAATATTATATCTCTTTATAACATTTCATATGGATATATGAAATAAATAAATAAATATATATATATATATATATATATATACATATATATATAAACATATATATATATATATATAAACATGTTTATTAACTGTTTGCTCGTATATATATATATATATATATATATATATATATATATATATATATATATAAACATGTTTTATTAACTGTTTGCTCGTATATATATATATATATATATATATATATATATATATATATATATATATATATATATATATATATATAAGGATTCTGGAGATAGGATCCCATCTCTTATGGTAAATTACCCGGTTATTTTGTTTCCAGTACAGTGTTTCTGGAAACAATTGTAAATCTGTTAAGTTGTTTGGGGTATAAATTATTATACTATAATAATAAAAATTTTGAAATAAATATACTTATAAGCTCTAATTAATTGCAAACAACATCACATATATATATATATATATATATATATATATATATATATATATATATATATATATATATATATATATATATGAGATAATAATTAAATGAATGATTTTGCACTACGATGCTATCAAGGATTGTGCATGTCAACATAAAGGTATAAATTGTGAGATGGACAAAATCTTGAAATTTGGAATATAGGCTTTTGTCTATAATTACATCGAGCTTCATAAATTAAAGGATTGGTATGAATAAAAAGTGAAATATAATTGAAGAATAAACATATTTTTATATAAAAAAGGGAATTAAATGATGCAAAATAGAAATTTAATAAAGGAATACAAAAGATAAGATTATTTCCATATTCCATGAAGTTTCAAAATTTAGGCCTTTTCCTTCAAAGGAAATAACTAGCAAAATAAAAATATAGAATTGTGAGTTGTATTAAAATTGAAAACTTTGAAAATTCTAATTGTAGAAAAAGTGATTTAAATTATAAAAGGATATTGAAAATGATGTTCATGATTCTAAATGGAATAAGGTTTTACCATCTTTGTGCTTCCATTTTGAATATATAACTACTTCATTTACTCACATAAAATTAATATACAAAAGTATAAATTTATGCGTAAACTTTAAGTATTTACTTCAAAAGTGCTCAATATGTAGGTAAAGCTGGTTAGTAATTTATAAAATATATATGGCGATTAAGCTACACTGAATATTCGGCGTTTCATCCACTCTAGGATTCTTCAGGCTTATGCATAAGCCTGACGAATCTTAGAGTGGATGAAACGCCGAATATTCAGTGTAGCTTTTTTTTTTTTTTTTTTTTTTTTACATAGGCGTCACCACTTATCAAGGCCGATAGGCCACTCAAGGATAAGGGTTAAAGAGTGTACAGCAGTCAAAAGGATAATATAGTAATCGATAGTAATGGAAGTTCGGTAAATTTGTTAACTTAAGTGGAACGGCTCATCAGAAACTTGTTCACGTTCGACTTGAAGACAACCATATTATAGCTTAATCGCCATATATATTTTATAAATTACTAACTATATATATATATATATATATATATATATATATATATATATATATATAAAGAGAGAGAGAGAACGAGAAGGAGAGAGAGTGTGTTCATTGGGTAAAGGGAGATAACCGAGATTCGTTCATTTTTTTTTGTACGAGAATTTGGGACACTAAAAATGTAATCTTACAAAAGATGATATTGTCATTTTTATTAAATAAAAAAATTCAACTACTTTATTTAATGTAACGAAAGTTATTAAACAAAACGTTCAAATAATTGTAAAAATATGTTTTTTTGTTCAAGTATTTTATTTAATGTAACAAAGTTTTATAACATAAATAACAAAAAAAATATAGTCATTAATATTGCAAAAAAAAAAGAAAGGGAGAAAAAGCAATGGTAATTGCAGAGGAATTGTAATTAAAAAAAAAGGCTGCGATAATATTTTTTAATGTAAGAATTTAAGTTACTTTTTATTAAAGGAAACTGCAACAACATTTTCTATTTTACATAAAACAATATTGCTTCTTGATACAATTCAATATTCTGGGGAATAAGTAGTCAAAATAAAAAAAAATAATAATAATCAGAGATCCCTCAAGAAGAAATTAAATAATAAAAATGACACATAATGTAAAATAGCTTTTATTTGAACGAAAATAAATAAAATAAGAGGTCACAACCATTTTTTTTTTTATGTCTGTAAGTTAGGTTTTGCAAAATTCAGTTTCAAGATTGAGAGGAAAAAAAAAGGAAATGTTGTGAAATTTTAAGACGAAATAAGGAATTAAAATCTAAATAATATTATTATGAGGATAAGTGAAGAATTAAGATAAAAGGAAACACAGAAACGATTTAAGTGAAAAATGAAAAAAAATTTTTTTTAAGTTTCTATAGCTAATTGTAAACATTACACCTACTCGGCATTATATGAAAGTATTTTTTTTTTTTTTCTATTTTTACATTTTTTTTTTTTATTAATGTTATAAAACTTTGTTACATTAAATAAAATAGATGAATATTTTGTTTAATAAAAATTACAATATCGACTTTTGTAAGGTTAAATTTTTTAGCGTCCCAAATTCTTGTACGAAAAAATGGAAAAAATTTCTCAGTTATCTCCCTCTAACCAATGACGATATTGCAAAAGCGCATTATTCCATGTATTTATACATTTACATAGGTTATAAGAAGATATATTTTATGTATCAATTCTCAGTATTTACTTCAAGAGTGCTCAATAGGGAGTAGAGCTAGATAGTAAGTTATAAAAATATATGGTGATTAAACTTCACAGAATATTTCTTACCTATCGAGATGAAATGCGGAGAATTCTATATAACTTAATCGTCATATATTTACATGAATTACACACACACGCGCGCACACACACACACACACACACACACGTGTTTAGTTAAAAAGTTCAATATCATCAAACTGCTAAAAAGTTGTATGACTTCTTCGTCTTTCTCTCTCTCTCTCTCTCTCTCTCTCTCTCTCTCTCTCTCTCTCTCTCTCTCTCTCTAGACACACACACATGTATGTATGTATGTATGTATATTTGTAATAAAAGTTGTAAATAATTTTTCTTTGTGAGAGAAATTTTTGGGTATTAATTTAAGAAAGTACTGATTATCATAAAGAAAGATGAATGAGTTTAGTCTAAACGACATGTAATGATCAAATGTAACGTTTCATCTTCTCGATCCAAGACATCCCATCAGACCACAATGTGTGTGTGAATATTCTTCTCTTCGTTTCTTTCTCATCAATGTATTCACAAGTCAACGCATACACAGTTACATCTATAGCCATTTATATATTTATCTACCAATACATATCAATTGCATGTTTTCTGTGGTTTGCATAAATTATTGCTACATTATAAACCACCCGTCATGCAGGTGGGTTTACTATTGGTGTATGACAAATTATAGCATCAGAAATGTACAACTGCTCCTATTGATTCTCTATTTGTCTGATATTAAGCCATGACAAATTAAGTCACGATAAATTAAGTCATGACAAATCAAGTCATGACAAATCAAGTCATGACAAATCAAGTCATGACAAATCAAGTCATGACAAATCAAGTCATGACAAATCAAGTCATGACAAATCAAGTCACGACAAATCAAGTCACGATAAATTAAATCACGACAAATTAAATCACAACAAATTAAGTCATGACAAATTAAATCATGACAAATTAAATAATGACAAATTAAATCATGACAAATTAAGTCATGACAAATCAAGTCACGACAAATCAAGTCACGACAAATCAAGTCACGATAAATTAAATCACGACAAATTAAATCACAACAAATTAAGTCATGACAAATCAAGTCACGACAAATCAAGTCACAAAAAATTAAGTCACAAAAAATTAAGTCACAACAAATTAAATCACAACAAATTAAGTCATGATAAATTAAGTCATGACAAATCAAGTCATGACAAATTAAGTCACAAAAAATTAAGTCATAACAAATTAAATCACAAAAATTAAGTCACAAAAAATTAAGTCACAACAAATTAAATCACGAAAATTAAGTCACGACAAATTAAGTCACAACAAATTAAATCACGAAAATTAAGTCACGACAAATTAAGTCACAACAAATTAAATCACAACAAATTAAGTCATGATAAATTAAGTCACGACAAATTGAGGCATGACAAATTACTCATGCTGTTCTTTTGAGTTTTTTTTACTAAAAGCTCTTTGTAAAAAAAACATTTTATTTCAAACTTAGGGGGAATATTTTTTTAAAATATGAATCAAACATAAAATGAAAAAAATGTTAAATTAAAAGAAAAGAAATATTTTTTTTAGTTTTTTTTATAGTGCTTTTCTGTGTACTTTTTTTATTAGGAAATGTTTAAAAAAATAAAAATAAATAGTAAATATATCAACAAATTATTTAATCCCCTCAAATCTCGGCTGATCAATCTAGAAAAAAAAAAAATTAAAACTTGTTTATTTTTTACAAGGATTTTTAGCCAAAAACAAAAAAGAAAAACAAAACAGCATGCCAGTTCGTCTGAATTAAAATTGGTTGCTTCTTAATGTTCAACATAAAAATCCCAGGTTGCTCGAATGACATGCCTAAATATTACACAAATAGAGGTTCAGCAAAAACAGTTGCCACGCATTGTTGTACATTTGTCATTGCATAATTCGTAGACCTCATCAAGCAGGTATGCTTTCAAAGTGCTCAAATTCTGTATCGTCAATCGAACCACTATTGGCAGTTTGTATGAATTGTGAAATAAATGTTGTTTCAATAATCGATATGAAATCTGGCAAAGATAAGACACAAAACATTAATTATTATGAAAAACTATACTGTCTTAAATATTATTTAAGCATAAATTTGATTTTTTGTTGCCCAACAAACAAACAAAAAAAACCCAATAACATACTCTTTCTAGAGAGCTTCGTCACATGATTGATAACAGAACTTCTGCCAGGTAAGGGGGCAATTATTCAATTATGTCAACACATCTGTTAGTATTTAGTTTATACTGAAGTACATTCTAAAGGCATCTTCAAGGGTGTATGTTTTTTTGTGTTTTTTGTTTAAGGAAGTTTATTTTGTCCCCTTCTCCACTTACAGTGCCCGGTATTCCCGAATGGTCACTCATCTCGTATTTCCATATCCTAAAGAACTAAATAAGCATAATGGTAAAAAACGATGTTTCTCGTTAAAGCCAGTGAACAAAATTTAATTCTTGTCTAGAACTAACGCTATATTAAAAAACAAAAATAAAGAAAATCTGTATGATGCCAAATGAAAGTATCATATGCCAAAACCCATATAAACTGATCAAGTACTTTTATTTTTATAAAGAAAATCGTTCTTCAATGATAAATGGGAATTCGTATGCATTACAACACAAATCTCATAAGTTTGAATTATTGATTTATCTCCCTTTTAGGTTGTTTCCAAAATGGCAGACGAGACAAACACTCTTCTGTTACTCATAAAATTTGATTTTCTTTATATATATATATATATACAGATAAAATTCTCTTGAATAGAGTCCAAAAAATGTCCTTATAAATTCATTCTTTGAGTATTATTTCTTAATTCCTCACTCATATATTATAAAAATTTTCTGCATTATTGCTATTTTTTGTCAGCCAAAAATAGGATGAAATAAATGATGAAAAAAAAAAAAAATTGTATTAGTTTTGTTTTTTTATTTGTGTATAAATTTTCGGCGATATTTATATCCACACGTTAATTAGTTATATATTCTTTAAAATGGTAATGACGTACCATTCCATGTATTGTACAGGATTAGGGCAACGTTAGAGCCATGTAATAAATTCTAACAGATATCGAATTTCACAAGCGATCTCATATAAGCTGAATGCATATTCCAACAAGGGGAGATGTTATCTTCTCATATATATATATGAGCAAACAGTTAATAAAATATGTTAAAAAACACTTTGAAATGAGTTAAAAACATATTTAATCTGAAAAGGAAACACTAGATAAATGGATAGTCCTTAATCCGCGGATATATATATATATATGTATATATATATAGTATTCCCAAATAGTCACCCACCTGATACTGACCAAGTTCAATGTTGCTTAACTTCGGTGATCTAATAAGAACTGGCTTGTCAACATGATTATGATATGTTTATTTATTTTTCTTAATATATAATATATATATCTAATAAAACATTATTAAAGGTTGTTTTTTTTCATTTTTTTTTCATAGGCTATTGTCCCTATCATTATTATTTATTTTCATAGGCTATTGCCCCCATTATTGCTACTTTTTTTTTTTTTAGTGCATTTCGGCTGATATATTTTTCAGTCTTTTCTCAAATGCATTCTGTTTCCATGGTGATGTTCTGCCTATAATCAAATATGACTGTTATTGATTTTGTGGTATTTCTTACACATGAATTACTATTTATTTTTATCTTTACTATTGTATAAAAGTCACTTTGTATGTGAGTTTCTTCCTCATAGTTTCTGAAACAGCTGAGCCGATCTTTTGCAAATTTCATACAAAGGTAATTTATATTTCTGGCGGTGTTCTTAGATATATTTTGTAAAGAAATTCATCCGATAAGTATCGAAAATCGAAAAAAAAAAACTATTTTAAAAATAGTTTTTCTTCTCTTATAGATAAAAAGAATTTTTACAAGGGAATAATTTACGTTACACCGGTGTAACGTAAAATATTCACCTGTAAAAATTCTTCTTTTTTATCTATAAGAGAAGAAACACTATTTTTAAGGTCATCAAGCCCAAATATCAGTTGACGTGATATTGTAAACAAACACAGACAAAATTTGATGAATTTGATATTATCATTATTATTTAAAAAATTTTTTTTTGGCTAATTAGTCCACCGAACAAATTATTCCTCATAATATATAATAATCCATAGAGGATTGATTCTATAATAATACATAGGTAATCTGCATAGATTAAAATATTATGTTTAAGCTTATTCTACGACCGAGCAACGCTAGGCGTCTAGCTAATAAAAGTCACTTGAGAGTTAGGGATAAAGAGATTTTGCTTTGATCCCAAAACGTCCAGAGTCATTGTTGAGGTGCCTTGTTCCCTATTTTTTTTTTTAAACTCACCTTTACTCCAAACAAGGCATATCCCCACTTGAACGTAAGGGGTTACTAATTGCGACCATGCCTAATAAAGATTAACTAGTTGTTGATTTACATTACATTTGAACTTCTGCATATCAGTACAGTCAGGGAAACAGGTAGCAGGAAAAGAATTCCAAAGTCTAGCTGTTCGAGAGAAGAAACTATTAGAGTAGAAAGCTTTCTGGCATTAAGAAACCTCAACAGTAAAGGGATGTAATTTTATTGTTAAGCAGGTTTGTCAGGGATATGTACGTTGAGGGGGCACAAGTGCAATGAGTTCATCAGAGCACATTCCATTAAAATATTTGTAAAACAGGCACAGGGATGCAACATTGCGGCGATGGGACAGAGGTTGGAGCTTAGTTGACAAAGCGGCACCTACTAGATTTGAGACTTTTTTTTAACCTATCCAAGAAGGAGAGACTAGTGGTAGATGTGGCAAAAATACTCCATGCATTGATGAATGGTAGCCTTGTAGAGGTACAGGATACTCTCAGGTGTCAGTAGTTTTCTAGCATGATAGAGGGACTCCACCTTCCTTGCAGCAGCCTTCACAGTGTCCTCAATATATTTGTTCCGTTCTCTGTAAGATAAGATATGGTCCACTCTCCCAAACTTTGCCTTAATGCTAATCGCCTGAGACACCTTTACTGAGGGATGCCGATAGGGTTGCTCAGGCATGTTTTGCAGGCCAATGCTCTTTCTCTAGGGAGCTGGTTTTTCATGTCCCATTTTCTCCGACCTTGTATCACATCTTCCTTCCATCGAATGGAAGAAAAATATTGAGATGAAGAGATTTTTAATTGAATGATGACGAATATTATAAGAAGACTGGAAATACTGAATGGAATGGATAAGATGTTATGGCTTATGAGGACAGTTTATGACTAGTGTTTATTAACATTGGATTTGAAGGTAACCGTGTTGTAGCCCTCAGGGAAGAAATCTTGTAGGAACATGTTCTAGTTATAATAAGTTCTTGGAAAGAAACTCTGGAAATTCTGATTGACATTAGGCAAATGTAGGAAGAAAATAAAGTTTTTTTGCCGCTGTGGTAGAAATTGAGTTCTTGCTGTGAATGTCTTGCAGAAAAGAAGCAAGGACTGAATCTCAGTTGAGCACCATTCATAGAAATAACAACAAAGTAGAGAAAGACTAGCTACATCTCTTCTGTGAAAAAAAGCAGCTGCATAGAATAGAAGCGGTTTTAAGAAAAGAAATTTGTTTCCCCCCCTCTTAATTATAAATTTATGAACACAAAAAAAAAGAACAGGTAACAAAAATTTCTTTAAACAAAACAACGAAAAAGTTTATTCAATAAAAGAAAGTAGACCAGCCAGAAAATAGTAGACCATTTCTTTGGCAAGGCGTCCAGTGGGTCGTCAGCTTATACAGTGAAGGTTGATAAGTTATTCCATCCGATGGATGGTGGCAAATGAGAGAAAGAGATCTGTTTGCTCGCCACTTTAGTTCTCTCTGCTGGCTGACTGGAGTTCCCAAAAGGCTAAAGAAGTTCCTTAGGTTGTTAAATTTCACTCTGATGATTGGCGAATCGTCAGCCATGTCTATTTAATTTCAAAAATAACAATTTTTGTCATTTCTTTAACTTAGACACTCCTTGGTGAAAATAGAAAAGTACACACAGCTAGTAATAAAAATATGTCGCCGTTTATTTCTGTACATATAAGTTTTTAATGACAGCTTCACAAATCTAATGCCTGTGTGACGGGGATGGCAGTGGTGGTGTGTAGAAGACTGTTTTGCTAGCACCCCTCTCGTCGTTGTTGTGTCACCTCTTCTTGCTGTTTCTCTTTTTATTTGGCCTAGATGACAACATTCTGATCAGACGACAATCCCGTCGGCACTATTTTGCAAAAATGGCGTCACACTCATTTTGACATCATCTCCAAGGCTTCTGCATAGACTTGTGACCAACTTTTTTTGTTTGCTGTCACTTAACCACACAAAGATTCAACACGTAACCCTAGGTCACGTTCTCTGGACAAATTTATTGTTTGACCTCCTACCTGGGGTGTGCTTATGCAACAAGGGGACAGATAAATTAGTGTGCTCCATCAGCTGATTGGTCAGTGTGTGGCCGAATCACTCAGCAAGAGAAATGCATTGATTCATAAGAGAAAATAGATCATTATTTTTGTTTACTGCTACAAGGTAATCTCTCACTAGATTGATAAGTCGATTTTGCTTCCGATATTTTAGAAAGTCATCTCCTCTTTTAGATTGACTAGCCTTAATTTAAACCTTCGCCACTTCTGGTTTGGTGATGGACGTAACGGCAAAGACATGACGTTTTTTTTTTTTCACTTTCTTTTCCTCCATTGTGGTAAGAGTTCGAGCCTGCCTGCCTAGTACCACTTTTTTTTTTTTTTGCTCAACACACACCTCCAAACACCCGGGCAACGGCTGGCACTCAGGCTAGTATATATATAGGCAGAGGATTGCATCAAGAGTAAGATACTTTTTAGAAGAATCTACTTTTTCCAGTGACCTTAGCAACAGATTGGATAAAAGTTTTCCATTTTAGATTTGAAGTGGAAGTCAGTCGTAGGAAACAGTTTTTGTTTCTTTGTTTGTACTAATGAGTCACCCCTTATCAAGGTCAAAAGGTCACTCGATAATAAGGTTAATGAGTTAATCGGCTGGATGGTGAGACAACACCGTGACGATTATTAACGTTGACTGGAACATGTTCATGAAAAATGATGAGGTAGAAAACTGATTCTTAATGAAAATAGTTTTCGAAGACAATTACTGAAAATTGAGTTTTGCAAAAAAAATAAATAAATAAAATAAAGTAAATAAAGGGACTTTTAGGGTCTTCACCATGCAGCCGACAAATCTGCAGAAATCCTTTATAAACAATGGGGAACTAAACTTGAAGATAACAAAAATATGATTATAAACCAGAGAAATGATATGGGCTTTTGTAGACTGAATAGACAACATAGCTGAGAGATGACGTCACATGGAAACTTAAAATTGGGACATGTGGATATAAGAACGAAATTCGTTTTAATAGTTTTGGACATTATATATATATATATTTCTGTAGAAATATATTTTCTAATAATATATACCAATCCTTATTTAAGAAACTCAATGTAATTACAGAGCAATATAGTGAATAAATGACAAAAAACTATATTCCAAAATCCATGATGTTGACTATCTTATAATTTATTCCTTTAATTCAGTTGACATTTACAATTCTTTGATTGATTTTGTAAATGTATTGAATTGTAAATGTCAACTGAATTACAGGAATAAATTATGAAATGATCAACATCATGAATTTTAGAAAATACTTTTTACTTTTTATCACTCTCTCTCTCTCTCTCTCTATATATATATATGTAATACCAACTTTTTTATGTTTTCTTTTTTAAAACAATTTGTTACCGAAAGTCTTTAAAAGTGATTCGTTCATTGCATTTTTCTGACAATTTATTACCTAAATCTTCCAAAAGAGATTCGTTCATTTAATTATTATTTTAATTTTATTTATTTTAATGATTTTAAATTATATTTCGTTTCTGATATCCGCATTTTACAATTTTAAGTTTCCACATGACGTCAGGGTCAATCGGCCATGTTGCCTATTCAATCTAAGAAAGAAAATATTGTCACAAGGGGAAATAATTGAAGTAAAATACTTTAATCTACATGAAAAAAAAAAAAACTATACTGGAGTTTTTTTGTTTTTGTTTTCTTCTTTAAACCCATTTAAAGGCTTTCATGCCTTTTTTTTTTTTTCAACAATAAAACACACATGCAAAGAAGACCAGAGAACTTATCAGTCGTAACAAAAGTAAAGCAGTGATAAAGGCATTAGCTTGGAGAAAACAAATTATGCAATTAATTCCTTCCCCCCCCCCCATAAATTCAGACAACGGTAAAGAGAAAAGCTACTTAAATTTTAAATTTAAAAATAAAAAAAATCTGAGGAGTTATCTCCCCTTTCAAACGATTTTAAGTTATCTTTTCCTGATTTTAACAATTTAATATCAAATAAAAATGATATAAACGAAAGAAATAGTTGAAATAAAATACTTTCATCTTCATCAAACTAAACTGTGGTATTCTTTTGTGTTTAAAAAAAATATCATTTGGAATTTTAATGTCATTTTTTTTTTCTGAACAATAAAATATACAATACATCTAAGCAATACTGGATACTACACATAAATAGTCGGAAAAATTATAACAGACCGACAAATAGTTTGAAAAAAAAAAAAAAAAGTAATGCAAATAATTATAATTCTTTTTCCCGCAAAGCCAAATATTATATATATATATATATATATATATATATATATATATATATAATTTAAAATCAGGAAAAATTTACCTCCCAATCATTTTTTTTCCTATGAAGAAAAAAAAATAACCCGAAATGCTAAATCAAAAGGTTTTTGAATTTTGTTGTTATCTCCCTTTGATTTAGCATAAATTCTTTCGGTTTTTTACTTCATAGAAAAAAAAAATGATTGGGAGTTATCTTTTCCTGATTTAAAAATTGAAGAGAAAATGCCTAATAGTAAATAAAAGATAAAAATAATTGAATAAAATATAAATTTTATATAAAAATATTATTCATTAAACTAAATTATAGCTTTTTTTTTTTTAACAATCAGTAGAAAGTTTGGTGTTTGTCAAAAAAAAATAAATAAAAATATAGGAAAAAAATTTATGGTGAACGTACCTATCACGGAAAGAAAATTGCATATTCTAAATAATTACGTTAACTGATTGATTGAGTATATTTTTTGTAAGTAAGAAAATCAAATTTTATGAAAAATAAAACTAACATGGTGTGTCTGTCTCCTATCTTTAAAATTCATCACTAGTTATCTTCTCTTAACAACCTCTCTAGAAATAGAGATCAAAATAAGCCTTTTAATGCCTACGATTTTCTATTAGATTCGTTAAAAATTGCAAAAGAAGGATGCTTTTCTACATTAAAAAAAAAACCTACTTAATTCATGTGATTTAAAAAAAAATTTTTTTTATATTATAAAGATTTTTTTTTAATTATTTATGTTGAATTCTAAACAACAGCTGAAAGTTTTTATGTCAGTTTTTTTTTGTCTTTTTTTTAACAAATAAAATATTTTGGTTAATATAAACTCGGGGCAGCTTTTTTTTTTTTAATGACACTATTTGAAAACGCTTTTTCAGCAGCTAAAATCCTTATTTTCAATTCTATTTTGACAGAAAAAAAAAAAAAAAATATGCTAATGCATATGATTCCCATCAAGTTATATTAACCAATATTTTATTTGCTTCTGTTTTTTTTTTTTTCTTTTAAATTCTAAAACTTCTTGTGTCTATCCTTCTTGGAAAAAAATGGTAACATTTTTAGTAGATTTGGTCTGAAATATAAAAGTTCCCCCATGAAAAACCTCAACCCTTTATATTCGTCTGCTCAGTTCGTGTAATAAATAGCGTATGGTTTTCTTTACGTATTCGTTCTGTTTCATCCTTTTCGTTTAGAAACATTTTACATGAAGTTACAGAATAGCTAATAAAGCCACCTCCCCTCTCCATGTTAAGAATGGGTTTCTAAATAATAACGTTGTTATTCATATTTTTATTTACAGAAAGCATATGAGATAAGTCATCGGTACCGTCGGTTTCAAACCTGATAATAGGGGACCGTTTTAGATACGAGTATCAACCTCTCTTCAGCTGATACTCATATAAATACCAGCTTTTGTGTAATATGTATTAACAGAGATGGGTATCTACTGAAAAGAGCTTAATATGGGTATCTAAAACAGTCCCCTATTATCAGGTTTGTAACCGACGGTACCGAGGACTTATCTCAGATAAACTTTCTGTAAAGAAAAAATTTAAAAAATACGCTTATTTTCGGAATTTTTTTTCCTTATAATAGAGCGCTCTGCTGGAACCTTTTTTTTTTTTTTTTTAAATAACTAAGTAATAACGTGATTATTTAGAAACCCATTCTTAACAGGAGGAGGCCTGGATTTAAATGTTCTGTACTTCATCTATTTATGAGTTTAACGAAATCGAAAATAAAAAAAAATAAAAAAACAATTCAAGATATTTTACTGACATTACATTGAAGTGATGTTTGTTTATTTGATTTTTTTTATTTGCGTTTTAATGATTTATTTTTCTAATTTATAAATATGTGAACAGCAAAAAAAAAAAAAAATCAGTTGTACGACAGAAACAGTTGGAATATTCAACTCATTCCGTTTAGTTTTCGTTTAACTTTGGGGTTTTTACCCTCAGCACCAAAAACCAACAGAGTATATTCCATCTATGAAACAGCCTTTACCTATGTTGCTAGTCCCGTGCAGTTCTAGGAGTTCTTTGCCTTCTCTCTTTGAGAAGGAGTTAGTTTATTGCTAATCACTTGAAGCGTTCCTATCAAGGAATGCTGAAAAGGGCACCCAGGCATGTTTTGTAGGCCAGAGTGTTCCTTCTCATTGGGGGGAGGGGGCTGGCTCTTCAATCCCACTGTTCGGCTCTTGTGTCACATCTATCTGCCATGGGAGGGGTATAAATACCAGCTTTTGGGTATTATGTACCAACTGATTGGGAATCAATTTCCTTTAACATTTGAGCAAAATTCTAGTGAAATGGGCAAAATACAGCCATGATTGTAATTGAACTGAAATTCTTTTTGTAAATCCAGTTTTATTTTTTACCCATTAAAAAAAATGGATAAATTGAAGTCTTATAGCTTTATTGTCTCTGAATGTGAAAGTTTTTTTTATTTTTTATTTATAGAATATGAACTTCCTTTTTTTTCTGTGGTCATTTTCAAAATAACTGTGATATGCTGTAGATTTATAGAACAAATAAAAGAAAAACTGTTATATAAGAAAACAAAGCAGACAACATTCTGATGAAAAGGTGACGTTTAAAATAATTTATTCTTTATTAAAAATTCCAAGGCATTTGGGCCAGGTGACCAGAAATAAAAATCTATGAAAAAAAAAATATCGGGCATTTATTAGCATAGACAAAAAAACAAAACGGTAGTCAAAGGCAATATAACTTACTCTTCTGAATAAGTTTTTGGTGTTTTGATTTATTTTAAAGCGTTTATTTAGTTCGAAACTCAAATAGTGCCAACAAAAACATGGCGGACACGAGGCTGTCATCTTTGGAGTCTCGATAATCGCTAAAAAATAAATAAAACTGATAAAAATTTACTCAACAAATGTCACGGTGTTCAAAATATCTCATTTTATACAGGTAAAAATGTTGTAAACTCATTTTTCTTTGGTAAAAAACGACAATGAAAGAAAAGGCCGTGCTTGTTGGAAATGAAATATGGCAGTTCTAGACAAGTTAACATGAAAACTTTATGTGCTTACGTATAAGGAAAAAGTAAAAATCAGTTTTATGTTAGATCGGACCATTTTACTCAGTTATCTCTTTTATGTAACTCTTCTTACATAAAAATGAAAAATGAATTCTGTCCAACCTAGAATCAAACATAGACGATAAAACTGATTTTTATTTAAAAAAAGAAAAACTTTTACTTGATATTTTCTCTTTATTTTTGGAAAGATTTGAACTGCTGTAGTTCACTTGTATATGCCTTCCAACAAGCACCGAAATTACTGATTTTTCAGTTCAGTCCAGAATTCAACCTAATTAAAAAAAAAAAAAAAAAAATCCGAAAAATCGTTATGATGTACGTGCCCTTCACAGTACGAAAATATCATATTCCAAAAAAATATGTAATATGTAAATTGATCAAGTCCTTTTTTTTTTGTTTGTTTTAACTAAGAAAATCAAATTTTAAGATAAAGTGAAATATTGTGTTTTGATCCGCCATGTTTAATAAATAAGGGGGAAGACAATTCAATTCGAACTACCGAGGTAAAAACAGCATTGTAATTGTTACAATTTCCTAATAAAATCGCTAATTATATATATATATATAAAATACTTACTCAATTTATGTGATTTTTGGAATATGACATTTTTTTTCTTTGACGGAGATGTACATCATAAGGATTTTTTATGTATTTTTGTTTTTTAAAACAGTTTGAATTCTGGATAGTGAAATCTAATTTTCATTAAACAATTTTCAAAGTTCTTTAAAGCATGCTTTATCGGAGACGAGGATTTAACTGCTCTATCCACCAATGTTTGTGCTATTGCGCTGGATTTGTTTTCCATGGACTTTTTCCCACGAGTCATGTATCACCGAAAAAAAATATTGATAATAATAAAAATTTGATATTTATAATTTTTTTTCTCTCTTTAATGTCTGTCTATTATTTATCTTTTTTTAATCAAGAAATATATACCAATGTTGATTTCAACGAAAATAAAAATGGTGGATATGTTTATCATTTTGTAACTGTTTATTATTTCCAATTTTGTAAAAAAAAAAATACTTTTAGTCTATTTAATTTTTTTATTTTTATGATTTCTGACATCTGCTCAACAAGAAAAAAAAAATGAAAAAGATTTTACTGCTGAAAAGAATATAAAAAAATGAGTATAATTTTTTTTTTTTTTTCTTATTCCAATTGCATACATTTTACTATTTTCTTGTTATATTTATACACTTTTACTTTTTGTGTTGGATGTTTGCAAACCCCATCCTACCGCAACATATTTTGTTGCTGAATGCTAACATGCTTTTCATAAAACAAAATACATTCATTTATTTTGGAAGGCGATAAAAAAAATTTTCTTTACAATTTTTTTCTTCATTTTTAATCTACTTTAGTTTTTATGTGACCAAATTGCTAAAAAAAAAAAAAAAATCCAGAAAAAAATGACAATCCCCCTAAAATAAATAGATTGCAAAAATAGTATAAATTTTGATTTTGCGAATTGTATTGGTTTAATATTACTACAAATTTATTATCTGTGATGACAAAAAATTCCACAAAGAAAGATCAAAACGGTTGATTGACAAAATTCTATTTCCAAATTTGTACATCTGCCCCCCCCCCCTTCTAAAGAAAAACAGAAATTAATATTTTAAACCAGGAATAGCCAACCTTTGATATCCTATGCATCCATGTTTTTTTTTTGTCACTTTTTAATTCAGATGCTCTACACAAACTTGGACTCCCCTGAATTCCTTAAAATATAATAATATGGACATATTTGGCGATTATACATACTCAGGTTTTTAATGGAAATCTCTCCAGACAAGGCATGAAGCCACTTGATGAAAGAGGCTAAAATATTATATATTACTTCAAGGTCTAAATCAGCCAACACTATGTGTGAGATATATAGATTGCAATCCAGAAAACAGCAATCTTTCTTTCATTATAAGAAACATCGCTCATGAAACGTGAGAACTAAAGGACAAAATAAGAAAAGTAAGAGTTACAAGGCTGATAAAAGTAAATCCAACGTCCACATATGAGAGAGAGAGAGAGAGAGAGAGAGAGAGAGAGAGAGAGAGAGAGAGAGAGAGAACAATGATTAATAGATTGGAGCAGTAAGAGTTATATATAGAAAAATCTTGACTTATAAAAAAGTTGGTAAAATTTCAAATTTCACAATTGACCTGACGAATTTCTTTGGAATGAAACATACACGTTTCTGTGTAACTCACTTACCATAAGTATATTTTTATACTACTGTGTGTGTGTGTGTGTGTGTGATAGCAGTGTAAAGGAAAGAACTTCCAATGACAATTCTGAATTTGCAATTATAATTAGTTGCTGAATTCAAGAAGCATTGTTTTTGTTGTTTTTTTATGAGAATTAAAAAGTGCAAAATTTTGGCCACACTTATTAATAGATGCATGCAATTCAATAATGAGAATCTATGTTTTAAACTAGAAATAATATTTTAAAAATTCTCTTAGCCATAACTTATAATCTTGTGGTACTTTTTCTAGAAATCAATTTATGTTTTTTTTTTTTTTGCCTGAGCGGACATTTTTCTTTTTAATTATCTCTGGGTTGCATTATGCAACTTGTAATTGTTTAATGAGCCATTGTTGGCACGTGTATCATTGGTTGGCTATCCTTGTTTTAAAACACATTTCCTGTCCTCAATTATTAGTGCTAGTAAGGGAGGCAGTTTTCATTTTTATTTTATTTTATTTATTTTGAAAAAAAAAAAAAAATGAGATCACCCTAAATTAAAAAATGAGATCAACCTAAATTTTTCCCATCTTCATATACTAGTCAAAGTTTGAAGGAAGAAAACGAATTTCAATCTACCTACTTTTTCATCTGGCCTAACCTGATTGTTTAGTAGCTAAATAACTTCCTCTCTTGAGTTTTTTCCCTTTCCACTCTCTTCTATCGACCATTTCACGATGGCTTCCTAATTCAGCAGCAATTAACAATAACTTTAGAGGAATCGTAAAACTTATCAGTCGGCATACATACACACATAGTTGACAAAAGGAAAGAGAGACGGTTAGAGAGACGTAGAGAAATAAAAAATTTCTAAAAACGGACCCGAGTAATACCGGGCAGCCCTGCTAGTATACCATAAGGGAGACCACATTTTTTTCTTTTTTTTTTGGGGGGGGGGGTCACCTACACTATAATTACGGAATTCGAAATTTTTAACATTGAACTTCAAGGCGAACTAATTCTACTTGATTGCCATGTTATAGTAATGAATATATCCAAAAATTACGAAAAACAATGAGGTACAAAAACAATTATTAAAGGAAACATCTCTTGACGAATTTTAGCGAAAATAAAATGTTTGAATCGTAAATATCTTAGTTTTAGCATAACTCTCGCAGGAGGGACCTTTGTGGCCTTCGGGCCAAGATCAAAGTGTAGTATCTGTTCCGGCAGATGCTGCAATCAAAAACCATTGTCTTTGTGGCAATCGTTTCTGGTCCATGTAGGGGCAACCCTATTATACGAAGAGGCTCTCACTATCCAACTCCCATTTCCCACCTCTCGGGATCTGGTTCCCTTTTTCCTTCCCCCCTCTCCACATTAAAAAACGGCCTCATTCCTAATTTGATCTCGGAAGGGGGGGGGGGAGGAGCAAATAAATATATTGGTTTAACATGACTGAGTTACCTCCCTTCACACGTGATCCGAATGAAAATACTTGTTTTTTTTTTTTTTTATCTTTTATATATATATATATATATATATATATATATATATATATATATATATATATATATATATATATAATGCGGTAATATTTAAATACTGCTAATTAAAAAGATATCGTTGCTTTTAGCTGAAATTGGCGCAAAACCTCAGTAGATACTATTGTTTAATTTTAAATCAATTTTTTTGTTTTTCGAATTTCGCTATTAGTGTAGTTAGTTCAGTTGCAGTTTGCACCCATTTTGTTTTTATAAAATGGAAAAAATAAACACATTTTTTACTAATAAATCATCACCTATCAAGGCTAAAAACCACTCGAAGGTAACGGTTGCTGAAATGAATGTATTGCTAGTTGAATTATGAGAGAATTAAAAATGATAATTTGAATCCACAAATGCACATATCAAACAAGACTATGAACAAAATTCGATTACTTATGAAGATTTTATTTTCTTCAGGATTACCTCCCTTGTGGCATATTATGACCAGAGTTGTTTCCCTTTGTGTCTTACATCATTTATTTTTATCGCCATATCATACTTCCAGTGTGATCAGATGCTTTTTACAGTATTTCAGATATACAATTTAATTTTTTTCTTTTTATCCCAAAAATGTCAAATTTTATGCAATAATAAGCTGTTTTGAAAAATGCCGAGCCTGCATTTTTTTTACGATTCCTCTAAATCACCAGTTTTCTCTACAAGTCAATGATAAACAAATTCAAAACCAATTTTCTGATTCCAGAAAAAAAAAAAAAAAAAAAAAAACTAATGTAAGAACCACTGATATTTTTTTCAATTTCACTTTGTCTAAAAAATTTGAAATTAAAAAAAAAAATGCTTGATCACAAAACCATAAAAGTATTTTATTTTCTGACGTTGTGTAATCAAAAAAGTTAGTGTGTGTGCGAGTGTGATATGATTTTATTTTTATTTATTTATTTGTCTCTCTTATTTAGAGAGCGTCAATTAAAAGAGGACTAAACCACGCCCATCGTAAACAAATAGATAGAATCTATTTGTTTACGATGACGGCCATGACTAAACACTATTCGATCCGTGTTTGATATTCTAAGTGATATTATTATCTATGCACGTTTAGTGATATCATTGATAAATGTGATATTATTATTATTATTACTATTATTATTATTGACAAATATTCAGTGCAAATCTGGTGCTACACATAATTGTTGGGCTCCATTTTTTTGCTTTACTTTTTTTTTTTGTCTTATCTTTAAACTTCTGTACGACATTCTTTTCTGCGGCATGTCACAGCTACACTTTATCCTTGATAATTTGGATCCACAAATGCACATATCAAACAAGACTATTTTCTATTTGTGTATATATGCAACTGTAGAACAGTTGGAACTTTCATTTATGACATCAATGTCATAGAAACTATTTTTTATAAAGGTAATTTATAGAAGGCAATACAATGTAAAGGTGTAACGGACAGACATAAACTGAAGCAAATTAAGATATGCTGGTGGAATAAGCTATGCAGATTAACCTTTACTTTAATACAATATATATATATATATATATATATATATATATATATATATATATATATATAAGAGCAAGTAGTTAATAAAACATGTTAAAAAATATTTTGAAAAAGAGTTAAAACATATTTAAATTTAAAAAAGGGAAGTACAAAATAAGTGGATAGTTCTTAATCCATAGAGTTTCAAAGAAATACTTTCCTTCTTATCAGAGGGTAGGATTTAGCAAAATGCAGGATCGGATTTTGCTTGCAAAAGTATTTAATGAAACTACAAGTAAGTCATAGATGTTACTTGGTAACAAACAGTGAAGCATAGGGGATAGGGTGAAGAAAAAGGTGATTTCGCGTGAATGGATAGTCTGGTGAAGGGTAAAATATCCAATGACGGTAAAATCCAAAAAAGTTGATTAAATTTCCATTTCCGCATTATATATATATATAATTGTACATGTCAACGTACTGAAAAAAAAAAAAAAATAGGTGGTGAGATGATTAGCATCTTGAGGTTTAGAATATAGACTTTTATCATTTATTGGTATATGCTCTGCATCAAGCTTCATAAATTAAAGGATTGGTATAAATAAAAGATGAAATATAATTGAATAAACATATTTCCCCATATATATATATATATATATATATATATATAATCATGTAATTAATACGGGAAGTTCACTAGGTAAATACAAAAGTAAGCTTTAGTTCAATAAACGTATTAATGTTTATATTATCCCAACCAAGTAAAACCAGCAGATGCTAGCTTTGCGCTATATATATATTATCTGCTAACCAGTTTCTATCCTTTGATGAGAAGAATATTACATTCTTTGAAACGAAAAATAAATTTGTACATGTAAATTTCTGATTTACAGTTTTTATTTATATTTATGGTGTGTGTGTGTGTGTGTGATGGACCTCCCATTAATTTCGACATATCAGCTCCACCACAACAAATAAGTTGCTTGGAAAACCACACCAATGTTTTTTTATAGTGGTGAAGGCTTTGTGCAGAACCAACCACACTTTTTGGTACAACTGCTAATCTTTGTTGGTGCAATGATTGTCACAAGAGAGAGTAGACAGTAGACTTCAGGTTTTACATCAGTTTTTCTCTTCTAGATCCATGTCTTAAGCCACATGTGTGTATGTGTGTGTCTTAAGCCACATGTGTGTATGTGTGTGTCTTAAGCCACATGTGTGTGTGTGTTTTTTTTCATGTTCTCGAAATATATCATACAGAACTTCCATCAGATCACACTGACGCAAGTAAGAATATCATAAGCATACAACAAAATATATATAAATATTATAAAAGTATAAATATAATAAATATATATATATATATATATATTATACAAGTATAAATAATAGTAGATATATATAGATATCATAAAAGTATAAATATATTATATATATATATATATATAGATATCATAAAGTATAACTATATTATATATATAGATATTATAAAAGTATAACTATATTATATATATATAGATATTATAAAAGTATAACTATATTATATATAGATATTATAAAAGTATAACTATATTATATATATATATATATATATATATATATATATATATAGATATTATAAAAGTATAAATATATTATATATATAGATATTATAAAAGTATAAATATATATATATATATATATATAGATAGATAGATATTATAAAAGTATAAATATATTATATATAGATATCATAAAAGGATAAAGAAACGTATACATAATAATCTTATTAATACATATCGTTTTAATAAAAGATGAATCTGCATAGCTTGTTCCACCGTTATATGTCTTCTAATTTTATTTCAATTCGTACCGATCCGTTACATCTCTGTATTGTAATGCCTCCTACAAATCACCATCATGTACACACTAAACAATGCTTTAAGCGAACTACATTAGCTTTTTCACTTTTTAGCTTTTTGTTTGTTAATGGCCAGAATCAGGCATATTCTCTAGACAAGTAATTAAGAAAATGAAGGGGTTGGCTTGTCTTGTGATTATTATCCTTATGAATTGATTTCAAAACAAAATCTTTTCCACTTTGATAAGAATAAAAATGGCAAGGTATTTAAGCAGGTTTTTAAAACGACCGGTTATCATAAGAAAAAATACAAATGCTTGTTTTTTTTTTCTTCTCTTGATTTAAAGTAAAAATAAACTGTGCAATATAACTTTAATTCAAAACGGAAATGACTTTCTAATCAGCAGTTAAAAGGCTTTAAAAACGCTTTCTAATTTTGAAAGATTACAACGGAAAGTATGGTGATAGATTCCCCTCTCACCAACTGAAAACAAATAGAATTGTCGAATCTATTCATGCTACATTTGAAATCAACTTGCTAGATATAATGAGTACATGCATGGACGAGAAAATCCATTACTAAATAAAACAATTACACAGAAGAGACGTTGCGAGCCTGTCTCTGCTTTATCGTTATTTTCATAGCAAGTGCTCGTCTGAGCCCCAATCTATGGTGCCCCCCCTCGCCAAACATTCATGAAAAACACTCGTCTAGCTGAAAACACTATCAATAATCCCCCCCCTCCCACTCTTTATCAGTGCCTAAACCTAAACGTAGATTCCATGAACAAAGCTTCTTTCATAGAACTGCACACCTGCGGAACTCTCTTCCGTTTGCCTGTTTTCCAGCTGATTACAACGTGGTCGTCTTCAAGTCCAACGTAAACAAGTTCTTGACCCGTTCCCCTTAAGTAATCCATTTTACCAAATTTCCACTTATAGCAATTACAATGATATTGTCTTTAACTCTTATCTTCGAGTGGCCTCTAGGCCTTGAAAAGTGGTGATTTCTATGTAAAAAAAAAAAAAAATTTTTAAATTACAAGCACATACTGAATTATAGATTTAAAATGGCCGACTTGTTATTGCTATCATGTTCAAACGAAATAGAATGTAATGGGAAACGATTTTAATGACATCTTTTAAAGCTTTTCCCCCGCTTGGGTAGCTGTTATTTCTGTTAATACATGGCCAGAACTAGGCATATTCTCTAGAATAAAATCATTAATAAGTGTAGCATATCTAAATAATATATATATAAATTGACCATGTTGTATATTGCCTATTGGCGATAAATTATCGACATCTAAACGTCTTTATGACGTTTAATTGAAATGTAACATTTTCTGTTCAGAAACCGAAAGTTTTGCCGAAGAAACAACTATTTTATTTAGAATGTTTAAGCGCATTTCTATTAATAAAAAGTACAATAATTTTTCATGGCTGATACAAAAACACAATCGTTTTTGTTTTGTTTTTACTACAATGCCATGTCTAAAAGACAAACCTACAATTCATACCATAATTAATTTTCATATTTTTTGCCGATTTGACTTAATTGTATAATTAAATAAAAAAAAGTAAAACTATATAAATCTTAGTTATGTGGTGTCAAATATTGGTTTGATGTCATTAGAAATAATCTTATCTTCATATATATATAAGCCGCAGATTTCCCCTGCATTTGACCAGAATAGCTTCTTTAACAGAAGTTGCATAAGAAAAATTGTTTTCTTATTGATTTAGGGCAATTTTTAGTATGTCTTTTACAAAACAAAAAAAAAAGTCATTTTTATTTGAACCAACTGATTGTTATATTTAATCCGATCAACAGTTTTTGCTTTGATTACTCTAATACCTTAGAAGGAATCAAAGAAGATAACCCCACTATAAATCCGAACTTATTAAAGAAGTAAGGAAGAAATCTAATTAGAGTCAAATTGTAGGATTACCTCCATATTGATAAAATATCCTCTTAGATTTGTGAATTAACATAAATTGTGTAGAGAACAGAATTATCTAGCAACAAGAGTTATCTTCCCTTAAGAAGAAATTATTATATAGGTGTAGAGTTATTACTCGTGGGCCTGGAACCTATCATAACAGATGATAGATCCCCAAAATCTTGTTGGCAAACACAAGATCTCATAGCAACTCTTGTACCAATACGTGGTCGAGAAGTAAAACTAGAATTCTTACTTGGTCACTCTTAGCATGCTACAGATAGAAACTACGTTTTGAGTGTAACGGCTTAAAGAAAAAACATCATGGGGAAAATATTAAATCTGGTCTTTTCTTTGCATTCTTGTGAATAACTTGTGCATTTCTTATTTGCATGGAAACAATGTAATTAATTATATATTTAAATCTATTAGTGTTGGGATGATTATTCGTAATTGGAAATCGGAAAAAAAAAAAAATCACAATTTTTTAAGGTACCGGAATCAGAAAAATCTGTGTCTATTTTCTAATGCTAAAAACGATTCTTTTAATTGTACTTTTTTTTTTTTTTTCTTTTTTTACTTAATTTTCCATTGCTGGTACTATGATTATATGTCTTTTATTTTAAACTAAAATCTATATGTCTATCCCTCACAAGTGAATTTTTGATGTTTGCAAAAATATATCCATATTATATATATATATATATATATATATATATATATATATATATACATATATATATATAAATAAAATCAACAACTGTAGAGCCAAGTATTTAGAGCTTTTAAAAGAATCAGAATCTATAATTGTATCAGAATCGGGGAAAATATTGCTATGTCACAGTTACTATATTAATGGAATTTGTCGTAGGCAATGTATTAATAAATGAAATGCCTTTGTCCCCCTCAGGTTTTTTGGCATCATTTGGCATGTGTGCATAGCCAATGTAATGCCTAGCCATTCTTAGCAGCATTACGCATGCTAAGAGGATTGATTTAAAATTATCTATGCACACATTATTCTTCTTGATGAAATCGAAGATTAAATATTCTTACTTTTCAACCAGAATATATTTAACATGAAACCATTGATCAAATACAGAAGATTATATTCGATGATTTCAGATGAAACAGTAACACAGATTAGTGACACAGATTGATGGATGTTTGAACATAATTATCCTCTTCAATTTATGGTTGGCTAAAACGAGTTTATGGACTTTTAAATGTTTTCTCAGACCACTGGAAAATTTGGGCGACCCCACTGTTCAACAATATATGTCTTGATATTCACAGTTAAAATCAGCATATCACAACCATTTTTTCCCGATGAAACAGAATTTGAATAATTCTTATGAGACCACTGTGTTAGATGCATAATTGTATTGAAACACTGTTTCTCATTAGATTACCAAAGTTAAGTTACATGGGCCCTGGCCAATACAAGATAGGTGACCATTTGGGAATGGTAAGCGTTGTATGTGTTTTCTCATGACCAGGCTATATATGCAGTTGAGGACTGCTTGTGAATTTCATATTCCCTATGAACTTCCTTCTTTGGAGGAAACTGGTATAGCTTGCCCAGGTACTACCGGTTCGTTTTTTAATAATCGTTAATTTCTGTGAATTTCATTAGAATTGTATTCTGATTTTAATGGTATGTGAAGTATTTTATTTACCTCCTCTTCAGGAGGTTAGACACAAGGTCAAATATTGGTTTGATGAAAGTGTTTCTGTGGAATGAACTGGATTCGAACTTAGAACATCCAGGCTTTCACTCTGTATCATTAACAACTTAGTCGCTATTACTCCCACTATGGTAGGTAATGTAGTATTATAGAAAGTAATGTTGCAAGTTTTAGTGTAGGAAAGTATTGGAAATTTGTCAGTGTTAGTCGGGTTTTTAATACTGAAGATTATAACAGTTTTGTCCCTTGAACTATGTGTGAAGAGTTGCCTCCCTTGTCTGGGTTTAGATGTTAGTTAAACGTTTGAATAATTGGAGTTATCTTCCCTTTGTATATATAAAGTAGTATTTGTGTGTAATCGCCCTCTTCTTGTCTGATCTTGTAAATAAAGCTGATGTGTCTCTCTTTTCAGTCTGTGTATAAAACTAAAAACATGTTATGTGTTAATTGAGTTATCTTTTTGTCAATCATCGATATGACTTCCAATATGAATTTTATTTGAAACACGCAATCTATGTTTTTTTTTATTTAATTCATAATTAACTGTCAAAAGGTTATTAATTAACTAATTAATTAACCTAAAGTAAGTTGGCCATAGTTGAGGACGACCCAAAGACTCCTCTTTTCATTGGCTGTGATATCGAGATGTAGGGAGGGCAGCACTTTTCCTTATTTTACTTATCGTTGATGTATATCTTATAATGATGAATGTTTAGCAAGAAGGAATCTAGTACCATATTTTAAGTTTCTGATATGACTTATCCAAAGATTGAACTCTGAAATTGAAGATAAAAGTACAGATTCAACAAAATACCCAATAGAATTAAAAAAAGAATCTTATGAAAGTTTTTTTCTTTTTTTAAACAAGATGAATTGTTTTCCACCATAAAAATCTGATTTGACCCTTAAATTTAAAATATGTAACTGCTTAGCAATGATTAGATAAAAAAAAAAAAAAAAACTACCTATGAAGAACAGATTCAAAGACTAAATCTGCCCTCATTTAGGCAGCGAAGGATGTGGGGAGACCTGATTCTGGCATGCAGCATCAACAGGAATGTAAATGTAAATTGTGGTCTTTGCGGTAACCCGCAGAAGATATACCAGCGTCACTTTCGTCTCCACAGGAGGACAGCAGCATTTTCTGTTTGCATTTCTGCTTCCTGGAACAACAGCCTGCTAGAAGAGATTGTAACAATGCCTACTATAATCAAGTTTAAAAGTCACCTTGAACAAACATTCAGATGGTATAGAGATGTAATATCTTTTTTTACATGGCTTGCTGCACTTTGCTATATTTTTTGCCAATAAAATTTATCGATTAATATTTGATTATGTAATAATTGCTATATTTGAAATATTTTATGTGAAGTAGTTTTTTTTTTGTTTGTTTTTCTTGATGTGGTCTCTAAGCTCAGCTGTAGGTGCATCAGACCAAGCAGTTCATGTAGAACTTTGGTTGCTGCCCCAAAATATCTCCACCCCTCCCTTTTTTTGTATTGTCCATTATCATTCAAGTTTTCTTCTTTTTCTTTGTTCTTGTGATTTGCTGCTTTAATAAATAATATTGCTACCAAATTTTGTCTGCCGTTTTTGTCTTTCTTTTTAGACTCTTTTTTTGTTGTACACTTCTATTTTTGAAAAGGACAACGATTGACTTGATTTTACCTATTTGTATACTCCACAGAGCTTCGCCACATGCTTGAAAACAAAATTCTGCCACTTATAGTCTTGGAACAGTTTTTCAGCTGTCAGGAGCGGCATGCCAATCTCAACCCGTATGTGGTCAGCTCATCTTTTTGGTGGTCGTCCTCTTGATCATATTTTTTTTTTATTTAAAAATTTATTTTTAATTTAAAAAGTTTTTACACTAGCAGTTCAGCCTGGCTTTGCTCACGCTCTATGTACTGTTCATAACTTTATATATATATATATATATATATATATATTAAAAAGTTTGACATGTCCAGGTAACCTACATCTAAAATTTCAAGTGCTTAGACCTAAAATTGGCGGAGGAGTTTGGTAGAGTTTGACAGCCAAATTTCTGGTTGTAAACCGTGAGGAGTTTGGTAGAATCTGCAAAGGTCAATTCTATAAACTTTGACTTCTTGGCAGCCAAATTTTCAGCCAAAAACCGATTAAAAAGCTTGCTCTATGTCTGAATACACTTTATGTAAAATTTCAAATGTTTAGACCGGTAGAGACTGCAAAGGTCAATTTTTAACTTTGACCCCAATTTTGACCCCTTAACATTTATTCTTTTGGGCTCAAATCAAAGTAAAAAGTTTGATCCATGCCGAATGCTACATCTAAAATTTCAAGTGTTTAAACCTAAAATTGGCGGAGGAATTTGGTTGGTTTTCAAAGGTCAAATCGTTGAACTTTGACCACTTGGCAGCCAAATTTCCATCTGAAAACAGATTAAAAATATTTCCTCAAATGTCAATACTCCTTATGTCAAATCTAGAGTCTCTAGACCGAAAATTGGCAGAGTTATTCGGTGGGGAAAATGTACACAGACACACACACACACATTTTCACTTTTATAGATATATAGATAGATTGCTGGAGTCTGGTATCTGGCAAACATGTTCAAATCATGTTAATTTTTTTCAAATAACGTTGTTGATGGATCTGTTCATACATAGTTCCAAAAGTAAAGCCTCCCCCCCCTTTTTTTTTTTTAACTTAAAACGTTGAAGAGCTACAAAAACGGAAGCAATTCCATTAAAACAAGCAACCTTTTGTGATGCCGAATTGATTTTTCCGCATAATCACCGCCATTCTCAATGCAATTTCATTAGGAATTCGATGAAGCATCTCTGCTTGACACATGTCCATGACAAGGGTAGCTTTCTTAGAGTCTCACACTGTCAATATCTGCAACAGAAAAATGAAACTTTCAGGTAATGAATGCAGAAGTTCAGACATCATAACAATACACTTTGCAATACCATCTGATCGATTCAAACAGAATAAAAAAATTTGTATTACATCACACACACACACACACACACACACACACACACATATATATATACTGGAAAATTCTGCCAAAGTGTATGATGAACCAGCAACACAGATTTCAAGAAAGAAAAGAAAGAAATATACAAAAACTGAGATGGACACAAGAAAATAAGGATGGGAACAATATAAAAAAGCAGAAAAGTTCCCAGAGAAGCTTAACCAGACAGGAATGGTTCAAGAGTGGGAGACTTCCATTTGATGAAGAATGGCTCATTGTAGCCAGTCAAGATCAGGGCTTGCTCACAAATGGATTAAAAAAAAAAAATGGCTGGCCTACAAGAAAATGGCCAGTGCAGGTTTTGCCACTCAGCAATTGAGAGCCTAAGCCACCTAATATCTGGATGCCCAATCATTGGTAAATGGTCTTTACACTGTCTGTCACAACAAAGTATGCAAATACCTCCATTGGAAGAGATGTGCAGAGATGCAATTTAACAGATCGTCGAAGGCGGGCAGATACATAAAAGACAAGGCCAGGAAGCCAGGCATTGTAATTTGGAACAAGCCCGAAAGAACTGTGCTCATTATCAATGTCAGTCTCAAATGACTTTGACCTTAATAGAGGTGAACAGAAAAAGATAAAATATCAGGACCTAAAAAATTATCAAAAAACAACATGGTCTCTGAAAGAAATAAACATTATACCGGTTGTGATAGGAGCAACTGGCTTAATAAAAAAAAAATCTTCAGAAATATTGAGAAGCAATCCCTAGAAGACCGACCTGTAATGAAATAGGCAGTCCACAGTAGCACCACAATTCAAAAGCATTAATTTTCCTCTTGTCGACTTTCTTCAAGACCCAACATTCTGCTCCATATGTTGCTATTGAGAACACCAAAGCTTGCAGGAGTCGTTTCTTTGTGAAATGGATCTATCTTTCCAGATTTCTTTTATCATGGGTTTAAAAATTTGTGAAAATAGGAGAAAATTATTGATTAGACTTTAAGAAAATATAAAATTTCTTTACGAAAAAAAAAAAAGCACAATAAAATGTTCAATAATTTTTTTCTAATCCAATCAGTGATAATTCGACAGAAAAGTTTAAATTGGTTTTCACTTGAACAGCGGAGGATGCGAGGAGATTTAATTCTTGCGTACATCACCAATCACCAACAACGGAAATTTAAATCTAGTTTTCAAATTTTTTTCCAATCCAATACTGAATCGCAATCTTGGCAAGCACTCATAAAAGATGTATCACTGTCATTTTAATTTTTATACAAGAAATGCAGCATTTTGAGTCCGCGTGTCTACTCCGTGGAACATCCTACCGGAGGAAGTTGTGACAATGACAATGATATCCAGGTTTAAAGAAGCCTTGGGTAACATTCAGACTAAATTTGGATGTGAATATTTTCCATCCATCTCTAATGGCTTATTGCAATTTTCTATTCTTTGTGAAATAAATATGAATTGAATATTTTTTTTTTTTACAATACAGTAGAACCCCAGGATACGGCATTAAAAATTAGTAACAAAATACAGTACAGCATATAATACACATGTATATAATCAAATAACATTATGAATAACATCGTAAGGTGGAGCAAATACCATAACCAGGGGCCAGAAAACATTGTATTTCACATTGTAATCTGAAAAAAACGTATCCTAGGGCCACCATATCCCGGGGCTCTACTGTCATTTTTTAATCTCTGTAAAATTATAGAATGTTTTTTTTTTTTTTTTACACAGGCATCACCACATTATCAAGGCCAAGAGGCCACTCGAGGATAAGGGTTAAAGAGTGTACAGTAGAAATTGGGCAATATAGTAATCATTAGTAATGGAAATTCGGTAAATTTGTTAACTTATATGGAACGACTCATCAAGAACTTGTTTACGTTAGACTTGAAGACAACCATATTGTAGTCAGCTGGAAAGCAGGAAAACGGAAGACAATTCCACAGGCGTGCAGTTCTAAGAAAGAAGCTTTGTTCATGGAATCTACGTTTAGGTTTAGGCACAGATAAAGAGTTGGGGGAATTATTGATAGTGTTTTCAGCTAGACGACTGTTTCTTGTGAAAGTTTTCACTCTTAATATATGAGGATTCGTTAAGATTTTTAAAGCCAGTTTAAATTACTTTTAGTACAAGGCTCCTATTTGTTTTTTTAACTCAAAAAGTTAAATAGCTATAAAACTGGGAGCGGTACAATTAAAATGAGCGACCTTTTGTGCTCAAACATTTATTTTTCTAGATAGTCATCACCATTCTAAATTGCCCTTTTGCCAGGAATTCAATGAAGTATCTCTGCTTCTGATGCACATCCATGACAGGTTGCATTCTTAGAGTCTCACACTGTCATTATCTGCAACAGAGATGAAACTTTCAGGTAGTGAATGCACAAGTTCAGGCATCATAACAATGCAATTTGCATTCCCTCCGATCCATCCTGGCAGAATAAAAAATAAGAAGCATTACTTTTGGTATAATTTTTATCCGATAGTTTAAATGCTTCTGTTGAGATGAAAGCCACAATGGTGATTAATTTATTAATTGAACTGAATTGTAACAAAAATCTGCTCCAAAAACTAAATGTGTTCTCACTTGAGCAGCGGAGAGTGCTAGGAGACATGATTCTGGCATACAATAACATCAACAAAAATTTTAATCTATCTTTCAAGGAGGAGTTTTTTTGTTTTTTTTTACTCCAGCATCAAGTCCAAGTCTCTGCTAGCACCCACAAAACATGTATCACAGTCGATGTCTTCGAAATAAGAGAAACTCAGCATTTTCTGGCAGTGTTTCTGCTCAATGGAACAGTCTACTGGACGTTGTGAGGATGACTACAGCTAACACCTGTTTATTTACATGGCTTGCTGCGGTTTGCTATTTTTTGCCAAATAAATTTGATTCTATCTTACATTGACAAACCTCAAACCTTCTGAGAAATAAATATATGTCAATTCACCTGTGTCTTTATAACTACTTGGGCTTCGGGACAAGTTCCCACTCCCCAACACGAACTGTTTTTCTTCCAAATTCAAGAACTTTTTATTTTCCAATGAATTGAACTTTTTTCACACACACGCACATTTTATTTTGAAAGAAAAAAAAAAAAAAAAAATGCACACACACACAGAAATTGTATATATATCCTTTTTGCAAAAACGCTGGGGTTTTCATTAGTTAGTTTAGAGTCCACAGAGTGAATGAGGTAATGTGGTAAATGTTGCCAGTCAAGAGTAAAGTCGCCAAAGACTCCAATTTTTACTTTAGTTACAAAGACCCTGCAACACTCCCCTCCCCAGATCTTATAGGGCCTTGTGCCTAAATTTGTTTTGTCTTTTGGAGATTTTACTTTTTTAAATGTTTTAATTTTATATTGGAATTTTTTTTAATTGTAATTTTTTCTTTAAACGAAATAAATTAAATATAAAGATCAAAGTGTAGTATCTGTTCTTCAGATACTGCACTTCAATTTCTTGTTCTCTGTCAGTGGAGGAGAAATCCTTCACGACTGAGACAATTTTTATTTTTGTTCCTTTTCTCCACATTAAAAAACGACCCTGGTGTCTAACTCTGTCCCGTGGGGAGGCATTGTAAATAGGAACTGTCTCTTTATCAGTATTATTCCCTCTTCTCTATATACATATTTAATATGGTGACTGCCTGTTTGAAGATACTCCAACACTTAAACAAGATGTCTCATTGCCATTCGAATTTGGAACAGGTTGTCCCCCTCTCCCGAAGCATTTAAAATTTACCACTAATCTCTCACTTTTAAATAGGGTCAAAAAAAGTCTCAAATCTAATAGGTCACACACTGTCATCCAAGCTCTAACCTCTGTCTCATCGCCACAATGTCACATCCCTGTACTTGTTTTACAAGTACTTTAATGAAACCAGCTCTGATGAACTGCTATCACTTGTACCCCTCTACACCATAGCTTACACCTCTCTTTTGAACTTGGCAATTTTTTGTTTTTAGACGTGATTTTTGTTTCATGTTTTTATTCGGCTCTTGTATTTTTTGTTGTCAAAAAACGATGGCTATTGTAAACGATTAAATGAAAGATCTGACTAAAGTCTTTCTATTTAAAATTCGCATCAGCCATGCACACATCGCTTCAACCAGACAACAAACGTCTATAAAACCGGATGTATACTTTTTCTCTCTCTCTCTTTCTCTCTCTCTCTCTCTCTCTCTCTCTCCACAAGAGCCTGCCCCCTCTGGCTTAATACCACCAGAAAAACAAAGAAAAAAGAAAAACATCAAAGAATCAACAATCTCCTTTGGAAAAAAAGAAAAAAGGTTTCTACATAAAAAGTCCCAGAAGCAAAAAAAAAAAAAAAAAAAAAAAAAAAAGTTTAATCATTTAATAAAATAGCAGCGGCGTAAAATACGCTTAAATATATTTTAATTTATCCAGATTTCATATATATTATTATAGAATCGTGATTTCAAAAGTCAGAAAAAGTATTGGAGTGCCATCAGCTAGAATCGAAACCGAAAGCAAAACTGTAGTATTGAAAGCTGGTGATGTTACCACAGTACTAACGTGACACGCATATGAACTGATGAAAAATTAAAATTAAAAATAAACTACAATGAATGTACAAAATGTATAACAATTTTGACCCATTTTTGACTCCTTAAAAACTATTTTAACCTTAAAAACTATTTTAACCTTAAAAACTATTTTAACCTTAAAAACTATTTTAACCTTAAAAACTATTTTAACCTTAAAAACTATTTTAACCTTAAAAACTATTTTAACCTTAAAAACTATTTTAACCTTAAAAACTATTTTAACCTTAAAAACTATTTTAACCTTAAAAACTATTTTAACCTTAAAAACTATTTTAACCTTAAAAACTATTTTAACCTTAAAAACTATTTTAACCTTAAAAACTATTTTAACCTTAAAAACTATTTTAACCTTAAAAACTATTTTAACCGCCTAAAGACCCATAAAAGAATGGTCTGTAAAAAAGTCCAATCATTTGAAGCCCCTGGTGCAGTTCTGCGACTTTTAGTTTTGGAGGAGATGGAGTTTGGAAACATGGAGACAGACAGGCATATAGCCTTTTATATATTAGACTAGCGAGGGGTACCCGGCGTTGCCCGGGTGTTTTTCGGGGTATGTGAAAAAATCCCGAAAATGTGAAAAAAAAACAAAAAAAAAAAACAGGTGCCCGTACATAGTAAAGTGTTAAAAAAGACAGGTGTGCGTTTTTGATTGACGTGACGGCGATAGGTATTCAGCAGTTAGTATTTTGTGCAGGACAGTTTTGAATGAGGTGAATAAATCGGTTTGTCTGTTTTTAAAAACCCGCTCCCTGTTTATTGGGAGAAGCGAAATGAAAGCTACAGTCTGATATGACAAAGTCGACATTGAACAAACGTTACTTTGCTCTCTTGAGACAACTGGCTTTCGGCCTATGATTAGAGTCGCTTTTTTTTACACCGAAAACCGAATGTAACGTGTGCCGATGCGGGAAATGTCGAATAATTAACGTTTGAAAGTCAATAAAATGAAATAGGCGAGCTCCGTGGGTAACTCTGAGATATTACAATTTATAGATGATATAAAAAGTTTTAAGAAGTTGTGAACCGAGTAAGCGCTTCTCTGAAAGAAGCCTTTTGTGGACATCGAGGAAAAGCATACATACATACATTTTCGCTTTTATATATAGATTACATAACATAATTTGAAAATATTAGAAAACTAATAGTGTATGCAATTAGTTGAACACAAACTGCAATGTTTTATCAACAACAGAGTTTTTGATATTATATTGTTAGAGTCTGATGTCCAGGTCTCTTCTCCATATTAAATACATGATAACCAGCATCTGGAGAGAGTTCGAAGATCAGCTACTCAAATAATGCAGGATCTATTGGATCTGCCCTATGAAAGCCGACTAAAAAAAAAAAAAAAAAAAAAAATTTCGTTTTAGCCTAGAGTCTTCTCAATGGTCATTATGATATATCTCAGGACATATTATTTATTACTGCACAAGAACTCAGCTAGGGACTTTTATTCTTGGCCCCCAACATCAACAGAGATTAGACAATTCCTGTGATGATCCGGTCCCTGTTGATTTTGCCACGTGAGTTTAGTTCTGTGCAGTTCTAGGAGGTCCACCCTCTCAAGCTTTGCCTTCTCTCTTTGAGAAGAGGGTTAGTTAATTGCTAATTGCCTGAGCCGCGCTCACTGGGAATGCCGACAGGGCTGCCCAGGCACTTTCTGCAGCTCAGAGTGTGCCGTTCTCGGGGCTCTAACTTCTCAATCCCACTTTCCAACCCTGGTGTCAGAGTTCTTGCAGTGCGAGAGAACCAAACAGCACCCATTCATGACTGAACAAGAAAGTGGTCGACACAGACACTATAAGGAACTATTTCGACGCTGATTTTAAATAAACTCAATCAGGATCCTTGGACCTTGAAATAGATTTCTAAATGAGGTAATAACTGTACCAACAACAACGCAATTCAAGGTGAATTTGGACGCTATATCCTTTTTGTAACTTTCTACCACCCTTTAGCTATATGGCAATTGAAGCACAAATGTTCGGATATTACACGACACCAATACAGCAGTCGTTAACACTCCTAAATACACACTAAGTGTAATACACAAAAATGAATCATTTATATAAATTTAAAAAATATAAATAAATAAAATAAAAGCTACAATAATTCCTAACAATACTTAATATGCATCACAATTCGTATCCTGGGAATTGATTTGACAGCCAGTCTGTGACACTGACTTCCGGAAATAAAGAAATAAATAATAAGAAAAAGTAAATAAACAAAAGAAAGCCTCGCCGAACAGTTGTATACATTTCTTTTTAATTTCCCTCCCTGAAGAAGAGATACTACTCTCGAAAATTAGGGATATCAACATCTTGTAGGACACATTATGTTGGCAAATAACATAATATAATCGAAAATTATTTAAAAAAAAAAAAAAAAAAAAAATTGAAAATTTCTAATATTGTAATTATTCTTTTATATGCTAACTCGTATCCACAGCGTTTCCTACGAACCACATTGATATAGCCTTCAAACCCAAGTCCTTTGCTTTATTTTTTGTCAAATCGGATCAAATGATGGCTTTTTATTTTAGTTATTTTTTTTTTCTTTAGAACTTCTTTATCACAGAAGAGAAATAGTTTTTCTCTGCCCTTTTGTTATTTTTATACACGTTGTTCCACTGAGCTGCAATCTCCAATTTCTTTTTGTAAAACATTCACTGCAAAAACTTGTCTACCTACCACAACTGCAAAGTTTTCTTTGTTCCTCTGTGTGTTTAACATTAAATGAAATTTCCATAAACAGTTTCTTTGCAAGCACTTTCAATTTGTGAAACACGTTACCATTAGATTGTTTTTTTGATTGGGGCTACAACATGGTCAACTTCAAATCTAACGTAATCTTTTTCATAAATGGTCCTCATAAGTAATCAAACTTTATTAATTCCATCATTATTCTAAATCCTCTCATAATATTTATCATCATTCAACTGGCAAATCTTATCCCCGAGTGGCTTTTAGTCTTTATAAATTATTAAAAAAAAAAAAAAAAAAAAAAATCTGTGTTGGAGAAAGTTGAGCCCAGAAATCTGAAGATGAGCCCCCTTTTTCCTTTTCTCTCAGAATCATAAGTTCATATTTTATTTTTTTATTTTTTTTTACATAGGTATCACCACATTATCAAGGCCCAGAGGCCACTCAAGGATAAGGGTTAAAGAGTGTACAGTAGAAATTGGTTAATATAGTAATAATTAGTAATGAAAATTTGGTAAATTTGATAACTTATATGGAACGGTTCATCAAGAACTTATTAACTTTAGACTTGAAGACAACCATATTGTAGTCAGCCGGAAAGCAGGAAAACGGAAGACAATTCCACAGGCGTGCAGTTCTAAGAAAGAAGCTTTGTTCATGGAATCTACGTTTAGGTTTAGGTACAGATAAAGAGTGGGGGAAATTATTGATAGTGTTTACAACTAGACGAGTGTTTCTTGAGAAAGTTTGACGAGGGGGGACCATAGATTGAAGCTCAGTTGAACACTTTCCATGAAAATAACGATACATCAGAGACAAACTCGCAACATCTCTTCTGTGAGATAGAGGTTGCAGGGAGGAGAAAAGGACATCTCCTACGAGGCTACGAAGTCTATTTTGAACCCTATCAAGGCAGGACAAGTCCTTTCTAGCAGCTCCTGCCCAGATGTGGCAACAGTATTCCATCCTTGGACGTACCTGGCTCTTATATAGATAGAGAATAGCATCAGCAGTGAGATATCTATCGGATCGATAGAAAGATCCCACCATTTTTCCAGCGGCCTTGGCAACAGATTTGATGTACGTGTTCCATTTAAGATCAGGAGTAATGGTCAAGCCCAGAAGCTTGTCAAAACTTGAGGCCTCCTGAAGACGAGAGCCATTCATTTCAATTGATGACAAATGTGGATTAGAATGTTGATGATGTAAAGAGAGAAGCTTGGTTTTAGATGCATTAAAAGTAACCAGCCACTCCTTTCCCCATTGTACTACGTGCTCAAGATCAGAGGAGAGAGAATTGGAGAGAACTTGGTCGTTTACTGTCTTAGATGTGGTACCATAAATGGTAGTGTCGTCAGCATAAATGTCTACAAATGATGTAAGGATATGATTTGGAAGATCATTAATGTAGATCAGGAAAAGAGTTGGGCCCAGGATGGATCCCTGAGGGACACCGGCATTAATACTGTGAGCTTCTGATTTTTGCCCCTCAACTACTACTCTTATGAACCTATCAGAAAGAAATGATTTAATAATTGAGAAGACTTTTCCAGCTATACCATAGCTAGCGATCTTATGAAGTAAACCTTTATTCCATACCCTATCAAAGGCTTTAGATATGTCAAGAGCAATTGCCCTAGAAAGATTGCCACCGTCGAGAGATTTGCTAATCCTATGCGATATAACTGTAAGGACATCTGCAGTAGATCTAGCAGAACGGAAACCATATTGAGTGTCACTAAGAAGGTTATTTTTGTTTAGATGGTTGATTACTTCTGTATTTAACACTCTGTATTTAACACAGATTCTAGCAACTTACTCATGATGCACAGGAGACTTATTGGCCTGTACTGAGAGGGGGATGAGCGATCACCTGAATTCTTAAATACAGGGCATACTGATGAGATTTTCCAGGGAGATGGGAAACTATTCTCCTTAAGACAACGTTTAAACAGTTTTGTAAGTATGGGCGCTAGTTCAGGTTGAAGTTTTTTGAGTACTATAATTGGAATACCGTCAGGGCCAGTTGCTTTACTCGAATCAAGGTTTTTGATTAGCTTCGCAACATCACGTACAGATATACGAATATCACATAGCGTGTTTTCTGATACAGGAGGAAATATTGGGGGTTGGCGGTCTTGGTCACAAAGGGTAGAATTAGCTGCAAAGTTCTTGACAAAGAGTTTGGCTTTGTCTGATGCTGACGAGATTACCTCAGGTCCATTGATAATAGTTGGGATGGAGCACACGCTTCTGTTCAGGATTCTGTTTGCAATTTGCCAAAACTGGTGGGAACCAAGCCGCTGCTCAGCTACTTTGGACTTAACAGATTGAGCATATACTTAATAGGTCCCGCACTGTCAGCTAGGCTTCAGCCTCTGTCCCATCAATGAAATTTATCCCTCTGCCTGTTTTACAAGTATTAGGTGCTCTGAAGAACTACAAGTCCTTGTACCCCCCCCCCCAAGCAGCTAAATCCCACCCCTACAACTTTATACTATAATAATTTCTTCCTTTGGACTGCTAGACTTTGGAATTCCCTTTTGGGTCTCTGCTTCTATGACTGTACTGACATGCAGAAGTTCAAGTGTAATGTAAACAGACATCCTGCTACTTAACTCCGTACATAGTAAATTATGCTCTAGATAGTAGCCCCCTACATCAAAGTGGGATGAAAATGCAATTAAAAAAAAAAAAAAAAATACAGAGAACGAACTGCAATAATTACAAAAAGAAAAGGAGGGAAAGTAAGTCTTGGCTAGATTTATTAGCAATTTTATCTTTTTTTTTTTTTTTTAAAAAAACCAGTTCTAAAAAAATGTTTTTTTTTTTTTTAGGAATAAACAAATCGTACAAAAGAAACAAACAAACTATTAAACAAACTCGAAGTAAAATAAAATCTGTGCAGGAGGAGAAAAAGGAGGAGGAAAAGAAAATATGTAATTTGTCAGTTTGTACAATTTATTTCAAGGAACAGTTTTTTTTTTTTCTTAAAGCAAGAAGTTGAACATTTTGTTGTTGTTTTTTTAAGAAGCAAAGCTTCCTATATTCTGCCACCACCCCCACCACCACCTAAGGAGAAGGACAAGTTGGCAGTTGTGAGCTGGTAGGTGCATTGTCCTGGCAAAAATGCAAAGATCCAAATGGAATTAGGATCGATTTTTTTTTTTTTTTTTTTTAGAGGAGGGGATTTTTTTTCTTGAATATTTTTTTAAGATAAAAATTAAACAAAAAAGAAAATAAATAAAAATGATTAACAACCAAAACCGAGACAGAGAGAGAAAAAGAAAACCTCAAAAGAAAGAGAATGATATAAATTAAAAAAAAAAAAAAAATATCAGAGAAAAGGTTGTCTGTGGAATTTTAGTTTTCTTCCTTGTTTTTTAAAGGACAAGGTTTGCAGAAGAGAAAGAGAGAGAGAGAGAGAGACACACACACACACACAGACTGAGAAAGAGGAAAGAGAGACACGCATAGACAGGCAGATAGGAGAGAGAGAAACACATATACAGAGAGGAAAGAGAGAGGAGAGAAAGACACACACAAAGAGAGGAGAGAGAGAGACACACACACAGACAAAGAGAGAGGAGAGAAAAAGAGAGAGAAAAGAGGGAGAACTTCATCAAATTAGGATTTGATAGTGTATTCTTATTAAGTAGATTAAAACTTAGAGAGAGAGAGGGGGGAGAGGATAAAATCAAATAAATTTATTGATCAGAATAAAAAAAAAAAAAGGAGGAAAAGTGAAGAAAAAAAAAGAGGAGGGAAATATTCTTCATTGGTCATTTAACAATGTCTGCAGTTCTCTTTTCTTTTCTTTCTTCCTCAGAGGGAGGGTGTAAGAAGGGGGGTATGAAAGAAGAAGGCTGGAAAAAAAAAAAAAAAAAGGTTGCGCCTCTCAGCAACTGTTGCCAAGCTTGGACTTATTTTAGCACGGCAAAAGTGTGGTTGGTGAGAGTTTGTGTGTCTAAGTTTGCACATAGACCACTTCTAATTACAGAAGAAAAAAAAAAGATGAATAGAGCGGAGGATAACATGAGGTCAAAACGAGAACAGTGCTTCCTGGGGATCCATCTAAGATGGAGAACACTGGATCCTCTCAGATTCCTCTTCATCTTCATCATCATCAGATACCAAGTCACTATCATAGCTGGAACTTAAGCCATCATCACCATCTTGTCGAGCCTAGATGAAAAAGGTAAATAAAAAAAATGATTATATAATTTATTCAGCATTTTATTTCTATCAAATTGCAATCTTCTTCAAAACATCCATGAATATTATACAGTGAGAGGGATCTGCAAAATATTATACAGTGAGAGGGATCTGCAAAGTATTTTGTTCTCTACTCAATTTACAGGATTAAATAATAAAGTTATCGCCCTAAAGAAAACAACACTACAGCTTTATTTTAAAACTTATTGAAAAAATCAATTCAGATAACTTGATTATGTAGTAGAGCTGACATCTATTCAATGTAGCCGCCTTCAGCCTCAATCACCGCCTCGATACGGGTGCAGAACTGGGAGCATGCCTTTTTCACAACTGCCAGCAGGAGCTCTATGAATACTCAGCTGATGGCGGCAATCAGGCTGGCTTTGGTGTTGTGGGAGATCATATTCGTGATGTTCTCGACATATGACCAAACAAAGTAGTCCAGTGGATTCAGGTTGGGAGAAGATTGGGGTAGTGAGAGAAAGGTACAAAGTCGTAGCACTCCTTCTGAAGCCAAGTTTGGGTCTCTTTGGCCATGAGCCAGCACCGAGTCTTGCTGCCACACCCAGGGTCTGCCAGCGGCCACCTGGTTGTACCAGGGGATCACCACACTCTTCAGCACATCAAGATCACTTTGGTGTTGACTTTCAAGCAGACTTTGAAGATGTGAGGTGGCATGATGTGGACCTCACTTGAAACCACACCAAAGACCATAACCGTGGCTGGAAACTTTGTTTTCACCATCCTGAGCACGCCTACAAGAGTTGAACCATCCGGATTTGCATGCATTACATGGTCCTGTTGTCATAACTTGGATCGGTAGAGAGCATGAGTTGTACAGTGGCGTATCTTCGATCTCACTCGGTGAACATTGTGTCGCTTTCAGACATGATAGAAGACTCCTATCACTCTTGGGATTTGTACACAACGAGCCAACTAGTAGATGGTCTGCAACATAAAAAAAAAAAGAAAACCCGGTTTTCATCAAACGGAAATGGAATCATGTTGTGCTTTCTAGCGCGACAATTTTATTGTTCCAACCTGTATCAATATTCCTGAATGCCACCATCTATAGAATATTAAACTGACAGTGATACATCTGTATCCACGATGACTGATTTGGTGCGGCATCAAAGAGAACATTTTGAAAAGTAAATTTAAATGTGATGTGTATACCCATTGAGCAGTCAATGGGAATTTGTAGAGATTACAACATAAATGTTTGAATTATTGCCGAGTTATCTTCCTTGTTTTTTGACATTATTTTCAAGATGGTGATGTGAGGCAGTTGCTCTTCTCTTACTCATAAAATTTGACTTTTTTTAGTTAAAAAGAAAACTGCTTGATAAATTTATGTGATTTTTGGTATATGATAGTTTCATTCTGTCATGAGTACGTACCCCATACAGATTTATTTTTTGTTGTTTTATGGGTGAATTCTGGATAAAGACAGAATGTTGCTCTTCTGTAATGAAGATTCCTGTGCAACGAATTCACTTACGGATTGGTGTGTTTAAACCATTGACGTAGGTCTATACTCCCCCCTCCATTAAAAATAAAAAAATCTGTATGACGTATGCACCAGTGATGAAAAGAAAATATTGTACACCAAAAATCATGTAATCAAGTAGTTTTAAAAAAAAAAATAAACAAATAATTTCTTAACGCCATTTTGCAGGACAAGGGAAATAGCTTCAAATAATTAAAACTTTTGTGAGATTTTAGAAAGCCATTCTTAACATGAACATTGGAAAAACTCAAATTCACAAACAAATGACTTTATAAAAATAAAACTACTTTAGCAATTTATGCGATTTTTGGTGTATGACAATTTCTTTCTGTCACGGGTACATATATCATAAAGATTTTTCTTTATTTTTGTTTTCTTTTGGGGTGGTGGTGATTATGCACCAGCACCAAACCATTATATGTCTGTGCCATCGTCATGAATCCAAGTTCTTTTTATTTATTGGTAAACCCCCTCAGATACCAAGGTTTATATAAAACAAAGTTTATTTAAAATGAGAGCCACAAAAAAATAAAATAAAAAAACATTGGAAACAACTTGTTATACTATGCTATAATATGAAAAAAGACAAACAGACCTTCCGTTATGTTGATGGTTCTAGGGCAACGCCAAAGAGTAAACTAGTCAATTATTATTATGACTGTTCGATTTTTAAATAGAATGGCAGCTTTTAGAATAAAATATTTACAATAAATGAGAATGCTATCAAACAGAGGAGGGGAGATATGTTTTTGATATATGTAGATTTTAGTCAGTTGGTAGTTAAAATTTGGTTGTCATTCGAGACAGACAGACAATTGAGCTGATCGGTTGTGATGGCTTTGAATACTCGAGGAAGCAAAAGATCCAATGCCTATCAAGTGTAAGGAACGTAGGACTAGCGTGCAACTTTATAATGGGGAAAAATCTCTAATAAAGTTGCTGAAAGACAACTCGAGACTTGTTGGATCCTTCGGATGAATCTTCTTTGCAGCTTTCCGTTAAAACAAGACCAAAGACGGACCAGGTATCTTCATCCGATTGGCCAGATGTTAAATCCCCAGAAAACTATTATCCATCCCTTTGTTGTAAATGTTATATGTCTGTTATTGAACAGTATCTGTGAATCCATCGACATGTACAAACAAGAATACACAAATCATAAAAACACTCATAAATTTTATACACGTCAACACAAACATTAGACGACACAAGTAAATTGTTATATATATACCCATTGGGTTTATATTACAATCCACAGATGTACGAAAAAGTTGTAAAAAAAAAAAAAAAAAAAAATCAAAACAAAAAAAAAACAAATAAATGTTGTCAAAGGCAAGAGAAGTTACTTTTCTACCTAACTGAATAAGTTTTTTTTTAAATTTTATTTAATGTAAGATGTTTATTTGATTAAAAAAAATACAAGTAATTTTGAGAGCTACCGAAAAATAAGAACAGATGGCAGCGATGTCTTTGAAGTCTCGACAAAGACTTCAAAATAATAAATAAAACAAAATGGTGGTAGAAACCCACACAATAAATGTTAACGTGACATTTCTTGGGTGGGTTTCTATCATTTTGTTTTATTTCTTTCTTCTGAAGTGATCATCGGGACTTCAAAGATGTAACAGGACATCATGGCCATTTTTTCTTGTTCTTCAGTAGCTCTCAATATTACTTGTTTTTCGAACCGAATAAATATTTTACATTAAAAAAAAAAAAACACCAAAAACTTATTCAGTTAGGTAGAGAAGTAACTTCTCTTGCCTTTGATAACATTTGCTTTTTGACAATTTTTTTTGTACCTCTGTGGATTGTAATACAAATACAACCTGTTATATATAGATGAGTATATAACATTTCTTGCTAAACCGAGCCACGCCATGCAGACTGCCTTCCATCAGACAGAGCACTCAAACACGTTTTCTGCAGGGACGAATTTTGGGTCATCAGGAGGTGAATTTTCAAACCATTTACAGTTTTAACTTTTTCTTTCTTTTATTTACAGAATTTAGAGTCCATCATGAGTATCAAAAAAAAAGTATAAAAGAAAATATGATCGTTCATATATTGAATATACATTCACATCCATCATCATAAATCGAGAAGAAAGGCCCCAGTGTGTTATTTGTAGTAAAGTTTTGACAAATGAAGCAAAGATAAAGCAACGTTTGCAAAATGTTCATCCTCATCACAAAGACAAGAACAAAAATGGGAATGGTCTCAAAAAGATGAAGCTGTTTTCAACAGAAGATTTTAAAGAAGAAAACCAAAAAGTTACTGAAGCTTTGTTTGTCGTAGCACATGAAATAGCAAAGCAGTGCACTTTTTGAGACATGCAATCTTGGAAAGGGCGAGAAATGGGGAAGGGGGATGACATTCTTATAAATGGTGAATAGAGTGCATGGGCCAAGCAAGGTTGAGAACCCCTGATTTAACTGAAATGTATGGAAGTGGCCCGTAAAGTCTAGAATTGGAGATTTTAGTTTTGATGATGAAGAATGTTCAGGCAAATCACCCTCTGCAGATGACGTCCAAATCAAGATGTTGAGAATAACTAACATTATATAAAACAGGGGTTCTTGTCTAGAATTGCCCTATATCAAAAAACAAAATAAAAACCTGTAGGATACACCTACCTGTTACCAAATGAAAATAGTATCTTCCAAAAATTATGTAGTTTTATCTTTAAAATAAGAAAATCAAAGTTTATGAGTATCCAAGGAGTGAATGTCTTGCCCACCAGTTTGAAAAGAAGAAATCCTCAAAACCCAAGGGAGATAACTCAATAGATTTTATGTTTTTTATGTTGTAATCTTATAAATTTTCCTAATGTCTGTGTGTGTGAGACGTGGTTTATCTCAGCCTATAAGCAATCCTCCCAGACAAGTAAGGTACTAAAATGAAGCTTATGACCCAGCAAATGTAAAAAAAAAAAAAAAATAATAAAAATAACGATTTACTAAACAACGTTTTATTTACTAGATATTTTTCCGGTATTCACTGTGTGTGTGTTTGTTTGTATATATATATATATATATATATATATAAAAAGCGGTTTATCTCAGCCTACCAACAATCCACCCAGGCAAGTAAGGTACTGAAATGAAGCTTATGACCCAGCACATGTCTTAGTGATATTTATATCACTGTTTGGTGTATGGAAATGCAAAAAGTAATGATTTACTAAACAACGTTTTATTTACTGGATATTTTTCTGGGCAAACTTGGGTTCTTGTGTCTAGAAATTTCCATTAATTGCTTAAAAAAATTTCTTTATAAAAAAATGAAGCTACTTGATCGAAGTAATTTTTGGAATATGATGCACACGTTTTGTCACTGGCATATGGAGCATACAGATTTTTCTTTATTTTTATTTTTTTTATATTGGGAGAATTTTGGACAAAAACCAAAAATTAAAACTAGAAAAATGTTTAAACAAACAAGTTTAGCATCAAAATGTTTTTACGAAAAATGATTTTTTTTTTATATCCAACAAGCAACAATTATTTAAAAAAACAAAAAACAAAAAAAACAAACAAATGTAATAAATAGAAGGATATTTAACTTACTCTTCTCCTTTGAAGGTGCATTAAAAACCATAACATTTGACCATCTATCATGTTTGGCTCTTGGACTCTTTCTATTTCACGCTGTTTTGTGTTCATTCTTGTTGTCTGAAGAAAAAGAAAAAAAAAATAAATACATAGAAATATGAGGGAGGATAATTTACGATAATAAACAGTTGTCAGGTTATTAGGAGGGAAACTTAAATGCTAATAAAATTACTCCCAGACAATATTAGATAGGTACAGCTAGTTAAACTAAAAACCAGACCTTTTATTATAATACCCCCCCACCCCCCAATAGTTTAGCTATTAAGCTGTTTTGACAATGATCGCCAACCACAACATTGTGTGCTGTGGATTTTTTTTCCTTTCATTTTCTCTTATTATGACTATGTTGTCATGTGCACAGGTTCACAAGTATAAAAAAATAAAATAACTTGAAACACACCAAAAAAAAAAAAAAAAAAAAAAAAAAAAAAAAAAAAAAAAACACACACACACACACACACACACACAGAAACACAGACTTCGACACTTTCTGTAAATATTACGCTGCATTCTGGGTGTGTGCGTTATGCCATCATGGGAAACTAACCTCAAAGTGCTAACATTCATATCTTAGTTTTACTCTCGAGATTGAGTTTACCAGTTGTCAGCTCATCTCAATCTCCTAAAACTCTCCCGATCTGGTCCAAACCATGATCTGCCTTTGTCCAAGTCAAACTGGTAACTGTCCCCAACTATGTCCAAATGGCAACTCATAACTATTGTTAACTGTCGCAAACCGTCTCGACCATCGTACTCACAAAGCAAAAAAATATATCTAGATCGCTAGAAAAATGGTTGGATCATTCTACCGCTCCAGTAGATATCTCACTGCTGATGCAATCTTCTATCTGTATAAGAACCAGGTACTCCCTAAAATGGAGTACTGTTGCCACATCTGGGCAGGAGCTGCTCGTTGCACCCTATCCTGCCTTGATCGAGTTCAAAACTGGCTTCGAAACATTGTAGGTGATGCCCTTTTCTCTTCCTTGCAACCTCTTTCCCCATAGAAGAGACATTGCGAGCTTGTCTCTGCTCTATTGTTATTTTCATGGCAAGTACTCGTCTGAGCTTCAATCTAGGGTGCCCCTCTTGCCAAACTTTCACAAAAAACACTCAACTAGCTACAACCACTATCAACAATTTCCCTTATTATCTGTGCCTAAATCTAAATGCAGATTCCATGAACAAAGCTTCTTACCTAGAACTGCCTGCCTATGAAACACTATTCCAATGGATTGCTTCCCAGCTGATTACCTCAGCTCTCCTTTGTGTGCATAGGTAAACAACTTCTTATGCCTTTCTCTTTTCACCAACCCTATTTCCTAAACTTTTTCCTACCCTAATAAACTTATTTACTCATTTTTGTTATACTTTTCTTCGTTTTTTTTTTTTTCACACTTAGGTGAATGGGAGAAAGGGAGCAACGTCGATAGTATCATGCTGTAATTAACCAAGTATATTTTTTGTTTTCATTTTTTTTTTTTTTTTTTTTTAATTCAAAACAATAACATTTGACCGTCTATCGTGTTTGGCTGTTGAGCTCTTTCTTCTACACATACGAGGTGCCTTAAATAAATTTTCAGACTTTTTGTACAGGCATTTAAAATCCTCGTAGACTCCTAAAAATTCAGTAATTCTGTTTTAAACTTGGAAAAAATTCCACAGAAACATATGGAATGCTTCAGACTGCTTTTAGATCATCTTACATGAATCAAGCATCAGTTTTTGAGTGGTATAAGAGATTCAAGGAAGCCAATGATGATGAGAGGTGTGAGAGGAGTAAGAAAGTCAGAACACCAGTGTTGATTGGCCAAATAAAGAATTTCATAGATAAGGACTGTCGTGTGTTTATAGAGACGATAAGTGTACAGTTTAATGTCAGAGTTGGAGGTGTACACACAATTATTCACGAGGAACTGAAGATGTGGAAGATTTGTGCAAATTTTATCCCAAGTGTTCTCAGAGAAGATCCTCTATTTGACCAAGATGGGCATCAAGACTTCCTTACCGTTCCTATAGTCCAGACCTTGCTCCCTGTGACTTAATTATTTCCTAAGCTCAAGGAAAACCTTAAAGGATGTTGTGATGAGACAACTGAGGAGATGAAAGAGGCTGTGATGCGGGTCACTGACACACTCACACAAGACGACTTCCATGGAGTCTTCTAGAAGTTGTTTGAACGGTACAACAAGTGCATTGCAGCCGGAGGAGATTACTTTGAAGGGGACTAGAGTTTCATGTGTGTGCTATCAATAAAAGTGGCCATATGAAAAATACCCTGGAAATTTATTGAAGGTACTCCGTATACCCTCAAATGTTACTTATCTTACCTTCTTTAATCCTTTTAGTTTGGTTGGCTCCTCAGAAGTTGGAGCCCAAATTTTGACATCACTATCCAAACCACTGGTGGCAAGGTACGGGGCAAATGGATGAGGTTCCAAAACGTTAATCTAAAAATGAAGTATAAAAAAAAAATTAAGGAGGATAAAGATTTTCCACATAAATAGGATTTGTTGCAATAAAAATACAGAAAAATCTTTATGGTGTACGTACCCATCATGGAACGAAGATGTTATATTTCAAAAATTAAGTAAATTGATCAAGTAGTTTTTTTTTTTATATATAGAAATTTTTTTTTTAATGATTTTTTTTCTTTAGCAATTTTAATAGTAATTTGTATCTATTACAAGACTGATTTTGATCTCAGTAGTTCAAACTGAGTTGTCTTGCTATATTTAAAATAACCTGGCAGATCAAGATAAAACTCTTGCTTACTCATAAAATTTTATTTAGTCATGATATTTTCATTCCGTGATGAGTATGTACATCAAAAGATTTTTTTTGTAGGTTTTTGTTTTGTTATTTTTGAAACAGGTTGAATTTTCGATAAGAACCAAATCTTTTTATTGAATGGTAATTTTGGTACTTAAACATCAACATTTGAAATGCTTCAAAATTAAATCTTAGGCTTCAAATGCTTAAAAGACCAACATAATCCAATTTACCAAAGTTCCACTACTAAATATGACTGCAACATGTTCCCCTTAACCATTGTACACTCATTAACCCTTATCCTCGAGTGGCCCCTGGGCCTTGATAAGTGGTGACTCCTTTGTGAAAAAAAAAAGCAATGGCTAATGATGAAGATGTATTATAAAAAGCATCCAGAACATATGGTGAACCAACGTAGATGTAGTGTGAACAATAAAGATATGCCTGCTAGTATTTGTCTGATAATTTAAATTCTACTGAGAAGCCGAGAACACAGGATAAATGAACTCATATGAGATACGATAGGTGTGAAGAGTGGAAACCGAGTTATAAGCCTGAAGAGACAAAACGTGATCAGAAGGGTATTTAGTTCTCTTCAATTGCAAGAACTGTGACAACAGGTTTGGAAACTGGGATTGAGAAGTCAGCACCAGAGGAAGGGGCACAAACCTGCAAAAAGTGACTGAGCAGCCCCGGTAAGGGCACCACAGATGATTAGCAATAAACTAACCCTTTCTCAGAGAAGGCCAAGACTATTACGGGGGTGACCTCTTAGAACTGCACAGAATTAGCATTACACCATAATCAAAAGGGACCAGATAATAAAAATCCCAAGCTGAGATGTGATAATGACTTAAGAATTGATTATAAAGGAAGGGGATCAGGCAGAGAGGAAGGCAACGTCAACAGCATAATAAAGTAGAAAGTGTACTTTGATTTTACTTTTGGCAGCCTCGTAACTTGCTTTTGTCCTTTAGTCCTCACATAGTGACGTTTCTGGCAAAAGAGGAAGAATCGCTGTTTTCTGGGTCAGAATCTATCCATTTGACACTTATTGTTAGGTACTATTTGATCTGGAAGTAATAGTTTTGTTTCAGTGTTTTATTTTAAGTTCCTTACGCATCAAGTGGTTCTTGTTTGTAGCGGTTTCCATACAAAAAAAAAAAATGTTTTTTTTTCAAATATAGCATCTAATTCTTTTCTATATGTTGCTGTGTCAACGTTGATTCCAGAGTGAGAATGCACCTCAACAGAGAGGTAACCATTAGGAGAAAAGAATCTTGGATGAAGTATCCTCAGTCTTGAAGGACTGTTGTAGTTTAGCGTTGAAGACACAAGTATGATTTAATTGTACAGTTTATGATCAGCTGATCTGCATTCATTAACCAGCATATATTTTATTTGGTTGTGACATCGAAAACATTAAATATCCCCATAGAGGGGAGGTAGTACAACAGTATAAATATGCAGGTGCATGGGGAAAAATGAAGTTACAAAATATAAAATTCTAGGTAAGGAAAATTTAAGCAAGATACAATTTTTCACTAGAAGTTAGAGTTAGAGCTACATGTACAAGAATTTCATAACGACATATAATTGAGATCTTTCACCTGTTAACTACGTTATGAGCTACTGTCCAGATAACATGCTACACAAGGATTATATTAACAAATTCCAACATGCATTCAAATACGTACTATTTGGATTCTTTCGTGTTGCATATTTCACAATGTTTCAGTTGATATAACCTTTGACCTTCTTCAGGTGTATATTGTTGAACTCTGGAATCGTCACAGAATTTCTAACAGAACCCTTTATTTAATCCACAGGGATAGCAAGGACCTGTAGTGTAGTGGATAAAGCACTTAATAAATTCAGTTGTAAATTTATAGTCTTCTGGATGTTGAAGGTTCAAGCCTCAGTGCAAGCAACACTCAAAATAAAATTGCAAATTACTTCTATCCAATCATGGCCGAGGGAACGAGAGCATGCTACCCCTATGGATTAAATAAACAGTTTCGTTCGAAATTCTGTGCAGATTCCTAAATTTAACAGAAAGATTCAGAGTTAGACAAGATACATTATTTTTCTATTCTACTTTTATACTTGTTCCTCTTCTTGCTTTTACCTAGAAATTTTCAATTGAATACACGTTCACTTGCATTAATAGGAATTTGTAGACATTATAAACATAAATCTTGCAAGTTTGAATTATTGTCAAATGATTTCTTTTTACCCCCCCCCTTTTTTTTTTGCTTTTTTTTGTTTCATCGACAATCAATAGACCATAAAACACAGTTGAAAATGAAACAATAAGAAATAAAAGGAAAATTATTATATAGTCATCTTATTATTATTCTTCCCAAGTGTCATGGGAGGACATTTTCCTTATAAAAGTATTAAGATATTCCAATTTCTTAAATATAAAAAATGTATAATTATTACTATTAAAAATATTACCTTATCATAGAATGTAAGCATGTTCTTTTTGAAGAGATTCTAAAATGTTTTACGATACGTAATATTAAAGTATTTCATTTGAAAAGATTCTGAAACATTCTAAAATATGGAATGTTAAGGTATTCTATTCGGAGAGATTCTGGAATGTACTAAAATGTGGAATATTAAAGCGTGATATTTTGAGTGATTCTGGAATCTTCCATCCATTAAAACTATGAAAGAATGCTGTTTGCATAAACTTTTCAATTATGCAGTTAAGTTAGTAAAGAAGATAACCAGCAAGTTGAGTTGTCAGTCGCTAACTACTGCTGACTTTGGCAAAATTCCTAAGATAATCCTCCAGCCGAAAGAAACCTATTTAAAAGAATCAATTACCTGCATCCCTTGAAGAAAAACTGGACTTTTGGTAAGAAAATATTTGTTTTTCTCTCTGACCAAATAATAAATATTATTTCAATATTCTTTTACTCGATCTTTGAAATAAAAACATTGTTTTGTACAAGAAATATTTCTTATTTTTTGTAACTAGAGTTTTTAGTTTTTTTATATTTGTTGTGTGTTTAATATCCCCAACATAGGTGCATGTAACACCAAGTTAGAGTGACCCTTTTAGGAGAACTGGATTTTCCTCACGACTTTGTCTAACTGCCCCACAAGGGCAGTTAGACAAAAAAGGAGTCAAAAAAAAAAAAAAAGAAAAAAAAAAGAAAGTTAGACAAAAAGGAAGACAAAAAGAAAGTTAGACAAAAAGGGAGACACTGAAACTGTTTTTACTTACCACACCACCATCATCTCCTTTCATAAACTGGACGATGGATTCTGTTTTTTTGTCCCACAGGAAGATGTGACCACAGTCACTTCCACTGACAATGAATTCACTTTTGGGGCCATAAAAGTTGACACCTTTTACTGGAAAGGAAAAAAAAAAAAAGTCAAATAGTAAACAAAGTAGTACAAAATAAAAAAAAGAATACAGGGCCCGTTTTTTGGGCCACCCTGTAATTAATCCGAATACTAATTTAATCTAGAGTCAGATAACTTCGTTAAAAACCGCAGCAATGTTTGGTTTTTATTTTTTTTTAATTTAACAAAGTTTATAACATTAATAAAACGAGAAAGATTAAGGCCTTTAACATTAAAATTTTTTTTTTTTTTCTAATTTAAAGGACCACAACACTTAAAATAAAAATCTCAATTTCTTTGCAACTATTGTCACATTTTTATTTTTGCAGTTTTTACTCTTTTATTTATTTATTAAAAAGTAAAATTTCTCTAAGTTGTGTTGGTTTAAGTGTTCCAAAAAAAAAAAAAAAATTAAATTTAAGAATTAAAAAAAAAATGAATCTCTTAGTCAAACAGAATTATTTCTCTATCTTCTCTTGCAGCGGTGACTTTTTATTATTAAAAAGCCATTTCAAGCTGAAACAACTGTCCCAGAACAAGTTCACAATGAAAAAAAAACCCTTAATTTTTGGAGAGTAAGGAAGAGTCAACACTAAATATTTCCAATCAATTAAAAACATTAAATGATTGAAATGATATGATTGAAATGATTAACAAAATTATTTTTTTAAATTTAAGGGTTTCAAAATAATCAATTTCCTCAAAATTTAAACAAAATTCAATCATTTTGTATGATTTTTATTTTTAATCTGATTAAAATCGTATTCTTACCCAAATTTCATAATTTTTACAAAATTTTAAATAGACTAATAGTTTGTATGCGGACAGACATCTCTCATTCATATAGACTTGCATTTTTAATGATATTGTAAGGGCCAGACTTTTTTGTCCTAGTACGAGATGTTGATAGGATTACAAAATTTATGGTACTCTCATGCCCAACATCTGGGTGAAATTCAAAATGAAATTTTAATTTTTAGTGCCCAACTTTGAATAGACAAAACATGGTCTTCATGTTCGTGTAAAGAAGATCCAACTGAAGACATGTTATTTTTATTTTTACACCATACAATGCATATTGTCTTCTGTTCATTCTTTAAAATGAATAAAACGTGCATTATTTTTGTTGCACTTGTTGCTTAGAACTTCTGTGTTGCTTTCTCTGTGAACCTTTATTTAGAATTCAATATGAGCACCAGCATTCGTCACTAACTTCTTAATTTATTTCAGAATCGCATCAACTGTTATTTATTTATTTTTTTTTTTACTAATGAATCAACACTTATGTCAAAAACACTCAAAGATAAAACCTAATTAGATGAACAGATTGAGAGTTAAAAAGGGCAATTCTTTTCCTTTTTAAACTCAATATTTTTCTTACATACTAAACAACTAGCTTTTTTGACTCCTTGGACTCATTTTTTCTGAACACTTTTTTTTTTTGCGTTCTTAAATTGACAATCCCATTTGGCATAATGGTAAGTAAGTATGTTTGCTAATAAGTTGGGAGATCAGCGTTCAATCCTTGGTTAAGTCATAACCAGAGACTTAAAAAAAAAAAAAAAAAAAAAAAAAAGAAAAAAAAAAAAAAGAAATGGTACTTAATGCTCCCTTACTAAACACTCAGTATTATAAGGGGAGTATCAAGAACAAGTGGAGCAGTAATCCTAAGGATGAAGTAACACCCTCTTCTACACCTTGGTGTAGCAATTAATGAAAAGGAAGCTTTCAGGTTGCCCTCGGCTATAATAAACTATTACTCTATTATCCTTTATTTTTGATACGTCTGTAGTAGCTACGATAAGAATTGAATAGTTGAATATATATATTACCAACACGCGTGCAATCAAAACGTTAAAATTTAATACTAAGCATTTTAATTTTATGGTACAAAATTTTTGAAAAATCAAATTCTCAACAGAAAAGATGTGAAATGTACGTCCAATATAATTTATTTCCCAAACCTACCTGTGGCATTATTACGGTGTCCTTGGTAACGGTGAATATAGTCTGCTTCATCTGAGTGCAAGTTGTTGAAAAGATAAATATCCTCATCATTGTATGTACCCAAAACCTCTGCAAAGCAATCAATAAGATTATCAGAATTTAAATCTTTCATTCTTAAAAACTCCTAACATGAAAAATAAATAGTTACATCCTACGTTCATTTTTTTCTTTGCAATTATCTAAATATTAATTTATTTGTCCAACATCACAAAAAACTATCATCATCATCGAAAACGTTAATTAATGAGAAACGAATTACCTCCCTTTATAGCCGCTCTTTATCAGTTAAAAATCATTAAAAACATTTCTTCTCCAAAAATTAAAAAACATGGCTGTTTGTTTACGGTTTCAAATTGACTATTTTATTTCATAATTAAAAAAAAAAAGTAATGTTGAGGAGACTAATTTAAAAATAAAGTGTTGTTTTGAATTTTCATTGAAAAAAAAAAAAAAAAAAAAAAAAATGTAAATTTAAAAAATTAGTTGTTTTTAGCTTTTAAAAGGTTAAAGATTTACTAAAAAAAATGTTTTAAATTCGTTATTTGTTTTATTATATTTTTATTCATTTTATTTATAATGGGTTTTAAAAATTTTCAACTATCGTGGAATTTCCACGGGTTCTGTTATATCAATATCGCATTCCAAGTAAAAATTCAATATACATATTGGGCAAAAAGTAAGCATCTTCATCAAAATTAGGTAAAATTGAGAAGTTTAATTAAAAATAATGATCAGTTTTTTTTTGTTTTTTTGTTTTTTAAATTCAATTTTCACCCCAAACAAGACACAGTGCCACTTTGAAGTAGTGGGCTACTATCGAGGACATAATTTGAAGGGATATTATGAAGGAAGATGAACAGCAAGATGTCTGTTCACATTGCACTTGAACTTCTGCATGTCAGTACACTTGGGAAAGCAGAATCCTGGAAGGAAGTTTCAAAGTCTAGCAGTTCTGGGGCCGAAACTATTGGAGTAGAAGGCTTTCTTACACCTAGAGATCTCTACTGTGTAGGGGGTGGGATTTAGCTGCTTGTCGGGTTTGTCGGGGGTATTTACGTTGAGAGGGTACAAGTGCTTGCAGTTTGTCAGAGCATTTACCAGGCAGAGGGATGCAACATTTCGTCGATGGGACAAAAGCTGAAGCCTGGATGACAGTTCAGGACCTATCAAGTTGGTGACTCTTTTGCACCCTATCCAGGAGTGAGACAAATAGCAGATGCACCAGCCCAAATGTGACAACAGTCCTCCATACTCCGATTTTACTGATCCACCATTGATAAGAGAAGAAATACACATAAAGCAAAGGGAGATAAGTCAGTGTCATTTTATGGTTCTTCTTCGTTATTGTAGCAAAATTCAAAAATTCAAATATTTAATTTCAAGTGAAACCAATAGTATCTACTGGCTTGTCATGTCACAGCAATGAACATATTCAAAAATTATGAAAAACGATATAGTAGAAAATTAATTATTAACGAAAATAGTTTTTGAGGACAATTAGCGAAAACTGAGTTTTGCAAAAAAAAAAAAAAAAAAAAAAAAAAAAGAAACCGGAGAGTTCTAATTGTAACAAAAGGGAGGTAAATATTTTCTGAATAATGAAAATCTTTGGCCAATTTAGCAAAATTTAATTTCACTAATTGTTTTCGAAAGCTGTTTGCATTAATAATTATCTACCTTATTGTTTTTTTGTAATTTTTTAATATTCTCATTACTGTGACATGACAATTCAGTAGATATCATTGGTTTCACTTGAAATTCGGTATTTCAATTTTCGAATTTTGCTACAATAACAAAAAAGAAGCCATTTAATCAAATAATAATGAATGGAGGATCGAAAAATGTTGAAAAATATAGTTTGTTCTTTTCTCTCTCAATAAGAAAACTAAAAATTGCAACTTACCAGTTCCATTATAATTGTAGCAGGCACATGTTACGTTGGCTTTTATGCTGCTGTCAATCTAATAAAAAAAATTAGGTATGATCATTATTATAAAATAATTTTTTTCTGTATTAATAAAACTATCAGACAACATATTGAATTTCTGTGCATGTGTTTCTTGCATATTTGATAAATGCACATTTTTATATTTACAATTAAATGAATTGTTTTTTTGAGATTCTAAGTAAAGAGAAAAGTCACAAATTAAAAAAAGAAAAATCTTTTTTAAAAAAATAATTGTAAAGCTTTTTAGCATTTAATATTGAAAATATAGTTACTTACCAAATGATGAGGGCAGAACTTTTTTAGAACCCCGCCATTGATATTCTGTAAAAGACAAAGATTAGAACTTATGTGAATTAAACACTAAACAGCTAAATATAAATATACAGCCTGTTTTTTTTTTTTTCAGTTTTGACATTTAAAATTGATTTAAAAATAAAATTTTTTATTTTTTTTATTTTGTTTTAATTGTAGCTAGATTTTTTTTCTATAAAACTATGACAATATTTTCATGTATTAAATATTGGAGTGGGTAGTTTGGTTAGTAGATACAATGGTTAGTACATATGAACGCTTAGACAGGATGTACTGTACACGAAAGGTCAGAACATGTCACGTGGGAATCCATGAGAGTGGAAGTCTTCGCAGTAGACAGATGAACGACAGAAGGAATTGTAGGCAAAGAGTCTTGGACACGTGATCAAGTCAAGAAGATTAGTTTAAATAGGATCTAATGAAACTGCAATATGTGATGTGCATATCAAGGCTGACTTTCCTGTTTTTCCACTTCTGCGATGAAGCAATCATAATTGCAATCAGTGCGATCAACAATAACGCTGAATTTTAACTAAATTATCGTTAGACTATATCCTCCATTTTTCTAAGAAGTGGATTGCATAATTATTATATTAAAACTTCTCTCCTTTCACCACTAATGCTTAGATCCTTTACTTGCCTCCGTTGAAACCAATGGCTTGCTCCTTGAGAAACTTCTCCTTTTGAAAAGCTTATAAAACAGACTTACACTCGCGACTTGAAATGGAGGACTTGCATCAAATGTGCTACAAACGATATTGTTGGATAAATGGTTAGCTCATTCTACTGCTTCAGAAAGCAACTGACTCTTGATGCAATCCTCAACCTATACGAGAGTCAGATACATCGTAAGATGGAGTATTGCTGCCATATCAGATGAGGTGCCAATTAGAGCACTTTTTTCTATCTTGATAGAATACAAAATTGACTCCACAATCTAGTGAGAGATTATCTTTATTTTTATTCCATACAGTCCCCACCTTTTTTTTTTTTTTCACAGAAGAGATGTTGCTAGTCTTTCTCTACTCCATTGTTATTTCCATAAGTGCTCGGCTGAGCTTCAATCTCTGGTTCATCCCTGTGAAACATTCACAGCAAGAATACATCTAGCTGCCACCACTGCTAAGAAATTTCCCTTTAAGCCATTTGTGTGTCTATAGAAGACACATGATATTTTTTTTTTAATGAAAATCACTCCAGACAAAGCATGAAGCCATTTCATGTAAGGAGCTAAAATAAAAATATAAAAAAATACTACTTCAACGCTAAAAACTAACCAACAATAAGTGTTGGATGGATAGACTGACTAAGAAAATAGCAATTCTTCTTCCTTCGTTAGAAACATTGCTCATGGCATGCGAGGACTAAAAGGACAAAAAATAAGGGAAGCAGGAGTTACAAGGTTGCTGAAAAGAAACCTAAGGCCCACTTTCTACTCCTTTTAGTCTATTTTTGTCTTCTGTTTTTCCTGAATCAACAATGTCATTTAAATAGTTAAATCTTACACCTTTTTTTTTTTTTTTTTTAACGAGATACATTGATGATACTATTACAGACGAGTTCTTGTTGTAGAATTGACTCCTAGAAATTGTTCGCCAACATTTCCCTTCTGCAGTGGTTATGATGACAGATCCTTTGGATCTATGCCTAGTTAAACTGCCTAATATTAACTGTTATTTAAATCTAACTTTTTCAAACAAACTCCTTCTCCTAACACATGACCTAGCTCAACCAATCAGAAACACTTATTTCTCAATACAATTGATGCATTTAGCTGCAGACATGGTTATGTAAAGAAATGCTGAAATAATTATGACTCGGTGTGGTAGCAGCATGGAGATGGATAGAAATATAAGCCGTAGGGAAGCAGAAATGAGGCCACACCATTGAATGACTTTTAAGGTAATATACAGGACCAAATTAGGAGAGATTTACTTTTAGATATATGTTCGGTATCAAGTGGATGCTGCATTTTATGTTGGAAAAACAAACAAAAAAATTACTTACATCTGCAATCTTTCTCTTGTCATAAATCCTGATAAGAAAAAAAAAAAAAAAAAAAGTAAAACATTCCTGTTGAGTTTTGATTTTCTTTTATTCTTCCTTTGTTTTTACATTTTCATGTATTAAATATTTAATATTAATATTATTTAATATTAATAATTTTATGTATTAAATATTTAATAAATTTACTTTTTTCAACAAGTTTGAATTAAATTAAATACTAAAAAAAAATAGTTCTTTGTATTTGGTTAAATAACAATGCATGGGATGCGAGTATAACAGAAGCATTATCATTGCAACTCTCAGATTATCCTGCAAATTCTATAATAAAAAAAAAAACTTTAAAAGATAAAACAGAATGGCTAATAACCAGGAAAGTAAACTTTTTTTTATAATTTTAAAAGATAGGGAAAAAAGCGCTTAAAGAATTTTTTTAACTTTATTAAAATTGTTTAATTTTACAGGGAGGGGGGAAGGGAGGGAAGGAGGGAGGGAGAGAGGGAGGGAGAGATATGAATGACTTGCCTGAGGTAATGATCTCTACCACCAACACAAAACTCAAAAGAATTGACAGGGTTGGAGTGGATGGAATAAAGAGGCACTTTCTTGTCATTTTCTTTGGTTGCCACTAATCTGAAATAAGACAAAAAAAAAAAAAAAAAAAAAAAAAAAGAATAAAAAACTGCAATGGGAAAACAAGGGTTACATATTACTTAGTATCAGTACACTTTAGAAGTTCAATAGGATTTGCCAAATTGTAAAAAGATTAATTAGGTACAATCAATAAAGTTTGGAGTCAGTAGTGCCCCAATATAAGAGTAGGTTACGATTAGTTAGTTTAATCATATGACTTAAATTAGATTTCAGTTATCAGGGATACCTTTTCATTTTTACAAATAGATCAACACTAATCAAGGCCCAAAAGCCACTTGAGGATAAGTCAATGAGATTGTCCGTTGGTGATGAAAACCCGAGAAGATTGGAAAGATGTAAAATGGTGATAATTTGATTAAGTGAATGACCCAACTAGAATGTTTTTCTTTTTTTATGGAAATCGCTCCAGGCAAGGCATGAAGCCACTTGATGTAAGGAGCAAAAACAAAAAAAACAAACAAAAATACTAGTTGAAGGTCAAAAACTTGCCAACGATAAGTGTTAGATGAATAGATTCTGATCCAGAAAACAGCAATTCTTCTTTGTCAGAAACATCGCTCATGGAATGTGAGGACTAAAGGACAAAATAAGGGAAGTGATAGTTACATTGCTGCTGAAAGTAAATCTAAGATCCACTTTTTAATTCAACTTAAATATGACCATGTTGTAGTCAAATGGGAAACAAACACATGGTATTGTATTCCATAAAAATAAATCTTGGAATCAAAATTTTGTTTATGGAAGTGGAATTTAGTTTTAGGTACACAGAGTAAAAAAAAAAAAAATGGAAAATTATTTACAGTGGTGGTAGCTAGAAGAGTTTCCATTATAAATATTTTACAGTGAGGGGGGGCATAGATGGGAACTCGGTTGAGCATATATCATGAAAATGATGGAGTAGAGAAAGACTAGTAATGTCTTGTGAGAAATAGGGTAGTAGAGGAGAAAAGAGATCATCTCTCACTAGATTGTGTAGTTGATTTTGTACTCTATCAATACAGGAAAGAGTGCTATGAGCTGTGCCTCCCCAGTAGTGATAACAGTACCCCATCTTTAGACATATATGACTCTTCTATAGATAAAGGATTGTAGCAAGAGTCAATTACTTTCTTGAATGATAGAATTTGCTAACCATTTTTTTTTTAGCTACTTTAGCAATGGATCTGATGTATGACTTCTATTTTAGGTCTGCAGTGAAAATCAGTCTCATGAGCTAATTAAAGCAGAGCGCTTCCTCAAGGATAGAACCATTCATTTCAATCAGGGCCATATGAATCCAAGCGCTGGTGGTGAAAGGATAGAAGGTTGGCTTTAGAGATATTAAAAGAAACCAGCCTCCCCATCTTTGTACATGCCCCAAATCAGAGGAAAGACAATCAGAAAGATTCTTATCATCAATGCTCTTCAGAGTGCTGCAATATATGGTTGTATCATCTGCGTAACATAATAAAAGGCCCTGCTAGATAGGAAGTTTAAAACCTTTGTGCGGATGATCAAACCAGATATGTACGATGGTAGTTTTTGTTTTATGGCATATCAACCCTTTTCTGGTTATTAAATACCGAATCCAGTAATTTTGAAAAGTTTTTATGCTTCAAGTTCTTTATATTTTCAAATATTTGTTTATATTGTTTGGTTTGGTTGTTTAACGGCATATCAACCCTTTGAGTTACTTAATGCCGAATCCAGTAATTTTGAAAAAATAGTTTTTATGCTTCAAGTTATCTCTATGTCTTTAAATATATTAATTACTAGTAAATAAAATTCGGAAATTAAAACGATTATCAATGCCTAAATAAAAATGAAGGTCACTTAAAAATAGGTCTGTTTTTGTCAACTTACTTGTTGGGCTTTTCTTGTCTTAGATCGACCTCAAAGGTCATTGCATCTTCCCCACAACTGAGAAAAACGTGTGGAGAATCCAACTCGAGAGCCAACTGAAAAGAAATTGGAATCATCATCAGCATCATCATCAGCATCATATTCACTTGAACATCTGTTTCACATGCTGCCATGTGTTGGACGGCTTTTATAAATCGACTTCTAAACTAACTCATCTCTGGCCAGGTTTTTATTTATCCTTCTTTCTTTTAATCCATTTTTATCATTCCCATGTTTTTCCTTCCCCTTTCTCTGTGAACTAACCCTGCTGCCTCAACTGTTTTACATCTATTCACCCAGAAACTCATCTTCTTTTAACGTGACAATACCATCAGAGTCACATGATCTACACACATTTCACTATACTGTCAAGATTTAATCTTCTCAGGTCATCAGAACTGCCCGTCTTTAAGGCTCACATTACAGATTGAATTTTTTTTTTTTTTTTTTTTACACGCAACGTGATGTATGTTATCAACTGTTCTTGTCTATTCATATTATTTGAATTCTTCGACTACTGTCTATATCTTGAATGTTATTTTCACAACGCTTCAAGCGATATAACCTCTGGCCTTCTTGAGGTTTATAGTAGCGAATGCTGTAATCTTTGTCAAACTTGAAACTGCCCAAAAATTCGAATGGAACCTTTTATTAAATCTACTGTTAGCCATGATTGCGTAGAGGTCCTAAGTAATTCGCAGTTGTATTTTTTGAGTGTCGCCTACACTGATGATTAAACATTCAACAACAGAATTTTACCGCAAAAACTTGTGGCGCAGTAGATAGAGTACTGATGGAATAAGAGCATGCTACTGCCATGAATTAAATAAAAGATTCCGTTTGAAATTCCGTGCGGTTTAAAGTTCGATAGAAAGATTCGAGTTTGACAAGATATACCTGAACAAGGTCAAAAGTTACATCAATCGAAATGTTGTGAAAATAACACTCAAGATGAGAACAGTAGTCAGAAGAATCCAAATAACACAGATAATCAATCCTCATCTCAAAATTTCAGAACTTCACTGTCTATCACCACATTGCATACACATGCCTTATAGACTCTTGTTGACAGCAGTAACGCTCTGCTGGTTAGTAATGACACAAGTTTCCTTGAACTTGCTTCGTCTACTCCTAATGCTTGCGATCATGTTGCCACCAAATTTGAAGACAACCATGTAATCTACAGGGAAACAGTCCTGCAGTAACATGTTTTACACAGACGGGAAGCCTTTATAAAGAGACTCCGTCCATAAAAAATCCACTTGATGAACAGAGGAAGGAAAGTTTTTTTTTTCTGTTATGGTAGGAAGACAAGTTCTTGCTATTAATGCCTTAGTAGAAGGAACTAGATATTGAAGCTTAGTCAAACACTTTCCACAAAAATAATGAGCAGAGAGAGACTAACAACGTTTCCTAGGTAAGAGAAGAAATTATTGCATTAGTTAGAACATGGTATGTTAAGCTTCATTCCTAGTAGAGACCATAGAAAATTACATTAACATCATAACATTCGGTTTAACATGCTGGCATGTGTTGGACGGCTTTCATACAATGATTTTCATGCTAATCTACTTCTGGTAAAGTCTTTATTCCGCTTTCTCTCAAGTCCATCATTATCACTTCCTCACACGTTTTCTTTGACCTTCTCCTGTGAAATAATTCTTCTGAACTAACTTATCTTTGGCTGGGTCTTTTTAAAAAACAAAAAACTCTGTTAAAAATACTGATAATTTACGGAAGATGAGGAAGAAAATAATTTGTAAAAGAGACAAATTTTGATTAATAAATTTTCAAAAGAAATAAAAACATTTTTAAGATGCATCCATTCGATCTGTGTTCAGTAAAAGAAAATGTTGATTCAAGTGTGACAGATCAACAAAAAAATGCTATGACAAACTTACGCATGACAGGCCAAAGAAAATGCTATTACAAACTTAAGCATAACAGATCAATTGACAGAACATTTTATTAGTGAAATTCTCTTTAATTTTAACTTGTTTATTTCCTTTGGATTTACTTTGATAAAATTTGGATATAAACAAAATTAAAACTTTTGTTTATAAATCTACAATTTTTTGTGTCATTTATATTTTATTTTGTATCAGCTATTTGAAATTAGGTTGCTATACATATCTCAACTGTTCTACATTCAACCAAGGAAATCTGATCCCTTCTCTCAATGTGACCATACTAGCAAACTCACTTGATTTACGCACACTTCCCTATAAGCCATCTAATGTCTGCATGCCCAATCTTATTGGCAGATGGCCATTACACTGCTAGTCACAACAAAGTATGCAAGTACCTCCATTGGAAGATCTGTGGAGAGATGCAACTTGACACAGATCGCCGAACATTTGGGAACATGAACCACCACCAATAACATCAAACAGAAATGTGACCGTGTTCTATGACAAAGACATACAGGCAGGCAGATACATAAAAGACAAGGCCATCAAACCAGATATTGTTATATGGAACAAACCTGAAAGAACTGCACTCATTGTTGATGTCACAGTCCCAAATGATTTCGGCCTTAACAGAGCTGAACGGGAAAAGATAACGAAATATCAGGACCTAAAAAATGATCTAAAAACGACATGGTCTCTGAAAGAAATAAACATTATACCGGTTAACTAGCTTAATAAAAAAGAATCTTCATAAATACTTAGAAGCAATCCTTGGTAGACCAAGCTGTAATGAAATACAGATAGCAGCCATAAAGGGAACAGCATCTATTCTTAAAAGAGCCCTCGGATATAAATTTAAATCATAACGGAATCAAGTGTTAGCTCCAGGAAGGAGCCCCTTGATCTCTTAAAACTTACTGAAGTAAAAAAAAAAAAAAAAAAAAAAAAAAAAAAATCAAGATTTAATCTTCCTTTGAGGTCATCAGATCTATCCATTGTATCCTCTATGCAACACATGTCCTCAACCCTTACTGGCTAGGTTTCGCTTCTATACATGATACTGCGTACACTTCCCTTGTTGGACCGATTATGATGTCAAACTCTTGCAAAACATGAATCTTCATGATTATAAACCGTAGACATGCAAAAGCAAGATAATCACTTGAGCAAGTTTTACATCAATTTTCTTTGAAATGGGTTGCTATAGATCTGGCTGGGGAGACTGATCTATATATAAAAAGAGGTTTTGGTTCTTGTAGAGAATTCCCTTGTATATTAAAAGCAAAAATAAAGAAAATTCTGTATGATGTATGTACGACATCAGGTAGCCCCACCGACAAGTTGCTGACCCCAAACGTTGTGTGCCATGGCTTTGTTCTCCATCTTTCATCATTCTTGTCCTGGCTGTGTTGTCTTTTTCACACTGGCAACTATCAATGGGGATACATGGATCCACAAGTAGAAAAATAAAACAAAACAACACAAGAAAAACACAGACTCTGATGCTTTACATATCTGTCGGTTGGACTCTGGCGTATGAGTCTACATGCTATGATTCACATCTACGTTCTGTCGAGGTTGCATACATCTATTACTGCCACTTCATCTCAATCTCCTATAGATTTTCCGACTTGGCTCAAACCATGATCTTTTTCCAACTATAGTCAAAGTCCAGCTGTATTCTCAACTCTGTTGTGAAAAGTCAGATTCACACTATCGTCAGTCAATCATAAGCTGGCTTTTGTTGTCCATAAAACGTTTCTATTGTTAAAATCTCATTGGCTGTCGCACCTCATGGCACTCCCAAGCATTATAAAACTAAATATCTCTATTGTTCAATTATTTTGTTATAGTCATTTGTCATACCCAAATTTAAATCTACCCTTACCTGTCTGTCTATATTAAGAACAAATTTCTATTCATTGTCTATTGATAAATCTATTTCCTACTTTATTTTCCTACTTCCTTCTTTAATAGCTGCAGGTCAACCACAGTATCAAATGTACCTGTGACAAAACTAAAGTATCATATTCCAAAAACTATGTAAATTAACCAATTAGTTTTATTTTTATAAACAAATAAATCTTCAAGTGATTAATGAAAATTTGTAGGTATTAAGATATAAATTTCATGTTTGAATTGATTGAGTTATCCCCCCCCCCCTTTCTTTTTTAGATGGTTTTCAAAATGGTGGACAAAATGACTGCTCTTCTGTTACTCAAAATAATTTGATTTTCTTATTTAAAAATAAAAATGCTTGTTCAATTTACATGATTTTTGGAAGATGATATTTTAATTTCATCACAGGTATGTACATCATACAGATTTTTCTTTCATTTTTTTTTTTTTGTATTAATATAGGGGGGATTCTGGACAACAACCGAGGATTTTAATTAAAATAAAAAAAATAAAAAAATAAAAACCCTGAAAACTTTCAAATTTTATTCCAATTTGGAAGAATTTTTTTGTAAATAATCCTGAAAAATATACAGCTTGAACAAACATATTTTAGTGATGAATTTTGTTGAGTGTGTAGATTAGTGGGCTTTTAAATCGACGCATTTCAGGTGAAAACATTACATTCTCATGTGTCATTGAAATTAGTATAAATTACAAAAATTTATAAAAATGATCCAGTAGATGAGTTAAATGTATTCTTAACAAAATACATTTACAATTACATTCTGATATTTTGTGTTTAAAAATGGCAGACATTTAATTTAAGGCAAGGGAGATAAGTCAGTTTGTCATACTGAATTGGTTGCACAACTCTTCTACATTAAAACATGATAATCTGATAAATTTTTTTCTTTCGTTTTTAATTGTAATTTTTTTTCTACTCAATCACATTTTGTAAATTTTTTTACAAAAATGTTTACATTTTTTTTTTTTTGTTTGTAAATTTTGAAATTAATACTAATTTTAACATGACATGTAAGTAGGTAATAATGTTTTCACCTGAACTGTGTTGGTATAAAAGATCATCAATCCATACAATCACCTGAATTCCTTCAATTATCTTTAATAATTCATCTTCGCATTCATAAAACACCTACGAATATTATTTACCTTGTGGGCTGCTCCTTTGTGCTGTGCCAGTTTTTTTGTACCTTTGCAGACTCCAGTCAGAGAAAGTTCAGCTAAGCGTACCTGGCCATCACGTGCACAACTGACCACATGGCAGTCACCACTAAATGGCATGAATTTGGCCTGGTGAAATAAAAGAAAAGAAAAAAAAAACTCAGTCAAAAATACTGATAATTTACGAAAGATGAGGAAGAAAATAATTTGTAAAAGAGACAAATTTTGATTAATAAATTTTCAAAAAAAGAAAAACATTTTTAAGATTTTTTTTTTTTTACATGGGGTGTCACCACTTATCAAGGCCCGAAGGCCACTCAGGGATAAGGGTTATTGCGTGTGAAGTAATCAATGAGATAATATTGTAGTAACCATTAGTATTGGGGGTTTTGATAGAGTGTCTTACTTAAGGGGGCGGTTTGTCAGGAGTTTGTTTATGTTGGACTTGAAGATGTCCAAGTTGTAGTCAGGTGGGAAACAGGCAAGCGGCAGAGAGTTCCACTGGCGTGCAGTTCTAAGAAAGAAGCTTTGCTCATGGAATCTACGTTTGGACTTGGGCACAGATAAAGAGTGGGGAAAATTATCGACAGTAGTTTCAGCCAGACGGGTGTTTCTCGTGAAAGATTGGCGAGGGGGGGGGGACGAGGGATTGGAGCTCAGATGAGCACCTGCCATGGAAATAACGATAAAACAAAGACAGGTTCGCAATGTCTCTTCTGTGGGAGAGAGGTTGCAGGGAAGAGAAAAGGGCACCCCCACTAAACCACGAAGTCTATTTTGTACTCTGTCAAGGCAGGATAGGCTGTTTTAGCAGCTCCTGCCCAGATGTGGCAGCAGTACTCCATCCTTGGACATACTTGGCTTTTATACAGATAGAGAATTGCATTAGTAGTGAGATATCTTCTGGAGCGACGGTAGAAAGATCCCACCATCCCTGGCAACAGATTTGATATACATGTTCCATTTCAGATCAGGAGTAAAGGTCAAACCCAGAAGCTTGTCAAAACATGGAGCCTCCCCAATTTCAATTGATGCCAGACGGGGATCAGAGCGTTTATGATGTAAAGATAGAAGCTTGGTTTTGGATGCATTAAAAGTGACCAGCCACCTCTTCCCCCATTGTACCATGCGCTCAAAATCAGAGGAGAGAGAATTAGAGAGAACTTTGTCATTTACGGCCTTTGATGTGTGGCCGTAGATGGTCGTGTCATCAGCATAGATGCCAACGAATGATTTATGATGCATCCATTCGATTTGTATTTAGTTAAAGAAAATGTTGATTCAAGTGTGACAGATCAACAAAAAATGCCATTACAAACTTAAGCATGACAGACCAAAGAAAATGCTATTTCAAACTGAAATGTAACAAGGTCAATTGATAGAACTTTTTATTAGTAAAATTCTCTTTAATTTTAACTTGTGATATCTTGTTTATTTCTTTTGGGATTATTTTGATAAAATTTGGATGTAAACAAAATTATAATTTTTCCGTTTATAAATCCACAGTTTTTGTATCATTTATATTTCATTTTGTACCAACTACTTAAAGTTAGGTTATTTATATAATACATACATATAACATGTATCACAAGTTAGTTGATACCCCTGCCCCTCAAAAAAAAAAAAAATATAAAACATTACAGTGCTCTAGTGTGGATTCTACTTTAGTAAACATAAATTAAAGTTAGGTTATCACAAAAGTGAGTACACCCCTCACATTTTTGTAGATAATTAAGTATATCTTTTCATGACAAAATGACACAATGAAGAGTAGTCTGTGTGCAGTTTATATGGTTTATGTTTATTTAAAAATGTTCTTCATGATTTTCTTTTTTAGTGGGAGATCTGTTGGGTGGATGTTTGTGGAAATCTTAATCTTTACAAATTCTACAGCATATATTTTCACTTGCGAGTGGATAGGCAGAAAAAAATAATATAATCTACCCCCACATTGGTTGGTATCACAGCCAGTAACTAAAGAGGGTCTGAACAATTAAGTAAGGCCAGCATCGTCCAAACTTTGATACAATACTGCATACAGTACTGAAATCTTGGAGATTTATTGTCACTCTAATTTCAGGGAAGCTACAACTCGACATCAGAAAGGACTCAATAATGAACGGATTATACAAAAAACACTAAGCTAGTAATAGTAGTTCATGAGAATACTGGAAATTTAGGGAGATTCATCATTCAGGCTCCAGGGAACACCACAAAAATTGAAAGAGTTTCTTCAGACGGGTAAGTAATCCCCCCCCCCAAAAAAAAACTAAAACTATTTTTTCTTTTTTTTTAATTTTCAATATGTCTAATGCCCTTAACTTTAGGAAACTTGACAATATGGCCAGAAAGACTTTGTTCTTTAATATGAGGCTATTTATATAAAAAAATAAATGTTCTATTTTTGTTGTTTGATTATATAAATAAAAGACTGGGTATACTCAGTAAAAATTGTTAAAAAGCTGGATCGTGATTTGGCTGGTTAGCCGTTGTTTTACGATATATCAATCATTTTGGGTTTATTTGATGACAAATTGAGTAATTTTGGAAAGAAGTTTTTATGCTTCAAGTTCTTTATATCTTTCAATATTTAATCATGGTGTTTGGTTGTTTTGTAAAGAAAAAATGTTTTTGTTTTTGACTTTGCAGAACATGATTGAGTTTTGCAAAGGGGAAAATAAAACAATAACATCAATGCTTGGTGCATTTTTGTTCAAAAGTCCAGTATCTTCAGACAGCCTGATCTGGTAGCACCAAATGCCCAAACAGGTATGACCACTCTGGAGTAAGTGGACCTGGGAGGAAGGGTAACCAAGGGTCAACTCTACATTACCCACAGCCCCCAAATGGGGTCCCATCACTGGATGTCTTTTAAGGTCATACCCAGGACGACTGGATGGTGAGTTTGGTTGTAATACAATTGATGCACTTAGTTAGACATGGTTATGTAAAGGGATGCTGAAATAATTATTAAAACTTAGTGCGTTAACAGTGTGGAGAATCATAGAAATATAAGCGGCCACAGTTGGCATGTGCCCACTGTAAGGAAGCAGTAGCTTGCAAACCTGGAACCCTTCAAATACAAGAATAAGGCAATTATGCAAATGTAGGTGCTGTTAAAAATCGATCTTGTATTCAAGTCTGTCATGCGAAGGCCAGTAAATAGGAATGAAAATTGAGAGGTGGATGTGTTGCTGGAATATTAAATGTTGGTGTGTAAAAATAATGCTGCAAACATTATTTTCTACAGAAGGTTAAATTAAGTAGAAAAGTGAAAAATTCCGTTAGAAGCTTAAGATTAAAGTTACATGTTAGAATATGACGTTACGGACAGGAAGTTTGAGGTGAGAAGTTGTGAAGAAGATAACATAATCCTACTCTTTGGCAGCTGAGCTAGTTGGGTCCGGACGTCTTTTTTGGAGCTCTGTTTAATTCATGTTAGCCTTATCAATTGATTCATAAGTCCATAAGAGTAGAGAAATTACTCACCTGGAAGATGTTGCTACGATGACCACTGTCAAATACGAGAGCAGGACGACTACGCACCCAATTCCATAATACTATATTCAAATCATCTGAACCACTAGCCAAAAGAGTACCTGGAAAAAAGAAACAATCTCTATATTAAGAAAATTGTGTGATCACTTGTGTGTTTGTGTTTCTCATGACTATGTGACTTACTGTGTGGTGTTAATATTTGAATAATTGACGAGGAATAACACCGTAACAGTAAAATAAATATGTATTAATGAAAATACATAAAAAAGCTAAACTGAGCAATATCTTTGCTCAACTACTAGACTAGTGGGTGACGACCATACTCTCTGCATGTCCGTCTCTGACCGACTTGGTAAACCAGTCCTCGTTACCCGGAAGTAACGTCAGGGTATAGTTCATTATTCCAGTTAGTAGGGGTGTGTCTCCAACAATTACAAATTTTTCTTATTTGCAATGAATCAATTATAGAAAAAAAAAAACAAATGCAATGGGAAAACTTGTACTTGTACTTGAAACGACATTCACCCTGGAGGAGTTGAGTCGGCTTCATGAAGATGCACATCTCGTATCGCTGCGGCCCAAGCCCGGCGATCGGAGGCAAGATCCTGAGTGAGCAACAGCCAGTCACGTCTCCAACGAGACAGGCCATAGATGAGCGGGCCCGAAATAAGTTCTGCGTCGGTTTTGATAGTCCCGAGCCACGTTCTTAGCTGGCCACCGACACGTTTTTTCCAGCCGGGTAGAGGACGTGGGGAGATAGCCTCGTGGATAAAGACCCCTGCATCACGGCGAGAGGCATGGCCGAACCATCGAAGGCGTCGGGCTCGCAGTAGGTCAGTAATTGCCTGGAGATTGCAGCGACGCCGGACTTCTTTGTTGGCGACGAAATGCAATGGGCAAAGTACAAAAATAAACTTTAAAATTGTATTTAACAAATAATTTAACAATGAAAACGAAAAATGGCAGAGTAAAAAGTTCACTAGAACATATGAGAGCTAATGCTAATGGATCTTTACTCTCTTTCCTCTTAACACAAAACAAAAAAGTACATGCTAGATTCATCCTCCTTGCATTCGTCACATAATCAACCACATCTCTATCAGTTTGCTTACTGTTTATAATGATCTAAGAAAGTATCAGAGTTGAGAAGCAATTATATAAATCTCAAACGTCTGTGCGTTTGTATGTCGGCTAAAAACTTTTGTCATGCACATCGTACAGGCACCAACGCAGCATCATTAGAAAGAGTAAGCTCTCGGACAAAAAATATAGAAAAATTGGAAAAAAAAAAAAAAAAATCGTCCATTATTTTATGTACATATATCGTTTTGTTTGAAGTGTGTGTGTGTTGGGGGGAGGGCAGAAATCAGATAAAAATCTTCGCTACGGTAGTGGATCTTAAACACGCATTTTTTTATTTATTGTGAGTTTACGTCCTGCACACGTCATCTTTTTCTTTTAACACGATAAGCAAGTTTTTTCTATCCTATCTTAACACAATAAATATAAATTAAACTTTTTTTGACATTGCCGAACAATCGCATTCTTTTTATTTTTGTTTTTTCATCCATTTTACATAGTGACGCAGCATTTTCGTTTTTAAAGTGCACTTACCAACCCCTTTCTCTCCATTTCTTCAACTTATTATGTCACAACTATCTAGCTATCTGCATTTATTTGCTCACAAATTTTGCTTTCGGTTTCCATTCTGGCTGATGGCACACCCATCACATTTTTTTTTCATAATAAATTAAAATATATTTAAACGGGTTATACTACCATGCAATGGAGACCCCACCTCCACCCCCATCAATTTTTTTTATGACCAGGCAACACCCCCTGTCTCCATTGTCACAATGTGACAACGCGAGTTTTTAGCTTTCTTTTTAAATAGATAAATTTACAATGTGATAACATCGTTAGAATCTCAGTCAGATGGATAGGGCGCTTGCTTACGGTCTTATGCTTTACAAGTTTGTACCTGGCACGCATTGGGGTTTTTTTGCTTACAAAATGTTGCTTTCGGTTTTGTTTCTGGCTGATGGCACCCAAGTCCTGTTTGTTTTTATGACTAGACAACTCCGTCCCATTAATCAGGCATGCCTTTTCCGGGGTATTCATCATATGGCACAAACAACGTCGAAAATAAGCATGAACGTAGATTATTACATTAACAGATATTGATTTTTGATAGTTTAATATTTGCCAGTATTTTTAATAATATTAAGTTTAATATTTGCCAGTATTTTTAATAATATTAATTAAGTTTAATATTTGCCAGTATTTTTAATAATATTAATTAAGTTTAATATTTGCCAGTATTTTTAATAATATTAATTAAGTTTAATATTTGCCAGTATTTTTAATAATATTAAGTTTAATATTTGCCAGTATTTTTTAATATTTGCCATATATATTATTGAGAAACTTTAATTGCCTTAACAAACCCTGACTAACTAATACCTACCATGGCCCTTCCTAGGATCCTACAAAAAAAAAGAAAAAAAAAAAGAAAACAAAAAAAATATGCATGCTTTCAGCAATCACAAACAAGCAGAGAGCATGAAGCTTTTTCTGCGTCAACATCTTATTATGATACGGAGGGAGGAAGGAGTCAAGAACTCCTATTGATTTTACTTCTACAGGTCTGTGTGTTCTTATCAATGTTCTTACTTATATATGTGTGTGTATGCTCTTGCATATCTTACGTGCAGTTCACTGTTATATGTGTATGTGTGTGTGTGTGTGTTCTTATCCTTACACCGTTTCTTGCCTTGGAAGGTCTCGAGACATGTATGTGCAAATAACATAATGCGTACATACCTGCTTGCCTTGGCCAGCGGATGATATCTTCTTGGACGCTGGTCTGCCATCTCGTTGGGAAGTGGTCACTACAGACAGACGCATTGATAAACAACAAGATGGATTTGAAGCTTCAATCTTTTATTTCAAGGCAAGCCTATCATCTTGAACCCTGATTGTCGGGAGAGACCTGAAATCTCCGATCTGCTTCCTCTGCTGCCTAAACCACTCTCAGCCCATGTGGTCATCAACCGGAAACCTACGACCACAATTCCTGTGTCACTCCTAATTTCTGGTACATTCTCTCTAGGTTGATACCTGTCAAACCTAACCTTTTGTGACCCTTCCAATTCGCTGATGAGAATGAAAATATACTTACATAACTTTCTATTTCTAAAACTACCTATATAGCAATTAAGCTGGGATTCCCAATACTACATAATATCTTTACATTTTATCTCTACTTTGCTCAATCAGTCCCTCTTTCTCAGTTTTTTTCTCCCCACTCTTATCTCCCATCCCTCTTTCACCTCTGCCCAACTCATTCCTCTTGTTTCCATGCATTCAAAATAATAATGTACAGGTTTACCTAGAACATAATAGATTGTTATTGGTAAAAGTAAATTACTCACTTCTCAGGCAATGCCAAGTAGCTCTGTTAATTTTATTTTACAAGTTGTTTTTTATTAGTTAAAAATAATAAACATTTTATTTATTTGTTGTAAATATCTAAATATTAATTTACTTAGATCCAGTATCACAAAAAATCACCATCATTTTCACAAACATTAATTAATGAGAAACAAATTACCTATCTTTATAGTCACTCTTTATCAGTTAATCATTAAAAACCATTTCCTCTTCAAAAATTTTCAAAAAGACAAAACAAAAAAAACATGGCTGTCTGTTTACGGTTTCAAATTTGTTATTTCATAATTAAAAAAAAAATTTCTGTTGAGAGGAAGGTACGTTTTTTTTTTATATTTTCTTTTTAAAATTAAAAAAAAAGAAAAGAAAATGTGCAAGTGAATTGGCATCTATTCCTTTATAATTTATATAAAAAATTATTTAGAAAAAAAAAAGTGTTGCGTGTTGAATTTTCATTAAAAAAAAAAAAACAATTTTTTAAATCAATTCTTTTCAGCTTTAAAAGCGTTAAAAAAGAATTTGCTAAAAAATTGTTTTAAATTCATCGTTATTGATTTTATTTTATTTATTTATGTGTTTTAAAAATGTTCAACTACTGTGGAATTTACACTGGTCCGATTAGTTAACATTATTTCATTATAAGATTTTGTTTCTTAGAAGCGCTGGTTGAATTTGAATTAAATAATTATTAACGTTTGAAGCCAAAACAACGCATTGTTACAAAATAAAAAGATATTTATTTTGTTTGAAATTTATGTCAAAGTTCATAAACGTATTTCGAAGGAAACCTTGATCTTCAGTATGTCGTTTTTGTTTTTTTTCGCCATGTTGTTGTTGGAGCAGAGAATTAGCCATCTGTTGTTTCTACGGTAGTTTTTAAGTCTCAGAAAAAAAAAAAGAAGACATACTGAAGATGAAGGTTTCCTTCAAAATATATTTATGAACTTTAACACAAATTTGAAACAAAATAAATGTTTATTGTGTAACAATGCGTTGTTTTGGCTTCAAACGTATATGATACGTATCTTATTTAATTTATTTCCTTATGTTTTAATTTAAGCCTAACAATCAGCCTTAGTAAAACTGTGGTGCTTTGTCAACCTGTACCAGAAACAACTCCCCCTAAACCTTCACCATTGTCATTGACAACTAGGGTTGGATCAAATACTGACTTTTAACAATTGAAATACAAATACTTTCGTTTAGGTTACCAGAAATACAAATACTTTTATTCCTAAGTCTAAAAATACAAATACTTTTATTCCTCAATCTCAAAATACAAATAAAAATACAATAACTGATTTAAACAAAAACAAATATAAGTACTTTTTTTTTTTCAAAGTAATAAAGAAATCTGAAAATATACAAAAAAAAGAAGAAAAAGAAAAGAAATATTTCCTTCCAAATTTGACATTTACATTACATTCTATATCATGTCCGCATTGCATTTTATTATCATTAGAGCTCTGAAAGTTTCCTTCTCTCTCTCTCTCTCTCTCTCTCTCTCTCTCTCTCTCTCTCTCTCTCTCTCTCTCTCAAATATAAATACAAATACAAAGTACTATTTTCCTGGATGCCATAATACAAATACAAATACAAATTACTTTTTCTTGTGATGTTAAAATACAAATACAATTACATTCAAATTGTATTTAAATACAATTGAAATACAAATACAATTGTATTTGATCCAACCCTATCGACAACATTCAACTGAAGAATGTGAAATACTTCCAATATCTAAGAAGAAGTACCATTTCCTCTAACAACTCCTTGGATGGAGAAATCGATGCACGGATCAGCAAACCCAGTCAAGCTTTTGGAAACTCTGAAATAAAGTGCTCAGTCAGCACAAAATACATTTGAGTATGAAACTGAAAGTACAATGCAGTGGTCCTCCACTACCTTCTCTATGTATGCGAGACTTGGACGCTGTACCATAAACACATTTAAATGTTGGAGAAATTCTACATGCGCGTTTTATGTTTCAGGATCACATTACTAATCTTGAGATCTTAGACCAAAGCATCAAATAGAGAGTGAATGCTTATCAGATCCAAATTGTTATGCGTAGGTCATGCCATCTGCATGGAAGAATACCGCATGCCAAGGTACTTATTGTACGGAGAACTTTAAAAAGGAAATAGAAACCATGGTCATTCAAAATAATACTACAAGGACACAGTCAAAACAAATCTATAATAGTGCAAACTTGGACCAAAGGAATTAGAGGACTGTGCTAGTGATTGATCAAACTGGCAAGCTACCATCCACAAAGCTACTGTCACCTTTGAGGATGCTAGTCACTAGAATCTCACTGCTGCCAGAGATTAGCGCCACAGAGCATCTGAGACAAACTATGGAGTTGCACAGCCACTGCCAAAAATAGAGAAGTTGCTAAAACAAAACATCTTCAAACACTGACTACCAAATAATTGTGCCTGTAAGAAAAAACAAACAAATCAATTTGCCTTCTCACTTGCAAGTTGTTGAAAATCAAATCAATCAAAATGGAACGTTTGAAAATTATCTATCTAGTCGGGCTCCTTACTCGGACTCTCTCCAGATTTCCCTATCCTCCATCAGGTATCTCGGATCTTCAGGATCACAGTTAACATCATGTGCAATTTGCTGGATGTACGTGCATCTAGGTTGTCCTATGCTCATGCGCTGATGCCATGGAGTCCACAGCAATACATTTATCACCAGCTCTTCCTTGGCAGTGACTGGCAAATCATAGGCGTTGGTAGTAGATATGTCAGGTAAGTTGTCATAAAGTTGCTGCTTCGTGGAATGATCTTGCCAAGATATATTTAACATCGTTCGTAGCATACAGGTGTACATGCTGTCTAATTTTCTTTCCAATCTTTCGGTGAGTGTTCAGGTTTGAAAACAATTGCAAAATATTTGTTCAAGAAATCAAATAATCCAAAACAAAATTATTTTTTTATATAAAAATCAAAACAATCATTGAATTAAAAAGCAATAAAAAATAATAGTTAATAAACAAACTGTTCTTTTGCAAAACCGATATGCAAATTAGTTAACCCTATGACCGATATCACAAATGCATAAAACATTATATAAAAAAGATGGTGTGTTTATTAAATTGAATTGACTTGAAATAGAGCGTTTTGATCCTACTGTATGAGAAATAAATCTAACTTTTGCAGTCATTTAGATATATAAGAATGTATATGCGTGTGTAAATAGTTGACAGATATATACAAACATATATACACATAGTAGCTTCTTTCAGTCTTGACAGACTCAACACCCACTGTAAGGGTGCCTGCGTGTGGATTTTTTTTGTGGCAAGAGTTGCACAATCACCAACCACACCTCTCCAGAGTCGGTGTTCTTAAATACCAGTGGCAAGTGAAGGTTTAGGATGACTGGAAACAATGCCAAGATAAACTGAGAGCACATATAACATTTAGAATTCCCAAATAGTCACTCATCTGATACTAGCCAGGCTCAATGTTGCTTAACTTTGGTGATCTGATGAGAACTGGTGAGTCCACATGATTATGCCACACACACACACACACACACACACACACACACACACAAATAAAGGATGAAATAAATGATAAATTAGGAGAAAGGTGACAAAAAACGAGAAGATCTTACTTTTTGGTACATTTTCACTCTTGATAAAGCACTTTTACCAGTTGGGCGAAACATTGAGATGATTCTTGAGTTCCTATTTTATGGTCAGATATAGATATATACATCCACACAAGAGTTATCTATAATATAAATCTCACCTGTCTGTTTAAATGTATGGATGTATGTATGTATGTTTTTATGTCTGCCTAAAACTTTTAACAGAGGCGACCGATTTTCACGATTTGGACGACAAATACAGAAAAATTGGCCAAAAACATTAATTCCTTCACTCTCAACTGGCCAGTTTTCTACAAGGAAGGGTCGTTTTTTTTTCAATGAAATTTTTTGCAAGTCATTTAAACCTCACTTCAACAATGTCACATAAAAGGCATTATTTTGACCACCTGTGACGTCACAACCACAGTGGGCGTATTGATAAGACTTTCTTTTGTTTTTTTCACCTCTTTTTCTCTGGCGCGTTACGGGTTTGAGCTTGCTTATTACTACTTTTATTTTATTTTTTTTTGCTCAACAAAAACCCTTACACACACACACCGCCACTTTCTTTTTTGCCTTCACGTCACGGGTTTGAGCCTGCTTACCTACTAGAACTTTTTTTTTTTTTTTTTTTGCTCAACACACATCTCCAAACACCCGGGCAACATCGGGCATCCAGGCTAATTTAAAATAAATTAAAACCCCTTTTAAAGTTATTCAAATATATTACTTATTAGCTTACACAAAACCTTCAAAAGTTTAACATTTTATAGCAAATGGAGTTTAATATATGAATATGTTTTTAAATTATGATTAAATTATATTCCAAAAATAATAATATAAGAGCAAATGATTGTATGTATGTCTTCCTAAAACATGAAAAATACACAAACACTGACAATATTAGTATATATATATATCTGCGGAAATTTTTTTTCTTTTCAATTATATTTTACTTTTTATTTATATACCAATACATAATTTATAAAGCTTAATGCAATTACAGTGCATATAACAAATAAATGACAACGCCCCCTTAAGTAAACACTTCATCAAATCTCCACACTAACGTAATGTACTTGCAATAACCTTTATCCCTGAGTGGCTTCCGGGCCTTGATAAGTGGTGATCACTGTGTTAAAAAAAAAAAAAAAAAAAGTCTAAATTCCAGGTTTCATGATGTTGACCATCTTACTATTTATTCTTTTAAATACGTTGACATTCACAATTCTTTAGCGCAAAATTCATTTAATTATTATCAATTAATCTATTCAGAAGAAGCTAGAAAATTCAAACATGGCGTAATAAAAGAAAAAAGGTAATTGCAACTTCTCTTTCAATTTTCGGATTTTGTAGTCATGCCCATGTGCATTTTATTTTCTTTTAATGGATTGATAGTTGCTATTTCTTGTACGGAGTTAAGGGCAGATTAGATTCATTTATTGATATAATTAAATGAATGATTTTTGAGCTACAAACAAGGAGCTGTCAAGAATTGTGAATATTAATGTACTTAAAAGAATAAATTGTAAGATGGTCAACATCATGAACTTTAGAATATAGACTTGTCATTTATATATATATATATATATTTGTGGAAATATACTTTATCTCTTTATAATATATACCAATCCTTATTTAAGAAGCTCAGTGTAATTACAGAGTAATATAGTGAATGAATGACAAAAGTCTGTATTCCAAAGTTCATGATGTTGACCCTCTTACAATTCCTTTAATTCAGTTGACATTTACAATTCTTGACAGTGTCTGTTTTCTAGCAAAAAAATCAATCAATTATTATATCAATCAGTGAATCTATTTTGCCCTTAAATTTTCTAAATCCAAAATGGCATAATGGAAACAAGGTATTTACAGCTTCTCTTCCAATTTTCGGATTTTAATCATATCAAAACGCACTCCATTTCCTTTTAATGGATTGATTATTGCTATTTCTTCTGATGAGTTAAGGGCAAAATAGATTCACTGATAATAATAATTAAGTGGTTGATTTTGTGTTACAAAACAGATACTGTCAAGAATTGTAAATGCCAACTGAATTAAAGAAATAAATTGTAAGATGGCCAACATCATGAACTTTGGAATATAGACTTTTGTCATTCAAATATATATATATACATATATATATATATATATATATATATATATTTATTTTAAATCAGCATAGCCCCAGAAAAATAATACCTAAATTTAGAAAAGATCTATTCTATTCTTGGAATGGGGGCAGTGTGTCAAATGGCCATTTATATCATTTAATGTTATCAAGACGTAAACATGATTTTTAATGTTATTATGTAAAGTAACTGATCTTTATTTTTTTTTCAGAGTTATTTCTCTTATGATGACTTTAGTTATATGTGTGTGTGTCTAGAGAGTAGAATGGGCTAGGCAAAAAAAAAAAAAAAAGGAGAGAGTGGGAAAGGAGAGACTGAAGTCATGTTACACTTTCGACCCAAGCAATGTCAGTTAATTCTGCTAGTATATAACAACAAAAAAGTCAACTTACCAATTCTATTGAAATTAAGCGCATTCACGCAACCGTCATGGTACTCCATTTTGTATTGTAAGCAAAAACGTTGCACCATTTGTAAACTCGAAGTCACCTTTTCCCTGAAAATGCTGGCAGGAGTTTTAGTTGAGTGTCCGTACTCCCTACTAGAGAGGTCACTTATTGCTTTCCACGTGTGTTTTGGCATTTTGCTGCTGTCATAGTCCATTTCAGTTTCCTCTTCAGAGTCAGAAGAGAGCCTTTTGCTGTCAACATCATTATCGTCGTCATCATCATCGTCATCATCAGCATAAAGATCCTCATCTACATCGTCATCATCATCATCGTCGTCATCTTTATTATCCTCAATATCACTATCACTGTTGGAGGAATCAATGAGCGCGAGCGTACGCCTTGGTTTCCGCTTCTCTGAAGATTCGGCTTGGGTATCGGAATTACTATCATCAACACCCTGAGCGTCTAAGTCCATTTTTTCAGCAGTGCGCTGTCGGTTACTCGAACCCTCTTTCGAGTCCAGTTTACTGTCCTGGACGTCCAAAGACGGAAAGTCATCTTGGTCGTCATCATCATCGTCGTCAGAGATGTTGGCTTTAGATTTCTCTTCTAATTTCGTATCACTTACCGAATTTGTACAAGAACAGGCAGCGCTGTCAGTGAGCGACTCACTTATACTTTCGCTACCGTCCGAAAGAATTGTGCTCTCTTGGGCACTCATGCTAGCAGGAGATTTTTCAAAGTCTACTCCGCTGTCATCTTTTTTCATAGATGACAAAGAAAGCTCGAGATCAGTGGTGTTGTTTTTTTCAAGATCTATTTTAAGGTCATGCTTCTTTGAAGACAGGCTACTCTTCCCCGTCTTACAGTTCCGGTTCTCTTCGCCGACATGGTTGTCTGTCGGGTCTTTTAGTTCTGAAAGTTTCTTCTCTTTAGTGCAATGATTATTGCTGTTGCCGCTGTTGTCTACATCACAGTTTATGGCGTCCATCTTGAGCCCTGATTCTGCCATTGCGACTCAAGACGTATAAAGTTCAACTATCAACAATCTATTCACACAATGGATAAAGATGCCATCCACGGATGACAAAGTAAAAGTGCAGTTGATATAACAAAAACAAGATTAACAAGTTAAAGACAGGATGTCTGTTAAGAGGAGGACGGTTCGTGACAACTGTCCTGCATCAGTTGACAACATGGAGGCTCTTGAGAGGCTCCACTCTTTCAACATGGTGATCACAATTGGTTAAATCTGAAAAGAAAAACAAAAAAGGACAGGTGAAAAGACAGATTATACTGAGGCAAATAAATTGCTTATAATATATTAAGAGGCAAATGTTTTTAAAAGTGGCAAACTTTAAATAAAAATAAATCATGGACAAATATTTTTATAATATAAATATGTGGTTTATTTCGATTATTAAGTTTTTGGCATCTATAATTTAAATACAATTTCAGGTATATCATGTAAGCTAGAAGTCCAATTTTTACAAAATCTATGCATCAAAATAAGCTGTATTTTGGCAATAACACACTGAACGTTGTTTTCCAAGTGATCTATTGTATCTAGTTTATCAGCATAGACATGGGACTTTACATACCCCCCCCCCCAAAAAAAAAAAAAATAATGGGTAAATCGCATGAATGAGGTGGCCAGTTGACAGGTCCATTTTGTGAAATTATTCGTTCAAATGTTTCTCTCGGTAAAGTGATTATATCATTTGCAATTTGCCAAAGCTGCTTACGCGTTAGTCTGTCTCTTTATGATGAATTCTGCTACAAAGCTGAACTAAAAATAACCGATAATTGTCAAATCTGTAATTAAAGAAAACAGAGTCGTCAATTTAAAGTTCGCGGTCTCAAAAACACCATACACAAGTGTATTTGTATTACTTGGACTACCGTTCTCAACCAGAGTTATTTTTACAACATTTTGGTCACCTTCGACCTTCTTTAGGTGTAATGGCTTGTGGCGTGAGGATCAAGTACTTGATAAAATTCAGTTTTAAATGACTCTTCTGAAGGCTGAGAGTTCAATCTTCAGTGTGGGCGATACTCAATATAGATATATAAGGTTACATTTATATATAATTGCATGCATAAAATTGGATACATTTATTTGCATATCTAATATATAAAAGGCTATATGTCTGTCTGTCTGTCTGTCTGTATCTCCACATTTTTTAACTATCTCCTCCAAAGCTAAAAAGTTGCAGAGCAGCGTTAGGGACTTCAAATAATTGGATTTTTTACGGACCGTTCTTTTATGGGTCTTTAGCTGGTTAAAATAATTTTAAAGAGGTCAAAATTGAAAAAAATCGTTATGCATTTTGTACATTCATCTTCGTTTATTTTGAATTTTTAATCAAAACATATGTATCTCACGTTGGTACAGTGGTAACGTCACCAGCTTTGAATGCTACAGTTTCAGTTTCGATTCTAGCTAATGGCACCGAAATATTTTTTTTTTTTTTTTACTTTTGAAATCCTAACTCTATAATAATATATACAAAATCTGAACAAATTAAAATTACCGGGCAAAGCACCCCCCTCCCCTCCTAGTAGAGAGTGTGTGTGTGCGCGGAATCATATTGAAAAAAACCCAAAAAAAACAAGAAAATAAAAAATATTTAAATAAACTAACACCTATAATTCCATAACTACACATATATATATATATATATATATACGATGGAATCTCCGATTTCGACGTATGAGCTTCCACCACAACAACTAAGTTGCTCGGAAATCCACACAGATGATTTGTTTATAGTGGTGAAGACTGTGTACAACCAACCACACTTTTTAAATATAAAATGCAAATGTAAGTGTAAATATCTTTGTATATATGTGTAGATGCGTATAAACACATGCCAATGTAATAAGGTGTATGTATTGCATGTGCATGAAAATATATACCTGAATGTATATGGATGTGTGGACAGTAGACGTGTTGTCTATGTGCTACGCAAGTGGGCTTTACTTATCGGCAGGAGTTTTGACCGTGGATTTGATTTTGATATTGATCACACCAAGATAACCAGGAGCTCAGAACACTTTACATTAAGTGCCATTGCGAGCAAAGCAAAGTGACCTTAATGTGTGAATTTAAAGACGAAAAGAAAGTCTCTTTACCAAAAGATAAAAAATAAAAACATACATGTCCGATTTTATGACTGACCAACACACACATCCTTTGTCACCTCATACAATTTTTCATTTACCCCCCCCCCCGCCTCCGTTAAGTAAAGTTGGATAAAAACTTTACTTGTACGAAGAATTTAATATTCTTAAATTTGGTCACAATGAATACCCAGCCTGAAGATTAAGTATCACTGAAACAAGGGTTCCAGAAACATGTAAGCAAATTTCATTCAATATTTTACCTCCCTTTCTAGATACGCTTAATTTTTTCCATCTACTTATACTTTAAGTTTTTTTGATTGCTTTTATTTTATTTTCTTCTCAAATATATGTAAAACTATACATTTCATTTCTAATCTAAAATGTAAGCAGTTTTTATCTATATATTATATTTTGTATAATGCTGGTTTTCCTCTTCTGATGACAAGCATTTAGCTTTGAAATGCCATGGCCTAAAGAGTTTTTTTTTCTCCCTTATTTTCTTTATTGATCTGATGTTGTAATAAAGTTATATGTAGTCTTCATTCCTTATTTTTGAGTTAATATTATATACATATATATAAAAAAATAAATAAATAAATGCATATTAAAAATAAGTAAAGAAAATAACAAAATATTTAAAGAAACTAACACGTATAAATCCATAACTAGACACACACACACACATATATATATATATACACACACACACACACATGATGGACTCTCCTGTCAATTTCGACGTATGAGCTTTCATCACAACAACTAAGTTGCTCGGAAATCCACACAGGTGGTTTTTTTATAGTGGTGAAGGCTTTGTGTAGAACAAACACTGTTCACTGACCAACCGATAAGGAAAGAAAAAAAAATAAATGGCTGTTAAAAACAAAAAAGGCCCATTTAAATTACTACCGAGAGACTGCCAGTAAAGAAAATATGGCATATATTTTTATTTTTCTCCTGTTGATAATCTCCGTATATCATATTTTGGTTGCAGAAATTCCCCTCTGGACCAAAGTACACTAAGTTTGCAACAACAGATGCCACATACAAATTTATTATGTCTAGACTATTATGCACTATCTTATGTAACTTTAGAACATTAGCCATTATAGACACATTTATTCCTTATAGTAAAATCTTACATTACATCTTAGGCGCAACATCATCACAGTCACAACCATCTATAGTGGAAGTAGCTACTATTTTCCCCTCTAAATAACAAGTCCTCATACACTCACAATCAACTCCGGGAGGTATTCTGCAATTTGGACAGATATGAGGTTTCACCCTTCGTAACTAATTCATAAACTCTTAGATATACTGTAGGGAAAATTGCGACTTACCTAACTAGCACGTGTGCATAATTCAACGGGTCGGTCGTGGAATGAAATAAATGAAGAAGAAAGAAACAAAAATGGCTGCCTTATCTCTTTATATGCCTGCAATGTGACCACCCGATATGCAAATGAGATGCTCCTGGTTGGAGATAAAAGAGGGTTGATTTTTTAGAGGGAAGTTCATTTTGAAGTTGGATTTCGAAGAAATAAGTTGAATTTGCAGAAGTTCATTTGGAGTTGAGAGAAGGTGCGTTACGTATACAGGAAGTTGGAAGTTTGGACAACAGTGTCAACCTTACCCAGGAAATTATTGGTGTGACGGGTGGAAGAAATAACACTCAAGTTATTGAATTATACATACCATAACCTTTCTTACTACAGAAAATAACTTCTTCCCAGATTAATTTTGCTCCTTCTGATTGGAAGAGCTCTGGCAGTTCCTAAATTCCAGATTAACGGTATTACCATGCTAAAGGAATGCTACTTTACCAATCAAACATGGCATCACTATGATACCTACTCGCTGACTTCGTCTGCCCTTTCCAGTATTTAATTATATAAAAATATTTACGTTTCTTTCTTACAGTTTACTTATAGATACTTTATTTAAACTTGCGCAATCTATTACGATCACTGCCGAGTTCGACATACATTTATATCTTCTTCACATTTTAAAACTGTTAAACTATTTTTACATTATTTCGGGTTTGTTAAAATATTATAAAAAAGTATCTTTCTTGTTTTATATATACAAAAAGTATGTGATGTTATTCTTTCCATTACTTTCAATTGGGGTGGGGGGCAAGTTAAAGATTAAAATGGAACAAAATTTTAATTTCCATTTCATTTTTACAAAAAACATAAAAATGAGTGTTCTCCGCGAGTTTAACCGTTTTATTTTTCACCACCCTTATAATAAACTTATATATAAACTTTTTTTAGCAATTGATTTTTTTTTTTATCGCATCGCATAAAACATACATAAACATTTAGCAATTGATTTTTTTGTTTTTGATCGCATATCTTCTAATATAAATAATAACTTAAGTTAATATCTTATCTATTTTGTCAAACTGTTTGGTTATTTTCCATTTTTTTGCTGCCATACATCAATTGACAGACTTACATGCCTGTTTGCAGGTTATGTTAACTGGGAGAGGGGGAGATTTGTACATTAGGTCCACTTCCAAAATTTTCTTTAGAATGACTACCTTTTCAGGTTTTCAACTACGCTGATTACGAAAACACAAAATTTTGTGGAGACAAGTACTTATAGAGATATACAGACCTGTGTTATGCACTGTAATTCACTCGCTGCCAGGTTTGTACTTTTCTCCTATCCACCCTTCCACTCTTCAATTTTTTTGTTTTTTTGTTGGCATTTGCAGGTGGGTACGTTGAAAATGATTATCACAGTAAAATTTGGGGGGAATTACTTTTCCACATCCCTCCCTCCACACACCACAAAAAAGGGGGTTGTCTTTTTTTACATGGGGATATTGAGAGTGTATTCCAAATGCCGTGAGGTGAAGTGAAAAATTCATAATTGTTTTGTTTTACACGTTAAAAAGAGGACATAAAACTGGAATTTATTATTGGTGGAAGAAATGACAAGAGGAAGACTTTAACAACAAACAGAAACAGCTAGGACTGCTACCATTGATTTCGATCACCCTAAACAGCTCATATACAGTGAGAATCCCTAACCTCTAAAACTTGTTTTTACTTTCCATTATTATTTATTCATACTGATTTATGCATTCCCTTAATTGCTTTTATCAAATTCAAACAGTACCTGCATGTTATCGCCCTAAACAATCACTAATTGCCAGTGAAAGCCAGATTATTTCATTTTGGCAACGGCTGCCATCGTCCACAATTATTCAGGGACAGCAATGCCTAACCATAGTTTACATTTTGCAAGGAGGGGGGTAGACTTCCACCAGTCAAAGGGTCCTGCTAGTTGTACATTAATACCATTTTTCTTTGTACTCAGAATTGTTGATAATCAATCCTTAAAATGAAAACCAAAACTTGCATCAGAGTCGATTATTCATTTGCCAACTTATTAATAACTACAGAGAAATGATACCATATTGAAGTAATCTTTTTTCAGCAAACGACTGGCAAGGAAGAGCAGATCGCCTAAGTATTGTTCGGCATCCAGCCTGAAGAGTCACATCAACTCTGTATCATCGGACTTCTGTGGGTGTTCGAATCAAAACCACCTAGGACTACATTTGTGACCGGTGAACACCTCGGTCTTCTTTGTGTTATATCTTAGCTGGAGAAGGTGGGTTTTTATATTATACTATTATCAAATTGTGTTTCTGCTCGTTTTTACATGGTCTACATCTGAAGGTTTTTGGTGTTATGAATCGTATCAAGCTTCAAAGTGTTTAAATGAATCCTATAGGAAAAAATCAAAGTTGCATTGCTGTATTTTTTTTTTTTTTTAATGGAATAATTAATGAATAATCGATAAGTAGGGCTATGACAAGAGAATATTCTTTTTATTATTTTGACTCTCGAGTATATATCAGTTAATATCTTCTGTTTTTATATAGAGTGATGTGGTTCTCAATTGATTAACTGTGTCGGATATATACTAGAGAGTCAAAACAATAAAAAGAATATGCTGTTGTCATATCCCTATTAATAAGTAATGGAATTTTACCCAATGTTTAGACTGGCTTTAATATACAAATTATTGATTTACTACCACTTTGGGTCATAGTGAGAAGGCAAAGCTTGGGAGGATGGATCTCCTAGAACTGATCAGGACCGAAACATCTTGTCACCATGCACATTGGATGACACCAGATAAGGAAAATAATGCCATAAAACAACCATTCATCCATTGTGATGTCATCCATTTTCAGCATCCATTAGTGGCATTTACTTTGATGAAAATTATAAATATTTATTCGATAGCAACAAATAACAGTTAATCAATAAAAACAAAATGTTCTTTTTTCAAACTCAAATGTGCAAATATCAGAAAGTTTCATCAGATGTACAACTAGCTTAGTAGGCTGAGAACAGGCTCAAGGCATTTTTTTGAATAGTGGCAGTGGAGCCAACTCACTTAACAATGGTTGTTGGTTGGTTTTGTTTTACGGCATATCAATCTTTTTCAGGTTATTTAATGCTGGATCCAGTAATCCGGAAGAAAATTCTTTTAATAGAATATATTTGTTCTTTTCCAAGTCAGTTTCTATTTAACCCATAGCTGGGACCCTAACAGGTACTACCACTCCGGGTCAGAGTAGATCTGGGAGCAATTGCAATTAAAGGGTGACTCCACACTCCCAAAGCCCGCAAGCTGGGGCCTCACCATTGGATATAGTTTAAGGTTATATCCAGGACCCACTTCACAATGCTCCTGGGTATTATTGCCAGAACTCAGATACGAGTATACATTTTGCTCGTTAGGATTGAGCCAGTGACAGATTAATGCAGAGTTTAGTTGTGGTCAAAAAAGAAAAAAAAAAAAAAAAATCTAAATTTTTGATCATCCAGCTATTGAACACAATTACTATTTTTCTGTTCATAAAGAAAAGTAGCTTATGAGGATTGATGGATAGATACCAGCAGTTGTACTCGTCTACATCCCCCTGTTACTCTTTATATCTGATTAAATTATTACAAGAAAATACCCGATAAGCACATAATAAAAAGAAGCTCAGGTGTTTAATGATCAGTGACTCAGACAGAAATCCACATTGAGCAAGTCGAAGCTGCTCTCCTTTAACAATTACAAGAAACAAGTACATTAAGGACATTGCAAAAACTGGAGCAAGAAAGGTGGGCTCCCTTTATCATGCTAGAAAAAGTAATCACACCTGAGAGTATCCTGTACCTCTACAAAGCTATCATTCGCCCATGCATGGAGTATTGTTGCCACATCTGTGCTGATACATCTACCACTAGCCTCTCCCTTTTGGATAGGGTCCAAAAAAGGATCTACAATCTAATATGTCCACTTTGTCAACTAGGCTCTAACCCCTGTCCCATCGCCACAATGTTACATCTGTGCCTATTTTACAAGTATTTTAATAGAATGTGCTCCAATGGACTCATTGCATTTGTACCCCTTTAACCTACATATCCCAGATAAACCAGTTTAGCAAAATCATTGTTGAAGTCCCTAAATGCCAGAAAGCTTTCTATTCTAATAGTTTCTTCCCTCGAACCGCTAGACTTTGGAATTCCCTTCCTGCTGCCTGCTTCCCTGACTGTACTGATATGCAGAAGTTTAAATGCAGCGTAAACCAACATCTTGTTAATCTTTCCTGGGCATACTCCCAAATAGTAGCCCCTTACGTCCAAGTGGCGATATGCCTTGTTTGGAGTGAAAATGATTAAAAAAAATCTTACAGTTCATGACATGAACCATTATTAACCAAAATGAATGCAAGGTTATATAATATTGCAAGCTATCCCTTTCCTCTCCCAGCAACCGGATGTGATGCTTTTTTGAAGTTACAGGTGGGCTCCTACTTAGTCATTCCTCAACGATGATGCCGCCATTCAGTCCTGAAAGACAATGATTACGCCCTGTAAGGTAGCTGCATATAAAATTGTGAAGCAAGGGTTGCATAATCCCATTTCTCCTGAACTGGCACTGCCTGAATCTAGTGGCAAGAAGTCCAAGACTAACTGGAAACAATGCCAAAATAAGTGGAGAGCACATACAGCACCTGAAATTCCCAAACAGTCACTCATGTGGTACTGACCAGGCTCAATGTTGCTTAACTTTGGTGATCAAACAGGAACTGGTGTGTCAAGGTGATTATGCCATACTTTTATTCTGAAACTCTTCAGTATAATCGCAGGGCAATAACAGTTGGACATGCAATGCCAGATCAGAAATGAATTTTTTTTTTTTTTTTTTTTTTCAACAAATGGCACTCACCTGAAGCGGTTTAAATCAGCTTCTTTCTAAGGAAGTTTCATGGGAATATCAAATTGACAAGCGGTCCCAGTCGCATGTATATCCTCTTTAGGGGAGAGGACGGTTCTATATACAACACCTGGCATTCCAGAATGGTCACTTATGTGGTATTGACCAGGCTCAATGTTGCTTAACTTTGGTGATCTAATGAGAACTGATGTGTCAACGTGATTATGTTGTATACAAAGAATTTGGAAGCATTTAAACTGTTAAGCGTTAAGTCATTTAATCTGGCTTTAAAATTCTTAGCAAATCTTCATTCAATCAAAAGATTTAAAACTCTCGAAGCAATGCATATTCACATCCACTCTATATAATACTCAAAGGCAATATCACATTCCTAAGTACATTATCCTCCTCCACCTCTTCTTTAATAGATGGGATCACCTGATCGCTGAAGATGCAAGATGAAAAAGAAATTTTTAAATGTTCATCTGATGCTTTTATTATGTCGAACATGAAAATACATTTTCTTGGTCATTGATCTAGGATCAAAATGGAGTATCTGTTTTATTCAAACATGGTATAATAATATTCGAATAATCTTTCTTAGAACTGCCTGCCTGTGGAAGTGTTCCACTGGCCTGGTTTCCAGCTGACTACAATACGGTCATCTTCAAGTTCAAGTCCAATGCAAACAAGTTCTTGTTCAGCTGCTCCCCTCTCCTAAATCCATTTCTACACTATTTTCATCACTAACTATTAATATGTTGTTTCAATGACTACTGTACTCTCATTAACCCGTATCCTCGAGTAACCTTCAGGCCTTGATAAGTAGTGACTGCCATGAAAAAAAAAAAAAAAAAAAAAAATCATAGGTTTAGTTTGGTTATTTTGTTCTATGATACATCAACCCCTTTTGGCCATCCAATGCCAAAGAATCAGCAGATCGACCATAACACGCTGTTACTGAGGCTGAATATACCAAAGCTTGATGAGCTCCTGACCATCGTTTGGTTACATTGGTTTGATTACGCTAAACAGAGTAACAAAAATGTAAAAATCTTTAGGCAGAAAGCTGGAGAAAAGTTAAATGATCCAAGAAAACTTGAATGCAAACTCTCAGATAACATAGTCCATCTAAGAAATAATGGTTTTATGTTTTAAAAGGAAAATAACTATTGTATCTCAAAGTTATCTCCCTTACCAAAAGACATTAAGCAAGAGTTATCTGCCACTGATTTTGACCATACAACAACAATAGAAAAGTTAAATAAAAGAACGTTTACTGAAATCGGCCTTAGCGCAGAAAATCTCATCTGAAAGTAATTCTTTTCGTAATAAAATTGTTAAATAAATCATTTTATATTCTTGATCTCTATAGAATCGTTTTCATCCATTTTATTTCTACATATTTTTACCTTTCACTCATAAAACGGATCACAACACAAACCATTAACAAAAATCTTAGTGGAACTTGAATGGAATCAATCCTCAAGCTTAGAGACTGATATAGAAGACTGTTAGAAAATGACACACCCCTGACCAAGAGGATTATGATGATAAAATGGGTCGTATATCATAAAATGTACATAAAGTATTTTTATTATAAGAAACTTTGTGTGTGCAGTCAGCACCAACCCTATTCAGGGTTTAACTGGCTTCCTCCAAAGGAGGAAGTTTCATGGGAGTATGAAATTCACACGTGGTCCCCAGTCGCATGTATATCCCCGTTAGGGGAGATGACGACATAAGGTTTTTGCAACTTTTTGTAGGGAGGTGTCGACATCCTCCTACATACAGCACCTGGTCTTCCCAAATTGGTCACCCATTTTAGTAATGACCAGGCTCAACGTTGCTTAACTTCGGTGATCTGACGAGAACCGGTGTGTCAACGTGATTATGCCTTGTACGGCATAAACATAAGAAACTGCCACAGAAATGTACCAAGTTATTTACTTAAACCCACTTTTTTTTTCATAGTTACTAGATATAGAATGAATATTCAAATAAAAAAACTTTAATCTTGATCATAAGGAATTAATTTTCAAAAATGAATCAGAAAAAGGATCATTTCAACACCTGAAATAATAGAATGATAAAGCCAGAATTGAAATAATGGCAGAATTTAATGAAACATGGAATAATAACTAATCATTATGTAAGAATATGAACAGCTTCCTCCTTAGAGGAGCATCTTGGGGAGCAAGGGAGTACCATAAACCTAAGTTAAAATAGGGGTTTGAAAAAAAAAAAAAAAAATGTAGATATATAAATTTGCTTTAGATATCCTGCCTTTTGATAGAGTTCAAAACCGGCTTCAAAACCTAGGTGATGCCCTATATTCTTCCCTATAACCTCTTTCCCACAGAAGAGATGTTGCCAGCCTGTCTCAACTATCGCTATTTTCATGGCAAGTGTTCGTCTGAACTCCAATCTATGATCCCTGTTTCTCAAACTTTTACAATAAACACCGACTAGCTAAAATCACTATATATGATTTTCCCCACTCCCTATCTGTGCCTAAATGTGAACGCAGATTCCATGAACAAAGCTTCTTTCCTTGAACTGCCCACCTTTGGAACACTCTTCTGCTGGCATGCTTCCCGGCTAAATACAACATGGTAGCCTTCAAATCTAATGTAAACAAATTCCTGTTAGGTCGTCCTCATAAATAAACAAATTCCACCCAATTTACATCATTAAGGATTACTTCACTACCACCTTACATTCATTAACCCTTATCCTCGAGTGGCCTTTGGACCTTGATAAGTAGTGACTTCCAAGTAAAAAAAAAAAAAATTCTATGGTCGGCAAGATAAACGTTAATACAGAGTTAATACCATGCAGAATTGAAAAGGAACGGTTAGAGTGAGCTTAAAACTAAAGCTCAAAAGATTACTATTATCCGTTACCCAAAAGGAACAAGTGTTAGTCTTTGCAATACAATAATCTCAATTTATAATTTCAATAAACAGGCCATAACTTGTTAAGAAAAACATGTTTTGTCATCTGTGAAAAGAGCGAAAGATAGCTTACTCTTGTCAAACGCTATCAATAAGGAGTTGTAATCTACAAGGAGGATATATAAATAACTAGAGTACCTGTCCCAGGAAAGGTAAAATAACAGAACAGTTTTCTGCCACTTTTCTGTCTCTTTACAAATATTAAAATCAACAGATAATGATAATAAACCTTATGTCTAGAATACTAATTTCAGTTTTGATCAAAATCCATTAAGTTATTTTGATTTTAGAAAGTGTCTAAAATTTAAGGCGTAAAGAGTTTTAAGAAAATTGCAATTCAGGAAATCTAATATATAAACAGCTATATGTCTGTCTCCATATTTTCAAACTCTATCTCTTCCGAAACTTAAAGTTGCAGAGCAGCGCTAGGGGCCTCAAATGATTGGATTTTTTACGGACCGTTCTTTTATGGATCTTTAGCCGGTTAAAATTGTTTTTAAGAGGATCAAAAACGGGTCAAAATTGAAAAAAAAAAAAAAAAAATGGTTAAACATTTTGTACACTCGTCTTAGTTTATTTTTAATCGGTTTATATGGGTGTCACATTGGTACAGTGGTAACGTCACCAGCTTTGAATGCTACACTTTTGGTTTCGAGTGTAGCTGATGACATCTAAATATTTTTTTTTTTACTTTTGAAATCACGACGATAATATATATGAAATCTGGACAAATTAAAATATCATATTTAAGCGTATTTTACTCCCAAGCAAAGCAACCCCCACCCCCGCTAGTCTTGCATAATTGGTGTGTAATAAGCAGGAATCAAATTCAATGCAGATCCAATATATTTGAATTTCGGATGGGGAGGTTGTGCCCATATCATGACCCCCTAAAAAACCAAAGCAACTGAAACTTGGAGAATATTTAAAATCTTGAGAGAAAAAAAAAAAAAAAAAAAAAAAAAAATGGAGGTATCTGAATTGTAATAAAAGGCGTCCACTCCTTTTATGCTCCATTTGCATGAATGCAAATTAAACTAAATATCGTCCACATTTGGACCCCTTGCGCCTAACAGCTGTGTTCCAAAATTTATAATGATTACAAGAATGACCAGGAGGTGGTAGTGATGGTGAGTGTATACAGACGCTGACTGACAACCTCGGTGTGCCAAGTAAGAATCTAGTCATTTCAATAGCATCTCTTTCACTATGGATGCTGGCAACCTTTTCTTGAGCAGATTCTAGAAAAAGAATTGGGGAACCCATGCCAACAATAGAATCGAGCCATTCCAAAAAGTCGTACGATGTTGAGTCATGCAAATTTACTTTTTCTTTTTATGGGAATGACCACTAAATTTAATTACACAAACTCAAGAAAGTAGTATTCAGTTCTTTTTTTAACTGACCGCCCCTCTCACAACCACGCCTGGTTCTTCTAAAGTTAACCTAATTTCCTTTAAGCAAATGTGTTTACATTACATCATAATTGGCTACTTGGCGTTGCCCGGGATAGGTGTGAGTGGAAAGACAACAAAATAAAAGAGTTAAAAACTATTGTAACATCTTTCTTTAAAAATTTTTTTTTAACTTCCTTAGATCGAACACAGAACAGATATACTACACTCTGAAAAATCTATTTACAAATGTTTTACAATAATCAAAACATAAATTAGGCACAAGGCCATTCAAAAATGTGGGGAGGGGGATCTATGGTCATTCTTGTCACTATACCTAATATTTGTCAGATTTTCCTAGTTGGAATCCTCAATCACCATAATACCACATTCACTCCAGGGGTTGTCCTCCTTAAAAACCTAAATTGATGTTCTTTTTAAATATGTACAAAATTAAATAAATCATTTTTATTAACAAACAAGCAAGCTAATTTCATTACTACACTTTGATCCTAGCCAGAAGGCCAAGACAGTATATTTTAAGTATTTAATTTTCTTCTACTGCAAGAACTGTGACACAAGGGTCAGGAAGTGGCATTGAGAAATCAGTTCCCCCAAGAAATAGCACTCCGACATGCAAAAAATGTCTAGGCAACTCTTTCAGCATTCCCCTGTAAGGGCGCCTCAGGTGGTTAGTAATAAACCAACCCCCTCACAAAGAGAAAGGGCAAAGCCTGGGAGAGTGAACCTCCTAGGACTGCACAGAACCATCATTACATAGTAATTAACAGGGACCAGATCATTACAGGAAGGTTTTTGATATTGGGGGCTCCAAGGATATTTTATTTACGGTTTTGCAAAGGTCGATGAAAAAGAGTAAAAAAGTTATCATCACTTGATATGCTGATAAGAATCACTTAACTAAATATGTTCCTAGTGAGTCCCCCCCCACCCCGCGCGCAAAAAAAAAAAAAAAAAATTATTACAAAATTGTTCATATCATGCCCAAGGCAATGATGAAAAATTAATTTACAACTTCCTGGGGGCGTCTTGTGCAGTTTCTGACTTTTAGCTGAAAACACACACACACACACACACACACACACACACAGTGATCGGGTCAAGACTGAGAAAGAATAAATCTTAGAAGTTAGTGTCCTTAATGATTCTGGGTTAAAAACAGCCTAGAGGTAAAAGATAAAATACCAAGGTCTTGTGTCTGACATGAAAAGAAACTGGAATCTTGGAAAGATCTCCATCATTACAGTTATCATATGAGAAACTGGGCTCATAAAAAAAAAAAGCTTCAAAACCTACCTAGTAAATATACCCTGTGAACCAAGTGCAAGAGAGAGAAAAACAATTTCACTTAAAAGGATGGTTAAAATCTTAGAAAGATCTCTCGATTGGAATATATAAAATAGCAGGCAGATGTCTGGCATCCAGTCGGATGCCCTATTACCTCCTAGAACCAAAATGATGATAAAAATAAGAGAACGCTATATTATTCAGGAGCACTTTTTATTTGTTTTTTTAGTTTGTTTATTTTTAGTTTTTTTTTATTTGTTTTTTTAGTTTTTTTTTTAATTTTCATCCAATCCACTATTGGCATTTTTTTTTTTTTTTAGGTCAATTGTTTTTTTTTTTTTTTTTATCTGTTTACAACTACCGATTATGTCACTGGAGAATTCAGTCATTTTTGTTTGTTTGTTTTAAATAATTTATCAGATTTTATAGTGGGGAATCATTTTAATTTTAATGTAAAATAATCACTGGCTTTCTGACCATCAATAATTCGACAATTAGTTTTCTGTAAACGGACAGTTGGAATATATGAGATAGCAGGTGACCGTCTGGCATCCGATAGGATGCCCCATCCCTAACTAAGATAAAATAAGAAAATTTAAAAAGATAAACTTTCACCTTTTATATAATAGATTATAAATATGAATTTCATAAACAGGAAGTGGCTGAACAAAAAAAGGAAACACTTATAAGGGATGTTTTTTTTAAACATGAAAAAAAAAACATTAAAAAAAAGTTGTTATTCTACTTTAAGGTACTCGACTTTATTTTATTAAAAAAAAAAACATTTGTCAGAAATGAAGGTTATTTGAAATGTTAACAAGGTCGTTTTTATTTTAAATCTGAAACATTAGTTTTGAGAAAAAGTAATCTGCTCTATCATTATTTTCATGGCAAGTGCTCGATAGAACTCCAATCTATGTTCCCCACTCTTGTCAAACTTTCACAAAAAAAAAAAACAAAAAAACACTCGATTAGCTACAACCCTTGTAAACGATTTCCTCTACTCTCAATCTGTGCCTAAATCTAAACGCAGATTCCATGAACAAAGCTTCTTTCCCAGAACTGTCCACCTATGGAACACTGTTCCACTGGCCTGCTTCCCGGTTGAATACAACATGGTAGCCTTCAAATCCAATGTAAACAAGTTCTTGTTGAGCCGTCTCCATAAATAATCAAATTCTATCCAATTTACACCATTAATGATTACTACACTACCACCTTACATTCATTAACTCCCAACCTCGAGTGGCCTTCGGGCCTTGATAAGAGATGACTCCCAAAAAAAAAAAAAAAAAAAAAAAAATCCAAAAGTCATGTTCACATTTGTTTTGTTTTTTAAATAACATCTTTAAAAATACGTTTTAGCCCCCCCCTTTACTTTTGATTTCAATAACTATTCAATTAATAATGGAAAATAGAATGGTCTAGTAACCCTTGCTTTGCCTCTATTTTGTCTTCACGTTCCACAAGCAATGTTACTAACAACGGGGTTGGGAGGGGGAGAGTTGCCATTTTTTGGGTTAGCTGTTTTGAGAGAGTGTTATGTGAAGACTTTAAATCCTCTCATAATATTCATCATCATTTAACTGTCAATCTATTCACTTTCATAATCCTTATCCTCAAGTATTTCTTTGGTAAATTGTGATTCATTAAAAACTAAAAAAGAAAATTCACAATTTCTATTATGTAACAATAACAGATTTGGCTTCCTTGCAAAATCACCTGAGGTTTAATTCAATGCACAGAAAGCGAATTAGTTTCATACTGTTCTTATCTATTAATAATGGCGATTTGGTATCTGTCTGAATTTGAAGTATACTATGCCAGACTATTGTACAATAATCTGAAATAGTAGGAAGTAGTGTAGTATATGTCCTGCTGCCATGAGACCTTGATAAATGGTGACATTCATAAAAATTAAAAATAAATAAAGAATTGTGTTTGAAGACCATGGTAAAAAAAAAAAAAAAAAAAAAAAAAGACTGTTAGATACAAGACAAGGTTAAAAGAATAAATGACAATATCGAAAGATTTCAATAATTTTGATTATTAATGTGATTGTGTCAAACCAGGATGGTATCAGTAGTGTTATGTTTATTGAATTTTCAAAATAAATCTTTTTCAGAAAGAAAAACAATATATATATATATATATATATATATATATATATATATATCACTTGGTTAAAGTGCATTTTTATGTTGAGCCGGAAGTTATAAGTTATATTAAACTCGCAAAAAATAAGTTAGGGTTGAAATATGAGCTGACATTTATGTTTGATATTAAATTATATTTTACCAGTAGTAATTATATTATGTTTCCTATTAGATGTAATTTCGATTTATTTGTTTAATTATAATACCATTGTGCACATATGATATTTGTGCAAGTCAAATGTAATGAGAATAACTTGTTGTGACTAAAGTGGGAGTCTGTAAGAGTTAGTTCCCCTTGAGAAGGAAGGGGGTCAAAATTGTAATAATTTTTTAGATCAGCAATGTGTATTTATCAAAAGTTATGGATATGATAAACACACACAAGATGATTTCTATTTTTTTTTTTTTTTTAAATAGAAATTATAAACGAATGTCACCAAGCTGATGATGATTGAACTTTGGTGAGAAGTAAAAACAAAAACGGATCTTATTAAAATCGATGAATTCAATTTTCAAATATTTAGCAATAAAAATTCTATAACAATCTGGAATGTGAGACTAACAAAAATGCTATTCAAAACGATAGACCAACAATATTATTTAAAATTTAAGAATAATAGCAGTTTATATATTTAAAACCAAATAAAACATCCATACAGTTTGTTTTTTTCCAAGAATCTCCGATCTGTGGAACACAATACAATAGTATTGCCTCCTAACTGGCTACATCATAGTTATATTCAAGGCAAATGACCACACATTTATTGAGCCATCCTTCCAATACTATTTCAAATGTTAGCATGACAGACCAGCAAAAATGCTGTTTCAAATGTTAGCATGACAGACCAGCAAAAATGCCATTTCAAATGTTAGCATGACAAAACCTTTTAAATAATTTAACAAGCTTCTAAAAGGAAATTTCAGGAAAACCAGCTTTTCCATCAGATTCAGAGAACAATTTTGACAATGATTCAGCCAAGCAAGAGTAATATGTTAAAACCAAATTGAAAAGGATTAGCAATCTTTAAAAATTTATGTTTCAGATGCAATATTGAAAACGAAAAGAAAAGAAAATTCACTCAGCACAAATCAAAAAGAGGGTGGGGGTGGGGAGGACACATATTAAAGAACAATGGCAAAAAAAAAAAAATTTTAAAAAATAAAAATAAATAAATAAATAATGCATCTGACAAATGATATTTGATTCTAACTAGCGATTTCTTTTTTTTTTTTTTTTTTAAATCTAATTCTTGCTTTCAAACGATAACAAACGACTTAATCATAATTTTTTATCTGATTGCAGCACTACAAACAAGCCAAGTCATTTATTGAAATATAGCAGAAAGGTCCAGTATTGCCTGGGATTGAATAAGAAATCATTTTCTAACTGTCCTCATGGGGAGGCAAGTAAGCTTGCCTCCTCCAATGATGGCAAAGTTAAACACAAGGTCAGTTTTTAATGTGAAGAAAATCCAGTTCCCCCTAAAAGAGCACACTGTGTCGAGAGAATTTTAAATTGCCTCAATCTAGAAGGATTTCTGCAAAGAAAATACCCTACTTTGACTTATTTGCTATAAAGTTAAACTACAATTTAATAAGGCACAAAGTCATCAAAAGTGAGGAAAGGAGGTAGGGCAAAGTCAATGCTCATCCTGTCAAACCTACTCTCTGCTAGAATCACTGCAGTCACAACAATACCACATTTACTCTAAGGGCTTTCCTATTTTAAATATGCCCAATTTTTAGCATGCTGCCCGGTGTTGCCCAGTCATAAAATACGCTTTAATATGGCATTTTAATTTATGCAAATTTTATATTTATTAATATAGTCAATTCTCTGTTGATTATTACATTGTACCTAATATACAGGAGGGATTTTAAAAGTGTAAAAAAAAAAAAAAAAAAAAGACTTGGATGCCATCACCTAGAATTGAAACCAAAACATTTAGAACTCCAGCAGAATTCGATATCACCTGAGCTAATGAGAGATGGATATCAAAAGATTTAAAATTAACCGACTTTGACACATAAATGTACATTTGCATATGCGTAGTCACAGGATTCAGTGAGCAGAGAATTACCAAACTATCAAAACATATCAAATACTTTGACTAATTTTGTTTCAGGCCCTCATAAACATTATGATATATATATATATATATATATATATATATATATATATATATATATATATATATATATATATATATATATATATATATATACATACTAGCATTTCAGCCCGGCATTGCCCGGGTGTTTGGAGGTGTATGTTGACCAAAAAAGAAAAAAAAAGCAGTCAATTCTTTTAACTTTGACCCCTTAACATTTGTTTTGGGCTCAAATAAAGTTATTAAGTTAGATCCATGTCCAAGGAACCTATATCTAAAATTTCAAGTGTTTAGACCCAAAATTGTTGGAGGAGTTTGGTAGAGTTCTCAAAGGTCAAATTGTTGAACTTTGACCCTTAACAGCCAAATTTCTGGCCGAAAACCGATCAAAGATTTCCCCAAATCTCAGTACCCTATATATCAAATTTCGAGTCTGTAGACTTAAAATTGAGAGAGTTATTGCGTAGGGAAATGTACACACACACACACACACACACACACACACATGTTCACTTTTATGGATTTTTTTTTTTTTATTACATTTTCACCCCAAACAAGACACATTGCCACTTTGGTGTAGGGGGCTACTATCAGGGGCAGCAACTACTGGGGCACTATGTAGGGATTTGGGCAGCAAGATGTCGGTTAATGTTGCACTTGAACTTCTGCATGTCAGTACAGTTAGGGAAGCAGGAACCTGGAATGGAATTCCAGAGTCTAGTGGTTCTGGGGAAGAAACTACTGTAGTAGAAAGATCTTTTACATCTAGGGATCTCTACTGTGTGGGGGTGGGATTTAGCTGCCTGTCGGGTTTGTCAAGCATGTCTACGTCGTGGGGGCACAAGTGTCTGCAGTTCGTCAGAGCATTCACCATTAAAATACTTGTAGAACAAGCAGAGGGATGCAATGTTTCGATGGGACAGAGGCTGAAGCTTAGATGCCAGTTAAGGGCCTATCAGATTGGCGACTTATTTGAACCTTGTCTAGGAGCGAGAGACTAGTAGCAGATGCACCAGCCCAAATGTGACAACAATACTCCATACATGGGCGACTGGTGGCCTTATAGAGGTACAGGATACTTTCAGGTGTCAGTAGTTTTCTAGCACGGTAGAGAGAGCCTACCTTTTTCGCAGCGGCCCTGGCAATGCTTTCAATATAATTGTTCCAGCTCAGATGTACTCTCAGACAGGAAGTTACTGGCCATTGCTATTGGTGGAAGAGAAGGTTTCTTGTAATTATTGAAGGAAACCAGTTTAGTCTTGGCAGCATTGAATGTGACCATCCATTTATGTCCCCATTCCACTACAGATTGGAGGTCATCCTCTAGTGTTTTTGCCATTTCTTTAGATATGTGTTCATTTGTTTTCCTGTCATGCCTGTTATAGAGTGTAGTGTCATCAGCATATATACCCATCTCAGAGGTAGTTTTGTCGGGGAGGTCATTAATATATATATTATAGTCTTGGAATTTTTTAACCTTTAAAACTATACAAAAAAGAAATTATTTTTACCATTCGTTAGAAAACCATTTAGTCAGTAAGTCATTCAATCACCTGCAATCACTGCATGAACTTGCTCTCTCGAATTCACTATAGTACCAGTAATAATCTATTTTTTAAGGGATCATCAATTGTTTACCATGAAATACTGTTTCAGGGATTTTATATATATATATATATATATATATATATATATATATATATATATATTTATTCGATTCCCAAACCTCATGAGGTGTTTGTGATCAAGCAGACAGACAAACAGAAACTACAATTTAATTATATAGAACAGTAGGCAAAGTAGCTGTCATCAATGACATACAACCTTCCTCCCTCTTTTCACCAAAATATTTGAGTCCATATTTAATCAAGCTCTAGTTCGCCACCTTACAGTTGCTAAACTTCTGTCTGATCAACAATATGGATTCAGGCAAGCCAGTTCTTGTGCAGATATCCTAACTGTAATCTCTTAGCATATATACCATGCACTGGATAAAGCAGGTGAAAGTAGGGCAGTAGCTCTAGATATATCTAAGGCTTTTGATAGGATATGGCATGATGATCTTCTCAGGAAAATCAGATCATGTGGTATTACTGGACGAATATTTACCATAATTAAATCCTTAAGTAAGAGAAGAATCTAGGTTGTCCTTGATGGTCGTATGTCAAAACAATGATATAAATGCGGATATACCTCAGAGGTCGATCCTTGGACTTTTATTATTCTTGCTATTCATAAATTATCTCCTTGATAAAATTGTCTCTGAGATGGGTATATTTGCTGTATAACAGGCATGAGGGGAAAACAAATGATCACATATCCAAGGCAATGGAATGGTAACATTAATATTCAGTCAACATGAATTGGAACAAATACATTGAGGTTATTGCCAAGGCTGCTGCAAAGAAGGTTGACTATCTACAGTGCTAGAAAGTTACTTATGCTTGAAAGTATCCTGTACCGCTACAAGGCCACCATTTGCCCATGTATGGAGTATTGTTGTCACATTTGGGCTGGTGCATCTGCTACTAGTCTCACTCCTGGACAGGGTTCAAAAGAGTCGCAAACCTATTAGGTTCCGAATTATTAGGTAGCTTCAGCCTCTGTCCCATCGATGAAATGTTGCATCCCTCTGCCTGTTTTACAACTATTTTAATAGTGGATGCTCCAATGAACTACAAGCTCTTGTCCCTCTTGACATAATTACCCATGACAAACCCGAAAAGCAGCAAAATCCCACCCCCTACACAGTGGAGATCCCCAGATACCAGAAAGCCTTCTACTCTGTTAGTTTCTTCTCCAGAACTGTGATGACTTTGAAATTCCATTTCCGGCTCCTGCTTCTGACTGTACTGACGCAGAAGTTTAAATGTAATGTAAACAGACATATTGCTGCTCAACTTCCTACATAGTATCCCTGCAATTTATGTCCCAAATAGTAGCTCCCTACATCAAAGTGGCACGTGCCTTGTTTAGGGTTAAAATGCAATAAAAAAATAAAAAAAACATACATATATATAAATATATGAAGGAAGCCAGAGAGTATAGCGGCTGAATACGTTCTGAGCATAAATAACAAAGTTAAAGACATTTTTTGTTTAAAGGTTTGGATGAAATGAAATCTAATTCTAAATAAGAAAAAAAAGCACAAAGTAAGAGTGAAGAAGAAGAAGGAGAAGGAGGGGTGGTGGTAGTGGTAGTGGTGGAAAGGCAAAAAAAACCCTCAAAAATATCTGAAAATGCTGGTAACATCATCTTGCATAGTAGATATCGAATTACTAGTTCAGATGAATTTTGGTTAAAAGGCCAAATACACCAGCTGTAACTTATATAAAAAGCAAAATAACAAGTAGACCAACATATTTTTAGACACAAATCTTTAATTTATTAACATAAATAGATAAACAATAGCTTCCTTTCTTCCCCCCAAGCAAGGCATATTGCCATTTGGAACGTAAGGAACTACTATTTAGGATCATGTCTAAAAGGGAACTTTAAGGGGTTGAGTAGCAAGATGTCTATTCCCTTTACATTTAAACTTAAACAGGTAAGCAGTCAAGGAAGCAGGAAACAGGGAGGGGATTCCAAAATCGAGCAGTCCAAGGGAAGAAGCTATTAGAGTAGGAAGCTTTCCGGCATCTAGGGACCTCAACAATGAAGGAGGGGGGCTTGTCAGGTTAGTCAGAGAGATGTACGTTGAGGGGCACAAATACTAGGAGATCAGAGCACTAGCAGTGTCAGAAAACGACATTGAAAATGTGTGATAAAAAATTGAATAATTCGACCTCCTATATTTCCAAGCTTATAACTACTTGAAAAATGTAATTCAAACCCAAATTTTTTTTTAATTAAAGGAGCAAAGACCAAATTAAAAAAAAAAAAATAACAAGTTTAATAGCAAATTATGCAATATTTTTTTTTTTAAATTGAAGCGGTGTTTATTCTTGTTTTGAAATACGGATGGATAGAATACGGATGTGCGTGAAGAACTATGTGTCACCATAGAATAAAAATAGTCACATTTTACTTATAAGTTTTTGCCTTTAAAAAAATATATAAAAAAAAAACAAAAAAAATAAAAAACCAAACAGTCAAGGAATTTTTTTTCTTCTTTTCTTAAAGAAATACATGAATTTTTGATTTAATATATTTTAATTCTTTATCAAGTGAATTTTTTTTTAAATATCTAAAAAAAGAAAACATTGAATGAAATAGAAAAAATTGTCAGCGTCCAATATTTACTTGACAATCTAACCATAACATAAGCTTCCACTTAATATATATATAAAAAAAAAAAAAAAAAAAAGAAAAGCTTTACACTTTTGACTTTACAGGTAAATTTCCAAAAACACTTCTTTTTTTTTGTTTTAAATTAGAATATTTTATTTATTGATCTTTAATCTTCAATTTGTGATATATAAAACTTTGGTGAGTAAATTAATTATTTAAATTTTAATAGACATTTCAAAATGGGGGGGGGATGAATTAAAAAAAAAAAACGTTTGTCTAAAATTTGGTTTATTGGAAAGAGCATAAAATTTCACATTGACCCTGAAAATATCGTAAAAATTGAACCAATAGAAAAATTTTGATAGATTTTTAAAGTTTAAAAATTGAAAAATATTTAACTCGTAAAATTCAATTGATTTCATTCTGTTTTTTAAAAAAAATAATATTTCTAGTATTTTTTAAACAACTTTAATAGTTTATTTTGGAAGTTTATTTCATAAAAGAAAATAAACAACCCACTTTAAAAAGAGAAATTACAAGATTTTTATATTTTACTCACAGTTTTGTGTTAGGGGTGTCAAAAATTCACCCAAAATTCTGATACACCTATCAGAGCAGACATGTCGACACGAGAGAAGAAAAAGCATGTGTTTGACATGGCAGAGTTTTGTCAACTACATGGCAAATTAGGAAACTTTTTAAACAAGATCTAAGAGTTGTAAGCCATGTTTGATTCTTGTTGCAGGTTTCGTGAATACATCAGCGATATTTTGTTCTAATGATATGTAATTCAGAATAATGGATTCCTTTTTCACCTCGTTTTTTAAGAAATGGTATTTTATATCGATATGCTTAGATCTTTGGTGGATTATTGTGTTCTGTGCTAAGACTATACTGGCTTCATTATCACAATTAATCACTACAGGGCTTTTACTTAATTCTGGTTCTAAAATAGTCTTTAGAATATTTTTAAGGTAGAGTGCTTCCTGGGTTGTGTGTGTGCTCGCAATAAATTCTGTTCACACGTAGAGAGATACCATCTGTTGCTTTTTAGATTTCCATGAAATAATAGGCCCATTTTCTGATAGTCTGAAACAATATCCAGATATGCATTTTCGATCTTTGTTGTTTCCCCAATCTGAATCTGAAAATTCTAATTTTAGGGGATTTTTTGATTTTCTAAATACTAAATTCTGTTCCTTAGTTTCTTTTAAATGATGAAGGACTTGTTTAGCTCTGTTTAAATCCTTCATTGTCGGTCTTGATAATTTTTGTGACAGTTTTGTCATTGTATAGCATATATCGGGTCTCATCGCAGTCATAAGACTTCCTACGATTTCTTGGTAGAATTTAAAAAAGATTTTTTTATTATTACATTTTCACCCCAAACAAGGCACATTGCCATTTTGGTGTAGGGGGCTACTATCAGGGGCAACATCTACTGGAGTACTATGTGGGGATTTGGGCAGCAAGATGTCTGTTCACGTTACACTTGAACTTCTGCACGTCAGTACAGTTGGGGAAGCAGGGACCTGGAATGGAATTCCAAAGTCTAGCGGTTCTGGAGAAGAAACTACTGGAGTAGAAATATCTTTTACATCTAGGGATCTCTACAGTGTGGGGATGGGATTTAGCTGTCTGTCGGGTTTGTCGAGGGTGTTTACGTCGTGGGAGCACAAGTGCTTGCAGTTCATCAGAGCATTCTCCATTAAAATACTTGTAGAACAAGCAGAGGGATGCAACATTTCATCGATGGGACAGAGGCTGAAGCTTAGATGACAGTTCAGGACCATTCAGATTGGCGACTCTTTTTAACCTTGTCTAGGAGCGAGAGACTAGTGGCAGATGCACCAGCCCAAATATGACAGCAATACTCCATACATGGGCGAATGGTGGCCTTATAGAGGTACAGGATACTTTCGGGTGTTAGTAGTTTTCTAGCACGGTAGAGAGAGCCTACCTTCTTTGCAGCGGCCTTGGCAATGCTTTCAATGTAATTGTTCCAACTCATGTTTCCTGTGAACGTTAGGCCAAGGAGTTTGAAAGATGTAGTCTCAGATAAAGAATCGTTGGCCATTGCTATTGGTGGTAGAGAAGGTTTCTTGTAATTATTGAAGGAAACTAATTTAGTCTTGGCGGCATTGAATGTGACCATCCATTTTTGTCCCCATTCCACTACAGATTGGAGGTCATCCTCTAGTGTTTCTGCCATTTCTTTAGATATGTGTTCATTTGTTTTCCAGTCGTGCCTGTTATAGAGTGTGGTGTCATCAGCATATATACCCATCTCAGAGGCAATTTTGTCGGGAGGTCATTTATGAATATTAGGAACAACAGAGGTCCAAGGATAGACCCTTGGGGCACTCCAGTCTATTATTTCAGATTCTGTGTGTATATTTTTATCAATATCATTTTAAACGGGTGTAGAGCATTTCTTGCACTCTCCCATTCCAAATTTTAATAGTATTTTGACAATGTATCTCGATTGATTCATCGTAATAAGTCCTTTCCTTTGAGTACATTCTATCCCCAAAATCCAGGATATTTTGCCAAGATTGGTCATTTTGAATCTTTTACTTAATCTGTCCTTAACATCGGTCAACATTACGTCACAATTTGATGCGATTAAAATATCAACCTATAAAATAAAAATCAGTAGTTTATTGTCTTTGTGTTGGATATATAAACAGAGGTCTGCTGGGCATTGTTTAAATTGTTGTTTCATCATATAATCATGAAATACTGTATTCCAACACTGAACACTCAGCTTTAGACCGTACAATGATTTGTTAAGTCGCCACACGCTATTTTTATTTTTCATTATAGATCCCTCTGGAAGGGTAACATAAATCTCACAGTCAATTGGGGCATTCAAATAAGCAGCTTTTACGTCCATATGTTTAGGTCATATTGCGAGTCGATTTGCAATAAAATTCTGATTGCAGTTAGGTTTGTGGTCAGTGAAAATGTAGAAAAAGATTCTATACCATAAATCTGAGAATATCCTTTAGCAACAAATCTAGCTTTATACTGTTCAACGCCTGATGCTGTAGTCTTTTTTGTAAAGACCCATCTTTTAGAAATTAAATGTTTATCTTTTGGGGGAGGTACTACCGTATAGGTATTATTTTTTGGTTAAAGCATCTATTTCATTTTTCATGGCAATTTTCATTGATTATAATGTTCTGAATTAATTGCTTCAGTAAAGCTTTTTGGCGTATTTTCCATGGAATAGCAATGGTCGATTTGATAATCTTTCATATTGTCGACCACAAAAAATCAGGCTGTCTTTTATTACTTTTGGGGTATCTTTCGACTTGGCCAAGTTTCAGAAAAATCTAATGGATGAATCAAATGCTATGGGGCAAAAAGGAGCATTTTTGACCTCTTGAGTCCCTGGGGATGCCGAATCCCAATGTAAATGGATAACAGTGCAGTTTCAGGCCTTAACACATGTATACTTGAGTTGACCACCGTAAAAAAACACTACATAGTCAGACATATCAAGTTTTTGTTGAGAAATATGAAAAAAAGACCTACAAAACGGAGCATTTTAAGCACTAAAAGTCCCTGGGGACGCAAACCAGAATTTTGCCAGGGTCACCAATATTGGATTATATTAAGAACAATGGGCTCCAGATTTTGGCCAAGTTTCAGAAAAATCTAATGGATGGATTTAAAGTTATGGGGCAAAACGTGTAAATTTTGGCCATTTTGGGGCATTTTATTTACCTTTTTTGAGCTCCTGGGGACGCAACAGAAATTTTCGCAAAAAAAGTTTTTTTTACTGTGTACATCTATTTAATGAACTACAATTTGTGGCAAAATTTCAGGAAAAAGTAATGGACGGTTATTTGGCAATCGTCCGGAATAACAGACGTCACTGAAAACATAGGTCCCTCTGTGACAAATCGGGGGGATCAAAAATGCGTGCAGAACAGGAGACTTTGTTAAAAGAATGGATGAGAGTTCTTTGGTCACTAGATGCAGAACAATTGAAGGGTCAGTCTGCAGGGGATGAACAAGGAAAACATGGTCAGAAACGAAAAGAAATGGGCTTGAGAGAAAGCCGTCCAATGCATACCAACATATAAAGCAGGTATTAAAATGAATATGATTAATAAAAACAAAACCTTTTTTAAATACAGAACTTTAGCTATGCAAATCGTATCTTAAGTTATCACCATTGCAGTATATTTTAGCTTGGTTTTGCTTCCGATTTCTTCTAGCTATGAATGAACCCATATTTATGAATCCATCCCGGGAAAAATATTCCAGCTAGTTTCTATATTAAAAGATTTGTGTTATCACTTCCCACATGGCTTTGTTTCTAGTCATTATGATTCTTTGGCAATCTCAGCCAGAACTTTTGCCCCTCCACCAACAGAGTCTCTGAGATTTCTTAGATGACTTGCTCCATGTTGATTAAGGTATGCTCCATGTTGATTAAGGTATGCTCCATGTTAATTAAGGTATGTTTCTGACCTTGTGCAGATTTAGGAGGTCCATCTTCCCACGCTTTGCTTACTAGGGTTTAGTTTATTGATAATTGACTAAGATGCAACTACTGACGGGGCTGCCTAGGTATTTTTTGGCAGATCTGAGTGCTCTTCCTCTAGAGCGCTGGTTCTTCAATCACACTTTATGATCCTTGTGTCACATCATCCCGCCATGGGAGAGAGAGAGATGAATAAACCATTCCTTTGCCTTTTGTTTAGGAACAAAGCATAGATTCTAATACTACACTTCATCTGTCCTCATCAGGAGGAAAATCTTTCACGACAGAGTCAATTTTAATTTTTATACCAATCCAAAGTGACCCTTTGCACAAAGCTGGATTTTCTCCCCCTGTTAAAAACCAATATTGTAAAGTGCCCTCGTGGGGAGGCAAGTAAATAAGGAGTTACACATTTTTATTTTAGTTACTACTAGCGGGGTGGGGGTGGGGGGCTTACTCGGTCGTAAAATATGCTTAATTATATTTTAATTCATGCAGATTTCATATTCATTATTACAGAGCCAATTCTCTATTGAATATTATATTGTACCTAATATATAGTACTGATTTCAAAAGTGGAAAAAAAGAAAATCATATCTACGCCATCAACTAGGATCAAAGCCAAAACATTTAACGCTCAAGCCAGGTTCCCTACTGTTTCAGCTAACCTGACAGACAGATAAATAAGTTTTAAAATTAAACCACTGCTAGCTATTAGCTTTATGCATGCACAAACTAATAAAAATATGTCAGCAAATTTATATGAACAGTTTGCACGTTATTTATCAATTCAAACCAAGATTTTACTCTTTTGTAAACCATCCTTGGTGTATGATTACTACTCCCAGTTTTTTTTTTTTTTTTTTTTTTTTTTTACATAGGCATCACCACATTATCAAGGCCAAGAGGCCACTCAAGGATAAGGGTTAAGGAGTGTACAGTAGAAATTGGACAATATAGTAATCATTAGTAATGAAACTTTGGTAAATTTGATAACTTATATGGAACGGCTCATCAAGAACTTATTTACGTTAGACTTGAAGACAACAATTAATTTCAGTGTTATGTGAGCAGTAGTTTAAAAGTTTGTTGGTTAAATATTTACACACACACACACGCACACGTTTTATTTATATAGATTGGTAATAATCAATAATTTACTGGAATATTCCAATGTACATTCCATTCATTATTTTCAATCCTCTCATAATATTTTTCATCATTCAACTAACAATTCATTCATCTCGTTAACTTTTATCCTCGAGTAGCTTTTGGTCTTAAGTGAATACTCATTAATGAAAAAAAAAAGTGCAATCGCATAAAGTACCAAAATGAAAGTTTAAAAAATCCTACTTAAAAAAAAAAAATAATTATGAAATCAAATTCAACACAATGCATTTTGGTTTCTAAACAAGTCAACCATTTAATTTTCTTTTATTAGAATGTGGTTAACAATAATTACCTTGTGACTCTTTGAAATTTGAAAAAAAGAAGAAAAAAAACAAAAATGAAGATTAAAAAAAAGACTCCTGGGCAACGGTAGGTACAGTTAATACTAGCTATAAATCAATTAACAAAATTAAAAGGAGTTAATTGCATCAGCAAAGTCGTTTAAAGACGGAATTACATATAAGTTATCTATTATTTACTAGAGATTCGTTAATAACACCTTTATCTGTTCATCCTTCTCTATTGGGGAAACCTTGACACAGACTAGAAATAGCCACAAACTAAAAATAATCATCCAGCCAACAGATATGACCTTCAATAAGATTTATATAAATAACTACCTGTATTCACTTGGCGTTGTTCAAGTGGAAACATTATTAGGTATAAGGCTTTTTTTCTTTTTTTTTTAATGAAAATCGCTCCAGACAAGGCATGAAGCCACTTGATGTAATAAATATTACTTCAAGGTTAAAATGTTGCCAATGATAAGTGTTAGACGGAATAAATTCTGATTTGGAAAGCAGCCATTCTTCCCTCTTTGTCAGAAACATTGCTCATGAAATACGAGGACTAAGAGAATAAAATAAGAGAAATGAGAGTTACGAGGCTTGGATAAAAATAATTCAAATTATAGTCATGTTATAAAGAAAAAAAAAAAAAAAAACGAAAAAGGTTTGACTAACTCAGACTCCTTGGATTTTAAGAGTTCCAAAATATCAGGCTCCAACTAAAAGTCCCCATTTTAAAATCTGCCAATATTCAGACTGTCTATAGATTTCTTGGTGATTAAAAAAAAAATCCAATTCATACTCCATAGCATTCCCATTCCACAACTCTGGTTTCAAGTGTCCCTGAGATGGATATTTAAATACATTTTTTTTTTTGGGGGGGGGGGGGAGAATCACTCCAGATGATGCATGAAGCCACTTGATGTAAGGAGCTAAATAAATAAAAAATTCAAAATGGCATAATCATAAAACACAATTGCAATTACTCTTTGGATTTTTTTTTTCAGATCCATGCCGGAATTCTTTTTTTCTTTTCTTTTCAAAGTTAATGAGTTCTTATTCTTCTGAGGAGTCAGGATGAAAAATATTTAAAAAATTGACACAATTATATATGATTGCTTCTGCACTACGAAACAGGTGCTGTCAAGAATTGAACATTTTAACATGCTAAAAGAAATAAACGATAAGATGAACAACATCTTGGAATTTAGAATATAGACTTGTCGTTTATTTATATATTATCTGTAGTTATATTTAACACACATCCAGCTTCATAAATAAAAGGATTGGTATAAATAAATATATACTTGAATAAGCATATTTTCCCCCATAAACACACACGCACAAGTTTTTTTCAAACACATACTTTTGAAGTTAAAAAATAGTCAATGTAATCCGATATATTTTCTAGACAATTAAATATCAACAATGTTTGGATAAAAATCAACCAAGTGTTAAAAAGAGAGAGAATTTCCTGTAACATTCCTAATCTTACAAAACACAAGTTTTATTGAACTAAAACAGGATTAGTTCAAGAGAAAACTTTAATATTTACAATTTTGCAAGCAAAATAAATAAATCAAAATAACAAAGTTGATATCCGGGATGAACAATATAAATACAAATAAAAGGATGTAATGCATGGGATGATGGTATCATGACAACAAAACAGACCCTACACTACACTCCCTGAACTTAGCATTGAAATAGTATATTAATCTGAATTGAACATTAGAAGATAGTATTAGTATCGTTTTAACTTCAGATAGATACCAAGTCTCCATTAGCAGTAGATTATTATTGTATTATCTTCTTTATTGTATACAATAAAGTACACGCGCAATTTTCCCTTCTGGACAAAACTGTCGTAGGTTGACAACAACAGATGGCACATAGAAAATTATTATATTTACGTCATCAGCCATTACATTATCTAGCTATAGAACACAATTACATACACATTACTTCATCATATTAAAACATTACTTTTATTCTGAGGAGCGCCATGATCATCATCCTAACCTACAGAGGAATAGCTAAAATTTCACCCTCTCTATACATAGTCCTCTTACGACTCCATTCTGCACCAAATGCATTTATACTTTTTCTTACTTTCTTGTGTGTTAGCCGTCATTAAGTGATTACAGATTTTCTACACAAACACATATTCTTACCCTCTACGGCATACAAAAATTATGATTTCTCGCGTACATAAATCCGGCATATCTGATTGGCTGAGAATGATACATTCTACAATTCCCTGATTTGGTTATTTCAACAATAAACAAACACTTCTCAACTATAAACCATGCTGCCATTTCTGTAAGTACACACTATTCTTATGATTGCATTTATACAATTACTTATTCATTCACGTAATTGTTCCACTTAAGAAGTCTATACTTTTACTGTTTATTTGTGAAGATATTACACTCCAAAACATAACTCATTCACCTCTTGCTGAGTGGTACAGAGAGAGAGAGAGACAGACAGACAGACAGAGAGAAAACTATAAATGGCTAAAAAATTAAATCACGCTATTAGTTCACATGTTAGAATGTGGTTAACAATTATTTCGTTTCATTTGGCTTTCTGGTCACGGATCCGATTTATATGTTTGCTTGTTTGTTTATATACTTACAAACTATAATTGGATATTCGATGCTTAAATTTGCACGTTTGTTTGCATTATAACTGCTTCACAAACTATAAATGGCTAAAATTAATTCACCATATTATTTCACATGTTAAGACATGGTAAAGAATTAATTTGTATTAACCTTTTATTTTATAAATAAAGATACCTCAATAGTAGTTCATTTCATTTGGCTTTCCAGTTTCTGATTCGATTTATGTTTGCATGTTTATATACACAAACTATAAAAATGGATAAATTTCCATCACACTATTATTATACATGTGAGGATGTCATTAAATTTTAATTACACTTAAACACGTTATTTAACAAATATAGAAAAATAAAGGGTAAATATGAGGATTATTTCCATTTTCGACCAAGCTTTTAAAATTACGACTTATGTTTTCAGCACCCCTGAAAACAAAAATCACGTTTAAAATTCCGGTAAACAAGTACTTTACCACGTTATTTAATAAATACAAAAAAAAACAAAAACAATGGGGAATACGAGGATTCTTTCAACCTTCGATTAATCCTTAAGAATCACGTTTACAATTCAGGCCAATGAGTACTTTAACATATATGAAGAAATGTTTGTTTCAAATAAAAAAAATTAAAAAAGAGATTATTTGTATATAATAATTTAATGTAAATCCACTTTATAGCCATATTTTGTTTGGGACGGAGGGGGGGGGGGTCAGCGTACCATGAACACAATTTACCGTAAACTGAAGACGCATATATTTCATTTTTTCTAGGAGGGGGGGGGGTCTACCAGGCATTAATAAACGATTTCACGTGCACAAACCCCAAACAAAAAAAGTCGGTGCTCATTTTACGTTAAATTGTGTTCATTGTACGTTGACCCCCGCCCCTGAAAAAAAATAAAATAAAAAACTAATTGCGGCCATAAAGTGGGTGCTCATTTCGCTTTAAATCATGATAAAAAAGTGATCCCCCCCCCACTTTTTAGAAACTAACATTTATTTCTATCTTGGAAACTACGCGTATGCCGGATTTTTATACATTATTTTCATTTTCAGCACCCCCGAAAACCTTTAAAAATGGTAATTTTAAAGGATTTCTTGGAGGGTGTAATCATTCTTCATATTTACCAAATAAAGAAATAATGCCAGATGAAGTTTTACAATGAGTAAATGTACTTCATTTTATAATTTATAATCAAATAATACAAATGGGGAGGGGATGGTCTTCTGTAAATATTCTTCCACCTTACAATTGAAAAAAAAAAAAAAAAAAAAAAAAAATAGCGTGAAAGTCGAATTTAACCTGAAAACACTTATTACAAATAGAACGGTACAAAAAAATGCATAAACACCAAATTTTAAAGTAGATATTGATCTCGGATGCATATGATGGCAGATCGCGATACCATATGTGACCATATGCCAGCATAACTTGGTGCTTATGAAATTTTTAACATGAGGAGGTTGAGGGTTGGCAAACAACAAAAACAACAGCAGCCATATATATCATTTAATTGGAATTCATTATTGAGTTAAGTTTAATTATTAATTTTTTTTATTTTATTGCTGACTATTATCCTCATCTTTCTTAGATGTTGTTTCACAACTATTCCTCTGGCCTTCGTCAGGTGGTAACAAAATAAAAAAAAAATTTTTTTAATTAATAACAGCAGCCATATTATAAATTTTTACAAGGGAGGAGGGAATGCTCCCACTGGGCATCGCTGGTTAATGGGTCCTGCTAGTTATAAATAAAAATATTTCAAAATATAAAAGTTTGATATATGTGTTCGAAAATTCACATTTTTCTTTTGATTAGAAGCACAAATAAATTATAATACTTGACTTTTGCTTACTTTTAGTGTCCTAAACTACCAAAACCTGAAAATCCAACACGGTTTAGTTAAGATCAATGAAGTAAAAGTTAACTATGCTGTCATGAAACTGGATTTGAAATTGGTACAATTGGTGTTCTGAAAAATAAACTTAAATTAACCCAACCAATGCACCAACCCTGACTTTGGGTTAGTGGTTGGGTCAATGAAGGGCACTAATTGTACAGATTTCATATCCAGTTTCATGGCGCCATAATAGATTTTTTACTAAGTTAATATGAACGCTGCCATGTTGAATTTTTGGTTGTTGGTGATATGGAGTTATGAAGTAGAATCATTGTTCTTCGATAGCTAGCCACTTAGTTTTGAACACACACAAGAATATAGTTTTTTTTGTTTTTTTTTTACACAGGCATCACCACATTATCAAGACCAAGAGGCCACTCAAGGATAAGGGTTAAAGAGTGTACAGTAGAAATTGGAAAATATAGTAATCATTAGTAATGAAAATTCAGTAAATTTGTTAACTTATATGGAACGGCTCATCAAGAACTTGTTTACGTTAGACTTGAAGACAACCATATTGTAATCAGCTGGCAAGCAGGAAAACGGAAGACAATTCCACAGGCGTGCAGTTCTATGAAAGAAGCTTTGGTCATGGAATCTACGTTTAGGTTTAGGCACAGATAAAGAGTGGGGGGAATTATTGATAGTGTTTTCAGCTAGACGAGTGTTTCTTGTGAAAGTTTGGCGAGAGGGGACCATAGACTGAAGCTCAGTCGAACACTTTCCATGAAAATAACGATACATCAGAGACAAGCTTGCAACATCTCTTCTGTGAGATAGAGGTTGGAGGGAAGAGAAAAGGACATCTCCTACGAGGCTACAAAGTCTATTTTGAACTCTATCAAAGCAGGACAAGTTCTTTCTGAATAATATCGAAACCTATTTCATTCTACATGATTTCCATGACTGGAATCGAAATTTACCAAAACTGAAGAGTAAAAAGAATTAATATCAAATAATTGTTACCGTTTTTGTCTATTTTTTGCTACCATGTCGCTTGAGTGAATACTGAACAAATAAAACATGGCTATCATTTTAAAATAAAAGATAAATAATAATAGACATCTGGTAATTACATGATAAACAAATGAGGAGGAGAAACTAAATTTAGAACATAAAATCAAAATTACTTTAGCAACATTTATTTTTGTAAAATACCTACGTTTATTTGTGTATACATATTAAAATAGCACAGGCCAACAGACTAAGAAAAATCCAGTTACTCTTTTATTTTAACTAATTAAAATCTATTAAAATTCATTATTTCTGAACAACTTGTTTTTTTTCCAAAATGAAAACCCTGAATTTTATATTAAAAGCAGAATAATACTTTTTCTATAATTTTTAATAGAATTTAACCCCCCCCCCCCTCCCCCCCCCAAAAAAAAACATACTTGATTCAATTTTTGTAATTTTAACTGAAGACTAAAATAAAATTTTAATATTTCTCAATCAAACTATTTTTCATGTCTAAATAAGATAGCGGATATTTGATATAAGAATATGCAAAAATATTCGAATATAAGTACCTGAACTTCAAATAATTTAATTTACTAGAAAATATCGTAAACAAATGATAACAGCATCAGGGCAGATTGTAAGATATTTCAAAGTATGGAAGCGTAGACGTGTCTAAATATTTAAGCATTTTCATGAATTTTAAAATTTTAATTTAACCAAAAAGGCAAAAACCATGTTTTTAATAACTGAATTAAATTATGATTACAAACACTATTTATGGTAAAAATACCTTCAATATTATGCTATTTTTAGTTTTCAATGTTTTTCAATTTAGTAACACTCGTTTTAATAATTAAAAGAGATTGTTGTTAAATTGAATCTCTGTGTAGTACTACATACATGCAAAATTAATGTTTTCCGATTTTGGGGATTGGAAAACATTTTGAGCTCTTCCTTCACTTAAAAAAAAATTCACTAAAATTCATGAAATAAATAAAATTTTCAAATTTTATTCATTTATCAATTAATGAGCATAGAATATAATGAATCCATTATTCTTTTCTTTTAATATTAGTGAAAATGTATTATTTTGTGTTAAGAAAAACATCTTTACTAAAGCTATATTATTAAGTACTTAAAAAGAACAAAAAAAAAAAAATGAAAAAATATGCATAAATTTTTTTGCTTTTTTATGAAAATAAGGCGTCATGTTAATTAAAACAAAAAATTTTTTGTATATTACAAAAAAAAAAAAAAAAAAATGGTTTCATTTTGCCAGTTCAACAGACTCTTATTCAACAGGCCATAAATAAAAACTATGTAATTTAAAAAGACAGGAACTTTTTTGTATAAATCAGTCAAGATTTCATCTGTTTTTTGTCTGTTGCATAACCATGATAAATGCACTTTTAATTATTTTTGTTTATCACTAATTGAATATTTGAAATTAAAAATGCAGGAAAGCTAAAAACACAACTTTTTTTTTTTTTTTTTTTTTTTTAAATCTCAACCCACATAATAAAATCAGAATATTTTTGTTTTTAGTTTCAAACTAATTTTTCATAAATTATTAATAAACGATTCATGACCTGTTAAATTAGTATATATTCCTATCTACTTGCCTCCTCAGAAGGTCGGTTTTTAGTTTGAGGAAAATCCAGCTCTCCAAAAAGGGACACTCTGGATAGGAACAAAAAAATAAAAATTTCCTCAGTCTGGAAGAATTTCTCCCTCACTAACCGAGGACAGAAAAAGTGAAGTGTAGCATCAGAACAAATACTGTTATCTGCGCGCAAAGGCCAAGTTTCAATATTATTTAAATATATAATTTCTCACCTATATGATGAACCATGTTTTTACAAGTATTTACTTGAAAATAGATGACGTCATAAAGAATGAATGGTAGCTTTTGCTAATTTATAGTGGGTGGGAGGGGATTTATCACATTAAAGGGTTGATCTCATGTCACATCCAGTGTTTTAAAAAAATAAAACTTTTTTTTTTTACATTCACCCTTTTATGTTATCAATTTTTTTTGTGACGTCATCCAGTATGCTCACCAACAAATGTTTCGGCACTTGTGCATTTTAGGTTTGGAGGAGAATTTTTTTGTTTTCGTTTTTAAAGATATCCAGGGGGGGGGGGAGACAATTCAAGAAGTTCTTGTCTGTTGTAATGTATTTCGAAATTCTAATTATTTTATCAAAGCTAACAATTTCTTTTTTAATTCAATAAATGTTCAGATAATTTTTTATTTTACGTTTTTTTTTTTATTTAGTTTTTTTTTTTTATTATTTTGTTTTGCTTTTATCAATACGTTATGAAAAACTCCAAAAACTCTTTTAATTGTCTCCCCTTGAAATTCTTAAAAATAAAAATAAAATTGCTCTCCAAACCTAAAATGTACAAATGGTTATGTTTCTATTGGCGGCATAAAATATTTTAAAGGAAATATAAGCGTGAAATTTATTTTAGTTTCTCTACTCACGTCAAAAAAAAAATAAATAAATAAATAAATAAATAAAATAAAAATTAGAGGAATGACTAACTATTAATGGTATATTTATATTTTAGGTGCTTATCCAGATTACTCCTCCCCTAAAAAATAAAGAAAAATCTATATGATGTATGTACCCGTGATGGGGGGAAAAAAAAACATACTCTAAAAATAACATAAATTGGATTAAAATAAGAAAATCAAATTTTATGGTTCAACTATGTGTGTTGATCGCGCAACATCTTGAAAACAGTCTGAAAGATAAAGGGAAATAACTCCTAAGCAAGATTTTAAAACGCCATTCTTAACATGTGGAGAAGGAGCATTGAACACTCAACGTCACTTTAAAATGATTTTCTTTATAAAAATAAAACTACTTTATCAATTTACGCAATTTCTAATACACAATATTTTTTTTTCTGTCATGGGTATGTATGTAATTTTCTTTATTTTTGTCTTTTCAGGGGAAGCGAGGGGGTGGGGGGGTCTAGACAGCACCATGTTTTCTATTAAATTATTTTTAACGCAAATACATCACATCTTGGTAGGTAAACAGAAATAAATTGTTTTGAACGAATTTCCCAATTATATTTTCTTTTAAATCTTTTCTGCCGCCAATAGTAAATATTTGCCAAGATTTTATTCCTCATGAGAGACGAGTAGAGTTCGTAAAGATAAAAAAAAAAAAAAAAAAAAATGAACAAGTGACTCCATCCAATTAGATATGTTTAACTGTAATTAACAGAACTGAAAAGGAGAGATTAGCATCCTGATCTCTCTAGCTTATTCCAAATAGCAATCATGGCGATAAACAAAAATTTAAAAACTTTTATCATATGCCTACTTGTCACGGAATGAAAATGGTATACTCCAAAAATCACAAAAATTGATCAAGTAGGTTTTTTTTTTATTTAAGAAAATCAAATTTTATGCTTTTTAGTGGTAACTTGTTGTCACAATCACATTGACACACCAATTCTTGCCACATCACCAAAGTTAAGCAATGATTGAACCTAGCCAGTACCAGATGGGTGACCATTTGGGAAGGCTAGGCACTGTATCTACTGCGCCGAGTCGTAGGAATTTCCAGGTTGGTATCTGGGGGTGCGTTTAACTTACGGAGAGAGATACACCCCTGAATCAAGATGGAAAGCAACAGGAAACTACTGTCTTTACTTGTAGTCCTGAGATTACCATGGCTCTACAATTTGAAGAGCCGTGGTCACTGACATTGTTAAAACAACAGGGCTGCTGCATGCAAGCATTGTTGTCACATGGATTTGTTTCTGGTGAAGATAATCTCAATTTTTGTTTTGAACTTATATAAACTGTATTAAAAAAAAAAATTTTTTGGTCATTTCTAATCTGAATGTTTTAAAGTTGGTTTTGCCTTTTTGTCTTTACATTTGTATAATGTCGGCTTTTTCTCTTCTGATGAAGAGCATTTAGCTTCAAAATACCATGGCCTAAAGAAGTTTCTCCTTTATTTCCTTTTCTATAACTCATAGACTTGATAATGAAATAAAGTTCCTATGTAACTTCACTCATAATGTGTATGTGTGTTTCATGGTAAACAACTGATGATCCTTTTAAGAACATTAGTATTATTGTTTGTTCATGTAAGTAAAACTATTAAGTGATACGGGAGATTAATTGATGTACTGACAAAATAATGTTCCAACGAAGGAGAATTTTTTTAGTTTTAAAAGAAACTTCCAAGACCCCCCCCCATACACATTATTTAAATAAAAACTATATGTTACATATTTCAGAGATATACAATGGTTTCATTGCAGTAGATCTGCCGTTTAAAAGGCTCTTAAAAATCCTACAAATCATGAGCAACTCATGAAATGAAATACAAATTTTTCGATTTGTTTTTCATTTCATAAGTTGCTGATGATTTGTTTGAATTTTAAAAAGCCTTTTAAACGGCAGATCTACTGCAATGAAACCATGGTACATCTGAAATATGTAATACAGTTTTTATATAAATAATTTGTATTTCAGCTTTCACATTTTCAATTGAGTACTTCATTTATTTCTTTTCAACACATCCCGATGCTATATAAGAATTATTTTTGAAAAGTCAGCATAATACAAGGATCTTTCTTTGTATATAAACAAATGCGCACTAATCCAGTGGCTTGGTCATTTCTGGCTCATGTTGTTTTGTTGAAGGTCATTGAGGCTACGTTATGTCCTTTAATCAGTGTAAAATATAAAGTATTAATAATTTAAATTAAAGAAAAAGAAAAAACTAGCAAATGACTTGCAGAGTTGATCTAGTTAACTTTAACTCTAACCATGTAATCGCACTTCATATGTGAAAGTTTTCTCTCTTTAGGGCATGTTGGCCTGGAAGACTTTAAAAATTCAATGGGATTGACCACAAAATAATAAAGCAGCAAGATATGAAATTAATAAAAATTCATCAAAAACTTTCTGAAAGGATAAAGAAATATCAGAATTTATGCATATATATATATACATACATACTAGCAGGCTTCCTAGCATTGCCCGGTCATAAAATGTGCTTAGATATTATATCTAAATTCATGCAAATTTTGTATTTATTCTTACAGAGTTAATTAGTGTACCTAATATATAGAAGTGATTTCAAAAGTAAATAAAAATATGATTTGGGTGCCATCAGCTAGAATCGAAACCAAAACATAGTGCTCCAGCCTTATCCATTATCGTCTGACCTAAATCCATATGAATACAAAAAATAAGGTTTGACCTATACATGTATATTTGCGCACGAGTACAAGAGTATTTTAAGTCGACTTACGGCTGCCATTTTTTTTTTTTTTTTTTTTTTTTTTTTAAATTTTGACCTCCTTAGCAGTTATTTTTACTGGCTAAAGACTAAATTAGATTTGTTCAACAGGTCCAAATCCCTGATATATATAGTTTTAGATCTATAGACCAAAAATTGACAGGAATTTGGTATAAGCTGTTCCTCAGACAAACAAGGTCATTTACATATATAAATTTGTTCAAGGTTAAAAGCATCAAAAAGTAAAAACCACTGAATTGAACAGGGTTGTTGATAGTGCTCAATAATAATAAAAAAAAAAAAAAGATATTTTATTTTTTTATTTATTTTTTTTTTTTACATGGAGGTCACCACCTATCAAGGCCTGGAAGCCACTCAGGGATAAGGGTTATTGTGTGTACAGTAAGCAATGGGATAGTATCGTAGTAATAGTTAGTATTGGAGATTTGATAAAGTGTCTTACTTAAGGGGGTGATTCATCAGAAATTTGTTTATGTTGGACTTGAAGACATCCAAGTTGTAGTCAGGTGGGAAACAGGCAGATGGAAGAGAGTTCCACAGACGTGCAGTTCTAAGAAAGAAACTTTGTTAGTGGAATCTACGTTTTGATTTAAGCACAGATAAAGAGTGGGGAAAATCACTGACAGTGGTTTCAGCTAGACAGGTGCTTTTCATGAAAGATTGGCGAGGGGGGACCAGAGATTGGAGCTCAGACGAGCACTTGCCATGGAAAATAACAATAAAACAAAGACAGGCTCACAAAAACAAAATTACCATTAGTCACAACAATAAATCTACTGTTTCAGTCTAAAAAGACTTCTTCAGGAAACAAAAACAGTCTCTGGTCGTAATCAACATTCGGCGAAACAAACACCAAAATAATTTGTGACTTTTTTTTTTTTTTAACTTCCTTATTCAACTCTGTGATAAAGACAAAAGGTTCTTCATTATAATAATGAAAATCGAAATAGTGAATTTCAAGTAAAAGCAATGGTATGTCGCAGTAACAAACATATCTAAAAATTACAAAAAACGTAACAATGGGCGAGCAAAGCCGGAGTCAGTTGAAAAGCGCTTATACTAATGTAAAATTGTTCTGCTTCCCAGACTGGACTTCCCGTTCTTAGTTTCATTTCACTTGCAGCCAGGTTTATAGGCACCTTCACAGCTTTGTGTAAAGCGTCAGCATTTTACACAATAACAGCAACGTCATCATTTCCTGTGTTTACTAGTTTCTGTCAATTGCTATGGATGTGCATTGGTGCTATAATGGTTAATGGAAGTTACGTTTTTTTTTTTGCTATCGGATTTTCATATTTACATTGTAAAATAAATACATATTTTTAACAAACTACACAGACGAGAGTAAATAAAATAAAATTAATTTTAATGTCTTCTGTTGACACTTATGTACATAAAGATAATGTTGCTTAAAGGCTTTCATACTTTTTTGGAAAAAGGTGCAAAAAATAAAGTTCACCCTCTATCAATTTAAATAATCAAATCAAAACAAACTTTTTTTAGGCCAATTTTGGATTGTTATTATATCAGGAATCATATATTCTATTATATGAATATATATTTTTTAATATTGGAAAACTGTTATAAAAAAAATCTTTGTTTAAACTTCATATCGCAAAATATTGGAATTTAATATCATTTAAAGCTTTTTAAAAATAATTATTTTTTAGAATTTTTTTTTTTGTTGTAATTCAAGTAATTATAAAAAAAAAAATTATCAAGAAAGTGTTTATTTCTTTTAACATAATATTGATTTTATGTCCAATTTTATTTACAACTTTAAAGGATTTTTTATATATATATATATATATATAATTATTTTTTTTTACTATAATAATTAAATACCTACAGACACTAGTGTTTCATCCTTTCGGGATTCTTCAGTGCAGGGTGTCACAATTACTACCAGTCGAACGATTCGAACCCCGCGACACGAGACATCTCTGGCTCGATTAGCGGAGGCCGTATCCATTCGGCTACCATTAATCGTGTGAAATAGCGTTGAATTTTAAACATTTTAATTTAAATGTTCATTACGTCAGACAGACAGTGATCAAATCGTTATACGACGATCTACGCATAAGAGCTAAATTGACCGACTTTTATTCAACAGAAAGTGCTCAACGATAAGAAACGTATTTCTTAAAGGGGCTGTCATAATTATTTTTTTTTACTATAATAATTAAAATAACTATTTTTTAATTATTTAATCTTTTCAGTTTTAAAAAAATGTTGAAATTTTTATGGACCTACATTTATTTTGTTTAGTTTTCATAACATGAAATATAGGGGGAGGATAGAACACCTAAAAAAAAAAAAATAAAATAAAAAAAAAATAAATAAATAAATATTTCCTTTAATATATTTAACGAAACCTACTTTGATAGCGCGGTAACAAAAATGCATAAACACACACACACAAAAAAAAATTCGAATTCTTTGAACTGTTTAATTTAAAAAAAAAAAAAATGTCTATAGTAATAAATGCTCGAAAATTCTTTAAACTGCTTCTTTCTTTAATTCTTTGAATCACTTTTCTTTTTTTAACTTATTTTACCTTTGGTAGCATTTATTTATTGTATATTACACCTTTTCTGTTTTCCTGTTGTTCGAAATTAACAACTCGGCACTTTATTCAAAGGTTCTCCCTGGACACCGGTAACAGAGTACCAGTATCACGTAACCTTATCCTTGAGTGGCCTCTTGGCCTTGATAAGTGGTGATGCTTATGTAAAAAAAAACTGAACTTAGAACGAGGCTGAATTTTCGGACCCCATCTTCATACTATAACCAATTGGCCAAAGTGTTGTCTTCATAAAATAATTACCTCCCTTTTGTTACAATTCGAACTCTCCAGTTTGTTTTGTTTTGCCAAAACTTAATTTTCACTAAAATCGTCTTCGAATCTTTTATTATTATTATTATTATTATTAATAATTAATTTTTATTGTTTAATTAATTAAAAATAAACTCAGTTTTACAGTATTTTTCCGATTTGGCATTGATAAGGACACAAATATATGTAAAACAAGGGAGATAAGTCAATCTGCCATTTCGCAGTCATAATGAATGGCAAATGCGAAAAATACAATAAAAACTGATTTTCGATTAAAATTCTACTCAATTTTTTTTTTTATATAACTTTTTGTGTAGATACTTATTTTTGCCTAATATTTTGTAATTATATCAAAGGACTTTCTTGTTAATTTTAATAGAACTGTGATTTTCACCTGCGTATGAATAAGTACCGTTATTTCCCACTTTGTATTTATCTCCCAAAAGATATATTGCCACTGAAGTGCAAGTAGAGGCTATTTGTGGTAGAGGCCAGATTTATAGGAGAGGAGGGAGGGGCAGCTAGATGTTGTTTGCTCACATTTACTTAAAACCATGGTGTTTGTTTACATTGGTAATCTTGTAAACAAACGCATTTCAGGTGAAAACACTACATACTCATGTGGAAATTAGTATAAATTCCAAAAATTACGAAAAATGATCCAGCAGAAAATTAAGTAAAAAAAGATTTTACCGAATGATCGAGTTTTAATGGGGAACAATTGTGTGACCAATTCTAGCTGGCTTATACCTCTTGATTGCATTTGATTTAAATTAAGGATTTTATTTAAACGTAATTGTGGGTGATTTGTTTTTGTTTTGTTAAAAATACATCACATATTTTACTGGATTATTTTTCGTAATTTTTTGAATTTATATTAATTTCGACATGCCACGTAAGTAGGTAATAATGCAATGCTGTAATCTGAAATTCGTTGGCTCAGAAGATCACTAGGCTGACGGAACAAGAGCACGCTACCCCCGTGAAGTAAATAAAGGGTTCCGCTCGAAATTCCGTCCAAATTCCCGAGTTCGACAAACATTCCTGAGTTCGACAAGATAGACCTGAAGAAGGTCGGAGATTATATCGACCGAAACGTTGTGAAAATCACACTCAAGATGAGAACAGTAGTCCGATGAATAAAATACACATCACTAGTGATGTTGAGATGTTCAAAGTTTTGTGTAAAATGACCAACATTTTACGCACTATCAGCTACGTCATCATACTGTGTCTATCGTATAATTGTGCATACTTTTTACGGAAGCCGCTAGATACTTTAATTGAATCAGGGAAGCAAAGCAACGTTTTATTTATTTATGGTTTGTGTTAATTTTAATAATGAGAGACCTCTGTACATTTTTTTCACGCTGACTCCCCGCACTCCCAAATAAACATCTTTTAACAATTAATATTAAGTTGTAGTTGAATTTGCTATTTTATAATTGCTAATAGTCATTTTTATCTTTTAAAAATTAATTTTTTAGAATTGTTTATTTATTTTTTTTTTTTTTTGTAATTTAACTAATTATAATATTCATAATATTGATAAAAAAAAAAAGGTTGATTTTTTGGTAATCGTGAAGAAAGAGAGAGCCTGTTTCCTCCGTTTGACTATAGGTGGCGTTACTGTCTGTCCACCCAGTTACGGAAGCACAAAATGTATATAATGCCACCCTTGAAATAAAAATAAATGTTTTTGTTATATTTTATTTTAAACATGTTTTTTTTTTGGGGGGGGGTGCAAACATATTTAAGTTTTGTTTTTTGTTTTTTCAAACATATTTACGTTTTTTTTTGTTTGTTTTTGCAAGCATATTTAAGTTTTATTTTTCCAAACATTTACGTGTTGTTGCTTGTTTATTTTAAAACATTTACGGTTTTTTTTTTGCAAGCATAAACTAAATATTTTGGAAATATTTTTCTTTTTGAAAAGTTTGCTTATGCACTTATTGGTACCGCGCTATTTTTTAATAGTAGTTTCAAGTAAGATTCAGGTTTTACAATATCCTTTTTCAAATATATATATATATATATATAAAATATATTTTAGTCATCGACATACAGACCTGTTTCGTTGTATCACAACTCATCAGTGCCGCTAGACTAACACCTCTCCCAAGCCGAGGATCGAACCTAGAACCGTCGTGATGACAGTCGGCAGTCCTACCCCATTGACTACGGAATCGGTGGCCGAAATTAACCTGTCCGAACGATTATTTAAATAAACATTGGTAAAATAAGTGCAGAAAAATTAAGAAAAAAGGGGGGGGGTCCATAAAAAAGATAAAAGAAAAAACGTTGATTTTTTTATTATTATCATAAGAGCGTAAAAAATACTCGCGGAAAAACGGTTGTACCCATAAATATGTTTAAAAGAAAAATATAGCAAAAACATTTAGTTTATGCTTGCAAAAAAAAAAAAACGTAAATGTTTAAAAATAAACAAGCATCAAAACGTAAATGTTTGGAAAAATAAAACTTAAATATGTTTGCAAAAAAATAAAACTTAAATATGTTTGCACAAAAAAAGAAAAAAGAAACATGTTTAAAATTAAAATATCACAAAAACATTTATTTTTATTTCAAGGGTGGCATTATATACATTTTGTACTTCCGTAACTGGGTGGACAGACAGTAACGCCACCTATAGTCGAACGGAGGAAACAGGCTCTCTCTTTCTTCACGATTACCGATTTTTTTTTATATAATATTGATTTTATGTCCCATTTTTATTTACAACTTCAAGGTAAGTGAAATAAATAATGGTTTATATATATAAAACTATTTTTAATTATTTAAACTCTTCAGCTTTAAAAAAATGTTGCAATTTTTTATCAACCTAACTTTATTTTGTTTAGTCTTCGTAACATGGAGGAGGGGGGGGCAGAACGCCTAAGACCCCCCCCTCACATATTTAACGAAAACTGCATTTAAATGTTAGTTTAAAATTGAATACGTATCGAAAATTTCATGAAAATCTAATCATTAGTTGATTTTTGCTAGATTTTTTAAACATGGGTGTGTTTATAGCTTCGAAATGATCACTACATAAGAACGTTGTTTTAAAACGTCGATAATGTAAACACGATTTTAGTCTCGCATTTTCATTATTTTCGTACGATGTAAAAAAATAAAATAATACTAGTTTATTTGTATATTTTTCTTTGAAATGGTACAAAAGGGGTTTGTATTACTGTGTAACATAGATTCGAAAAAGTTGTCAAAAAACAAATATATAACAAATAAATGTTACCAAAAGCAAGATAAGTTACTTTTCTACCAAACTGGATATATTTCTCGTGTTTTTATTCAATATAACATGTTTATTCAGCTCGAAAACCATACAGTGTTTACCGATGTATTCGAAAATTCAAGATGGCGTCTGACTCTCTCTTTAATACGGTAAGTTTAGGAAAAGGTATTATAAATAAAAACTGGATAAAATACTGTTAAAACTCGCTCAATATATGTTACCGTGACATAGGTTGACATATATTCGGCGGGTTTTTAATAATATGTTGTCTAGTTTTTTATTTATAACACCTTTTCCCAAACTTACCGTGTTAAAGAGGGAGTCAGACGCCATCTTGAATTTTCCAATACATCGGTAAACGCTATGTTTTTCGAGCTGAATAAACATGCTACATTGCTACAATACATTGAATAAAAACACGAAAAATATATCCAGTTTGGTAGAAAAGTAACTTATCTTGTTTTTGATAACATTTATTTGTTATATATTTGCTTTTTGATAACTTTTTCGAATTTATGTGTACAGTAATACAAACCCTACAAAAGATATATTAAATTAGTTACATCGTGTTACATGTAGGGGTTAAATCTGTGGTGCGCGTTGAAGGTACCTAAAGATCACGTACCAAATATAGTACTATAAATAAATCAAAAGGGGAGATAACTCCAAGTCTGACCATATTAAAACAAAACAAATGGCAAAAATTTGTAAAATAAAAATAAATAAAACATGCAACGATTCTTTATTATTTGCACACAACAAAAACGATTATTACTAGCAAGTTTGAATTAAAAAAACAACGCGGAAAGCAAATGAATACAAAATGATGTCCTAGAATTAATCTAAAAATACGTAAATAAATAATAAATCATTGTTTAACAATGTTATAATTTAAAATATAATAAAAACAAAACAAATTACACGTGGTTACAAATGAAATTATTTTATATATATATATATATATATATATATATATATATATATATATATATATATATATATATACACACACACACACACACACAGAGAATTAATTAGTTATTATACACGTACATGTTTTTATAAGAACAAGAATATATTGGCTTACCTACAGAAGTAACCTGAGAGTTTTTTTTTTTTTTTTTTTGTATTTGTTTTTTTTTTTTAATGGGACTTTGAAAGTTATCATTTGGCCATTAAATTATTAATTGAATCAAATGGTTTTAAAACCAATAAAAATTTTATGAAATTATTGAATGTAAAACGAAAACATTTTCCAAAACTTTCAACCTTTTATTAGATGCGGATTAAGAAATTTTAAGGCATTTTGCAGTATAGACAACAAAACGAAAAGTGGTAAAAATAAATAAATACACATCAAATAAACGTTACGAAAGACAAGATGTTTTGTGTGTGTATGATTTAACTTATTTTAAAGCGTTTATTTAGTTTGAAGTACAAGTAGTGCTGCTGCTGATTCTAAAGTTAGAACAATAAAAAAGATGGCCGACATGAGACGGTCATCTGAAGAAATCGTTCAAAAATCGAAAATTAAACAAAATGGAAAAAAACAAAACAAAAAAAAAAAAAACGACTTTCTAATCGAATGTACAAATGCTTCGAAATTCTTTCCCAATTTTGTTGGGCCACAAAATAATTCATTTTTTCCCACAATCATTAAAAAGGTTAAACATGGCGGACTTGTTTACGAATAAAACGGAAATACATTATAGTGGATTTAATTTTGCCATAAAATCTTTTTCAAAGCAGCACTTTTTAAAAATCCAGGTTATTTTATGCTATTGATTTTTTTATGTGTACTTGTGCAGTTTACGAGGCTTGCTATATTTTTTAAGCTCGTATTTTCAAGTCATATCCAATGTTTTACGGTATTATGTTGAGAGAAGAGTTAGACACAAGATCGGTGTTTCAATGTGGGGAAAATCCAGCTCCCAAAAAAGGGGCACTGCCACTCTGGATAGGAGCAAAAAGTCTCAGTTATGAAGGATTTTTCCTTCACTGACTGAGGACAGAAAAGGTGAAGTGTAGAAACAGATACCACACTGTGATCTTCTTGGCCAAGACGGTTTCTTGTTTATTAAATTGTTAGCTGAATAAATTAAAGGGTATTTAGTACTGATGCACTCCTGTTAAATATTTGGCAGAATTTACTGTTAAGGGTGAAGGGGGGGGGTGATTGGGATAAAAGAATTCGAGCGATACATGATGCTAGTGCAGAGAGTGATCCGCGCTATTTTTTAAATCGTATTTCCAAGTTTAATTAAAGTTTTATATGTTTTTTTTTTATTCAATTGTAAGGTTGAAGTATAGAATAGGTACAAAACACCCTCCCCATGTTAAGAATAGCTTTTTAAATAATAACGTTATTATTTACGTCCGGATCCACTCTCTGCACTAGTACTAATATATATATATATATATATATATATATATATATATATATATATATATATATAAAGCTGAAATAAACAAAGTGTGAAAAGAAGGGCATGGTTTTACTCACTAATTTACGAAAAGGCCAGAGGAGTATTTGGAAATATATTTATATTTTTCTAGCAACGTTTGTGCATTTTCAACGTAACCAAGGTCTTTTTCTCAAAAGACGGTCATTATTCATTTGTAACCGTAGTTTTTAAAATTACTTCGAAATTTAAGCTTTAGCAACAAAGGAAAATATCGATAAATACTTAATATCGATTTTTTTTTAAAAGATCGATTAGTATTTTGTTTTGCTAACTTAAACTTTAGAAAGAAAATAATATTAATGGGAGAGAAAGAAAAAGAACCCAAGTAGTCACAGATACGGAGAAAGGCGATAGATCAAAAACCGTGCTGAAATAATAACGTTATTTTGAAAGCCATTCTTAACATTGTAACTATTCTGTGCTTCTACATAACAATTAAATAATAAAAGATATCGTGAAACTGGAATTTAACATGATTTAGCGCGGTAACAAAAGTGCATAAGCACCGATTTTTTAAAAGAACACACACACACATATTTCTCTACAAAATAAAATAAAAATGAATGTAAACCTCTGAATATTTCTTTGTTAATGTTAGAGTCTAACATTGTTAGACCATTATTATTTTAGAACTTCGAATCATCGAATAAATCAATGGTCTTTTTAGAAGAGAATTTTCAATGCTAAAAACCTATATAATAACCCCCCCCCAACAAGAGCAAAGTTAGGCACAAGGTCAGTTTTTAATGTGAAGAAAATACAGTTCCCAAACAGAGAGGAGGGGGGGGGGCTCCGGATTAAAAGCAAAAAAATATCTGCAAGGAAACTAGATTCAATTGAAAACGAACTCACAATGAAAAGAGTTAAATCGACCATTTTATTCAATTTTCAAAGGAATAAGAAAAAAAAAAAATGGCAATTCTTTGGATTGTATAGATAGTAGCTAAAAATCGACGCCAAAAAAAAAAATATATATATATATATATATATATATATATATATATATATAAAGTTGTTTGTTTTTAACCATTTAGCAGTTGCTCGTAATTAAAATCATAATTTTGATTTTTTTTCTAACTACTATTCTCATCTAGTTTCCACAACGTTTCGGCCGATGTAATCTCCGACTTTCTTTCGGATGAATCTTTTCGAACTTAGAAACCGTCTCGTCGAATTGGCGAAAAAGTACAAGTTCGAAATTCACGAGTTCGGCATAAAGATTTCAAAGTTCGAAAAGAATCACCTGAAGAAGGTCGAAGATCACATCGACCGAAGGATTATGAATATAACAAGCAGAGAATAATTCAAATAGAAATTAGCGATCATCGTCATCTAAAAAAATTCCGAAACATAATTGGGGGGGGGGCATCGATATTTCATGATTAAAAATAAAATATTTAAGTAAAAAATAATTCAAATAAAACGAGTAAAAAAAGTCGGGTTTCATCGAGAACGAAACAAATAAGGCAATCAACATAAAATACGGACAACAAATATTATTGGCAAAATCGAAAACAAAACCCACAATAATTGTCCGATTCTTTTAAAGACAGACTTTTTTTTAATTAAAAAAACATCAATTTTTTTTTTTTAATTAACTCTTCATTTGTAATAGATTTAAATCACAACAAAATAGAAATTTTAAAAATGTACAAAAATAATCAAATTATTATTTCTTTTGTACTAGTTTTTTTTTTTAAACAAAATAGAACATTTCTAAAAATGGCCACAAAATCAGGGATCAATTATAAACGTAAACAACATTACAGAATGATCCTCCAGTTTGTGGCCACGTTGGCTTGTGCATTTATTTATAATTCTATGCTAACACGGTAGTCGTTTATTTTTCTTTCTTTGCATGGCATTGGATTATCGAACAACCATTAAATTCGCCTTTCGGGGGAGCTTTGGATTTTGTAAGGTATTTACAAGTGAAAATCGAGTAAATAATAAAGAAAAGAGTTACCAAAGTCAATTAGCTGCCGCATATCTGCTTTCCTTCGTGATACATATACGCCATTTTGTAGGCCACAAAGTCAGGGATCAGTTTTAGTCCACGATTTGTTGAACACGAAAGCGAACCAAAAAACGGTCAAAAAGTCAGGGTCCTGTTTAATAGGCAACCTAGGTTGAAAAGTGATCCCCGAATTTGCAAGGTTGCAAACCAAAACAAACATAGGACACACACACAAAAAATACTGCTGACGATTAAAAAAGAAAAACAAGGGGGGGGGGGACAAATATGAAGTGGACTTTGATATAAAGTAAAAATAAATAAATAAATAAAAACTAGTGACAATTATTTATTTACCTTCGTTGGTTTCCAATGAAAGTCAGAAGTTTTTGTCACCATTGTAGAAAGGGGGGGAAAAGCCGAGATTTGTTATGAATTTTTAGCATCCACTCAGCTAACAGCTGTTGTTAAATCCTACCACATGTGTGTATGTGTGTGTTCACACATGTATGCGTGCGTGAGTGAAAGACATTCGCAAAATACGCCTACATGTGTTAGAACGGGGTGAGAGGGTGAAATGGATGAACTTAATCTATTCATTCATTACTTTCTTTCTCTACTTTTCCTTATTATTATTTCAACTTCTTCTTCTTCTTCTTCTTCTTCTTCTTCTTCTTCTTCTTCCAAACATCAGTTCTTATTTATAATTAAACCTATTTTCAAAACAAAACAAAAATCACGGAACGGAGATGTCATATTCCAAAAAAAAACAAAAACACGTAAATTTATCAAGTAGCTTTTTTGTTTTTATTTTTTAACTAAAAATAGAAATCAAATTTTCTGACGAAGCGAGATGTTGTGTTTTGGTCCGCCACATTTTATAACTAAGGGAGAGACAACTCAATTCAAACTATTGAGATAAAAAATCAGCATTGTAATGGCTACGATTTCCTATTAAATCGCTAAAATTCATTAAAAAAAAATGATTTTCTAAATATTTTTTTGATAAATTTACGTGATTTTTTGGAATATGACATCTTCGTTCCGTTACGAGTACATACATCGTAAAAAATTTTCAGCAATTTAATTTTTTTGAATAGATTTAATTCTAAATAAGCAAAAAAAAAAAAATCACTATTTCTTTGTCTTGTGTGTCTGTTTACTCCTCATGCAAGGTCAATTTTTCATGTACGACAAAAATCCAGTCACACTTCTGAATTTTTAAAGAGTGGTTATTCATATTATTCGAACTTTTGGATTACTGTTCTCATCTTAAGTATCATTTTCACGTGTCGGTTGATGTAACAGTCAATCATTTCCAGGTGTATCTTGTCGAACTCAGAAATTTGGATGGAATTTCAAATGGAACCCTTTATTTGCTTCACGGGGGTAGCATGATCTTGTTCCGTCAGCCATCACTGGATACAGGTCCTAAGTAATTCGCAATTGCATTTTTCGATCACCCAAGCTGAGAATTGAACCTTCAACCTTCAAAAGAATATCAATTTTATAATACACTGGTTTACTTGGAAAAATCAATTGTAAAAGTGATATTTTCATGAAGGTTGAAGGTTCAATTCTCAGTGTGAGTGACCGAAAAAATACAATTACGAATTACTTAGGACTTCTATCTTGCCATGGCTGATGGAACAAGAGCATGCTACACACGTGAAGTAAGTAAAGGACTCTGTTCGAAATTCCATCCAAATTCCTGAGTTTGACATAACCATTCCCGAGTTCAATAAGATACACCCGAAGAAGGTTGGAGGTTATATCAACCGAAATGTTGTGAAAATGACACTCAAAATGAGAACAGTAGTCTGAAGAATCTAAATAATACGAAAAATCCAGTCCTACCCTCCAAAGGAGCATTCTGTTACACTGATAACAAAAATATTAGTCTACAGGCTTGTCAGCATTTTCTCACAGATAAGGGGGCTTCGGGCAACAAATCATAGACCTATCCCTCATTTGAAGGGGAGGGGGGTAATGCCTGAGCATGGCCTCTTGAGACACCTAGTTGTCACACATAAGTTGTTTAATTGTGATATGTATTCTCTGTTTTAGTGCAGGCAAATGTTAAAATTATTTCTATTTATTTCAGTTTTTAATTTAAATATTTTTTATTTGATTGTTTTATAGCATAAATAGATTTGACAATTCTATTCATTTTCAGTTAATGAAAGAGGAATCTATCACCACACTTTTCGTTAAACGCATCACTTGAACTTATAAAGTAGAAAACTTAACATTGTTATTATAATTTTTTTTTTTTTAATGGAGAGTAGACAATGTATTGTAGATGTGTTATCTGCAGCTTCCACTGTTACTCTCACTTCTCCTAATTTGTCCCTCAGCCCCCATTTTTGATGAGTGATTTTTCTGACAAAGGGAGAAGAAAAAGCTGTATTCTAGGTTGGCAGTATTTTGCGTGAACAATCTCCAGAGATATCGGAAATTTTCTGTTTCTATGTGTTGTATAATAACACGAGCGTATGGAAGCAAGGAGAACAAACAAAGTAATTCAGTTCAAACCTTTATTTAGGGTCAAGGTGAATTGATATACACAGTCTACTAGGCGTCAGGAAGGCCGGAGTAGGGATCCAAGTGTTATAGTAGGTTGGAGTCCTCTGGTGGTAGGCCTCAGGGAACGAACAGTGATAGGTGACTAAGCACCTTTGAATCAACTGCTGTCGCCGAGAGGGGAGCTGCCGCTGCTGCTGCTGGAAGGAGCTGAGGGGAACGGCTGTGGCTGCTGCTGCGGCAAAGAGTTGAGGGGATCAGCTGTGGCTGCTGCTGCTGCTGGGAGGAGCTGAGGGGAACGGCTGTGGCTGCTACTACTGCTGCTGGGAAGAGCTGAGGAGAACTGGCGTGGCTGCTGATACTGGAAAGAGCTGAAGAGAACTGGCGTGGCTGCTGCTGCTGGGAAGAGCTGAGGAGAACTGACGTGGCTGCTGCTGCTGCTGTTGCTGCTGTTACTGGAAAGAGCTGAAGAGAACTGGCGTGGCTGCTGCTGCTGCTGCTGGGAAGAGCTGAGGGGAACTGGCGTGGCTGCTGTTGCTGATACCGTCAGCGAGGCGATCCGCTTTGGTTGGCAGTCTGCCGGTAACTGACTTTTTTCTCTCACGGTCGGCTTATTTATACAGCGAGTGCGGACGTAGTAGGGGACATAGCGGCTCCGAGGCAAAAATGGCTGTCGTATTTTTTATTTGTGTTAGTTTTCCGTAATTAACCACACATCAGGGATTCGCTTATTTGGAGGTATATTCAGTTGTATATATCCCATCAAAGCTGTAAACATTGCGAATCAGCTTATGTAGGAAATACGTCGTGACCGTACTCCGTGACCTAACTATTTATGTTTGAAGTGCATGTGAGAGGGGTTGTCAGGTGTATTATTAATATTTCTACTCCTAATTTAGTTGATGCCGTTAATGTGTCCCCCCCCCCCCCCGGATGATTTGCGAGTTATGCTGTTGATGTGGGTGTGGGAGTGGATGTGTTTTGACACCCTGATGTGTGTTTAATATGGCTCTGAACATTTTGCCCACAAACAATATTTGTCTCCGCGCCGCCATTGTTGTTCCCTAGTTCCTCCTCGTCCTGTGCTTCGTTTATGTAACTGTGTGGGGATCTTGCGATATAACATATGTCTATCCTTGTAGCCATGTCACTAATAAGGGTGCTGGAGGTAAATGTTTTAACTGGGCTAACGTTATCCATCTGATAGTCAGGAACCCGAACTTTGGATTAACCACTAAGGAGGCTGTCCTATCAGCAGGTGCAAAATACTGGGGTTGCTGTATTGCCATTTGATCTTCAACTTACAGTGTAGACCTCACTACCATGTCTCTGTCGCCAACATCAGGGTGTCTACGTTCCAACCTTCCAGAGGTTGAAACCCAATTACAGAAAACTAAACCAGACCTATTATTCCTAAGTAAAACTGGCATTGGACCGACTATTTCCCTAGAAGAGTTTGGAATTAAAGGATACTTTAACTTAACATCTAAAACTGACCCACAAGATCGCCATGGGCATGGAATATGTTCCTACATTAAAGATGGCTCCAGAAGACCCTAATTCCTATTTACAATGCCTCCCCCCGGGACAGAGTTAGACACCAGGGTCGTTTTTTAACGTGGAGAAAAGGAACAAAAATAAAAATTGTCTCAGTCGTGAAGGATTTCTCCTCCACTGACAGAGAACAAGAAATTGAAGTGCAGCATCTGAAGAACAGATACTACACTTTGAGGTATTTATTTGCTCCCCCACTGAGCAAATTAGGCACAAGGTCGATTTTTAAAGTGAGGAGTGAAGGGTAAATGGGGACCAACTTCCCGGGGAGTAGGGGAGCTGGATAGTGACAATTGGTATGAAGGGTTGCCCCTACATTGACCAAGGTCTTATATGTGGGGGTGACCCCACATATAGTCTTTACTTGCAGTATCTGCCGGAACAGATACTACACTTTGATCTTGTCCTGAAGTACCCTATATGTGCTTCAGGGTAGCATTTGCTCACACTGCATTTATATTTGCCCTCTATCGGCCCCTCAACAGCAGAGTTACTATCCTTAACAGCATATCTGACAAAATTGATCACATCCTATCTGCTCATCCTTCAGCTAACATTCACGTATGTGGAGACTTCAATGTTCTCAATGTGGAATGGTTAACCCACTCAAACAATTTTTTAATAGAATATATTTGTTGTTTTCAAGTCTGTTTCTATTTAACCCATAGTTGGGACCCTAACAGGTACTACCACTCCGGGTCAGAGTGGACCTGAGAGCAATGACAATTAAAGAGTGGCTCCACACTCCCCAAAGCCCACAAGCTGGGGCCTCACCACTGGATATAGTTTAAGGTCATATCCAGGACCGTTTATAGAGGAGGATGAGATAAGCCACATGAAATGGCAAGAGTAGCAGCAGCAGCAGCAGCCCTGCTGTTTTGATAATGTCCGATTCTCCAAATTATCGAGCCATGATAATCTCAGGAAGACAAGTAAAGACAATAGTTTCTCATTGCTTTCCATCTTGATACACCCCACCCCCATGAGTAAAATGCACCCATAGATACCAACCTGGAAATTTCTATGACTCGGCACAGTACATGCAGCATCTATCCCTCCTAAATAGTCACCCATCTGGTATTGGTCAGGCTCATCATTACTTAACTTTGGTGATCTGGTGAGAACTGGTGTGTCAACATGAGTGTACTCTGATTGATGAGAGTTTCTGAACATAAAAGGCGGCCAAACTGTAAGTTAAGGGATGCAGTATTTCGCTCATACAGAACAAGCTAATTCGACAGACAAATAATCTGTTCTGCTGGCCTGCTTCTCCATTGAATACAACATAGTAGTCTTCAAATCCAATGTAAACAAATTCTTGTTGTGGCATCCCTATAAATAATCAAATTCTACCCAATTTACACCATTAACTACCAGGTTACATTCATTAACCCTTATCCTTGAGTAACCTTCAGGCCTTGATAAGTTGTGACTTCCAAGTAAAAACAATAAATATTTGAGATTTGTCTGATTCTCGAATTTCATGGTGTCTCACTCGATCACACATTATCTGAATAGTTTGAACAGATGTGCAAAATGTGTAGTGTTGACAACGTCAAGCATGTTTTACCAATCAGGCTGAGAGGTGGGGTTCTGTCAGTATACTGACGGTTAACCCATGACCAGAGGAAGGATTTAAAGTAGACCTCCTTGTGGCAATTGCAACGAACCCTTTTGTTGTGTTTGACAAGTTTGTCTCTTGTCATTTGTGCTCCATGGAAACTGGGCAAATACGTTAGTGACCTACAGGAGCTGGCACATCTAATCAAAGAAAATCCCTCTGACTGATGGCTCAGTAGCGTTTTTGTGTCAGGACTCCATCGTTTGACGATACAACTATTGCGTGGAATCCTCAAGGATGGAGTACATGACCCTGGAAAAGATTCTTGCTACAGATCAAGCTCTCATGACAAAAGAGGTAGAGGTGGATGAGCCTGTTACTCCAGCGGCTGGGTGACACAGATTTCCTTATGTGCCTATGGGCCCACCTTCAACCCCTAACTGGCAGAATGCAGTCACAGTGCAGTGCCACAAGTATGGAGGTCCCAATCATTTTGCCAGCAGCTTGGAGGCAAAGCAAGAAGGATGCTCTCTGAGATACATTGTTATCAGTGTCAGCAACAAAGACCCACATTCCCCCCTTTTGAGTTAGCCATGTGCCTAAGTTTTTTGTTCATTGTTGATTTTCAATGTATTTTTAACATGAATAAAGGATTTAATATCTCAGTGTAGTATCTGTTCCGGCATACTGCAAGCAAAGACCATATCTGGGGGAAACCCCACATATAAGACCTTGGTCAATGTAGGGGCAACCCTTCATACCAATTGTCACTATCCAGCTCCCCTACTCTCCCGGGAGTTGGTCCCCATTTCCCCTTCACTCCTCACTTTAAAAATCGGCCTTGTGTCTAATTTGCTCAGTGGGGGAGCAAATAAATACCTCAAAGTGTAGTATCTGAAGAGAAACATTTGTTTAGTTCTAGAGTGACAAGAATGACCAACGACTCCCATCTGCTCCCCCTCCCCTTGAGTTGGCCTTGTGCCTAAGTTTTTTGTTCATGTTCTTTTTTTTGCCTGAATAAAAGATTTAATATCTCAAAGTGTAGTATCTGTTCTTCAGATGCTGCACTTCAATTTCTTGTTCTCTGCCAGTTGAGGAGAAATCCTTCACGACTGAGACAATTTTTATTTTTGTTCCTTTTCTCCATGTTAAAAAACGACCCTGGTGTCTAACTCTGTCCTATGGGGAGGCATTGTAAATAGGAACAAAGACATGTCACCTTGAGGTGTCCAGGAAATAAAGCAGAGGGGAGGGGGAGAAGCCATCACTACTATCTCCACACATAAACGAGAAGAAGTGCCCCCTGTAATAAAAGTAAAAATCAATGGGTTAGATCGAATAACGTTGGTGGATTCTGGCTGCTCCTCATATGTTGTGATTGGGTTGTTACGTCAACCTAAAGTATGGAAAAGTACTGCGATTCTCACAGCAAGTGGGAAATGCATTCTAAGCCACAGTGTTGGCAGGATAACTTTAACAGTAACAAACAGAAATCCCCCAAGGACTGACGTACCAGTGGTAAACAGCAAATCATTGGGATTCGAACTCCTTCTGGGAACAGACATCATCAACAAATTTTGCAGCATGCATATTGATGAAGGAGGTAAGGTGCATTTTGCTGAGGTGGCTTTTGCTCTGAGTGCGACAATAGAGCTGGAACAGCTTGACTTTCATGTGAAGTTTAACCAACATACCAAATCCTAGACGATGTCATGGAGTGGTTTGGTGATCCAATGCCAGAAAAATTATGCAACAGTGTACTGGAGTATAACATCCCTGCAAAAACTTAGGCAAAATATAATAAAGAGCTGCAAGCCTGGATTGATAATGAGTGGTTGGTTCCTTACCCAAAAGAGAAATTGGGGCCCCTGAAGGGTCTGATCCCACTAATAGCTGCCATCCAGCAGAGCAAATAAAAGGTGAGGCTGATGTTCGACTATCGGGAATTAAATGAGTATGTGGACCCATTTATGGCTAATGTGGACATATGCACTGAAAAGAATTGCAGTGAGCAGGATTGAATGAATCAGTGTTAGACTTTCGCAAGGCATACCTTCATGTACACATGCACCAATCACTGTGGCCCTATCAAACTATACTAATCAAGGGACAAAGATATTGCCTGACCTGCACAGGGTCCAGGCTCAATGTGGTACCATTCATCATGTAACAATAGTTGATGTTATTTTAACGAAGGACAAGCACATACAGCTGCCTATACTGATGACATATGTGGACAAGAGTGTTGTGCCTGCAACACGTATGAAGCATCATCTCTTTAGCTTTAACCTCCTCAGTAAAGAGCTGGAGAGGCTACAGAATTTTTTTAATTTGTAATATTAATAAAAAAAAAAATAAAAAATAAATAAATAAATAAAAAAAAATTAAAAATTAAAAAAAATAAATAAAAATTAAAAAAAAATTTAAAAAAATAATAAAAAAAAATAAAAAAGAAAAAGAAAAAAAAGAAAAAAAAGAAAAAAAGAAAAAAAAGAAAGAAAAAAAAAAGAATGGTGCACAAGTGTTTACTTTGCAGGTCTGAGGAGAGGATAACACTTTGTATTGAAGAAAGGGGAATGAAATCCCAGACATGCCTCATGTTGTCATGCGACAAAATATATTTTCATTATGTGGCAAATTGGTTGGGCACCTTCATATGGGTGGTTGGCTTCGTGCTGCTGTCGTGTTAATCAAGCAGAAAGCATCTGACGATACCACTGAGAGGGATGTAAAACTAAAAATTCGTTTGTTGGACAGTACAACAAAGATTGGATTGTACCGAACTGTGTCATTGTATACCGAGTTTTTGGAGAACTTTGGAACTGAAAACCATATTTCTTTTAAAAAATTCAGAAATGTAATGCCTTTATTTTTGTTTTGATAATTTCCCTTCCCATCATGTGGCAGGTGACTTGATTTGTCAGAGATGCAGGTCTGTTTTCATACTTTTGAAAGACGTGTATAATAAATAAAGCTTTTAATACCTGCATCAACTTTTCGACTGACAAACTTGCTTACATGCCATATTTAGAAAGTCAGGGTTCTTATACTAACAGTAAAGTTTTTACACTGAATGTATTGTTTATATTATTTTGTATATAAAATTTTTATTGTTCCCCAATTCTTTACTTCATATTGTATTTTGCACATATGAGTTTTTTTTTTTTAATGGCCAATTTATTGAGTAATTTTGTTTCGATGAATGGTGAATGAATGAGACATTTAAATCTAGACATTTAAACCAAGACATTTAAATCAAGACATTTAAATCAAGACATTTAAATCAAGACATTTACATGTTTGCTATGGTCGATGATTGTGACTATATAAGTTAGCTTTCTTTTTTTTTACACAGTGATCACCACTTATCAAGGCCCGGAAGCCACTCAGGGATAAGGGTTATTGCAAGTACATTACGTTAGTGTGGAGATTTGATGAAGTGTTTACTTAAGGGGTTCATTAGGAATTTGTTAACATTGGACTTGAACACATCCAAGTTGTAGTCCGGTGGGAAGCAGGCAGATGGAACAGAGTTCCACAGGCGTGCAGTTCTAAGAAAGAAGCTTTGTTCATGGAATCCGCATTTTGATTTAGGCACAGACATAGAGTGGGGGAAATTTTTCACAGTGGATTCAGCTAGACGGGTGTTTTTCGTGAAAGATTGGTGAGGGGGGACCAGAGATTGAAGTTCAGACGAGCACCTGCCATCAAAATAACGATAAAACAAGGATAGGCTTGCAACGTCTCTTCTGTGTGAGAGATGTTGCAGGGTAGAGAAAAGGGCATCCCCCACTAAGCCACGAAGTCTATTTTGTACTCTGTCAAGGCAGGATAGGCTGTTTTTAGCAGCTCCTGCCCAGATATGGCAACAGTATTCCATCCTTGGACGTACTTGGCTTTTATATAGATAGAGAATTGCATCAGTAGTGAGATATCTTCTGGAGCGGTAGAAGGATCCCACCATCTTTCCAGTGACCTTGGCAACAGACTTGATGTACGTGTTCCATTTCAGATCAGGAGTAAAGGTCAAACCCAGAAGCTTGTCAAAACACGGGGCCTCACCCAGACGAGAGCCATCCATCACAATTGATGCCAGATGGGGATCAGAGCGTTGATGATGTAAGGATAGGAGTTTGGTTTTAGATGCATTAAAGGTAACTAGCCACATCTTCTCCCACTGAACCACGCGCTCGAGATCAGAGGACAGAGAATCAGAGAGAACTTTGTCATTAAAAAGATAAGACCAACTTTTCATCACTCCCTCTTTTCAGGCACATTATCTTTACTTATTTACTAGCAGTGTCTGCATTACATTTAAACTTTTATGTATCAGTATAGTCAGAGAAGCAGGAAACGAAAACGGGAGAGGGAATTCCAAAGAAGTCCAAGGGAAGAAGATGCTTGAGCAGGTTTTTCGACATCTAGGACCTCTACAGTGAAGGGGTGAAATCTTGTTGATGTCGATGTATGTGTTCACGAGTATTGTTATCTGTATGTGCGCATGCGCTTGCATGTATGCGTGGGGTGCAAGTATGCCTGAATCAATATGCGCATATTCTGTGGTACCAGTATTCAAGAATTCTGGCGAAAGAACTGACCCATTAAATTATCGCCCTATTAGCCTCCTCCCACTTTTTGCCAAAATATTTGAGACCTTAATTAACCATGCTCTAGTCCAGCACCTTACAGATGCTAAACTTCTGACCGACCATCAATATGGATTTAGACAAGCCCGTTCCACGGCAGACATCCTCACTGTAATCTCTGAACGCATATACCATTCACTGGACAAAGCGGGAGAGGACAGAGCGGTAGCTCTAGATATATCTAAGGCTTTTGACAGGGTATGGCATGAGGGTCTCCTCAGGAAGATTAGATCTTACGGTATCACTGGTAGAATACTTAACATAATTAAATCCTTCTTAGATAAGAGAAAAATCCAGGTTGTCCTCGACGGTCGTACGTCTAAACAATATAATATAAATGCCGGAGTGCCCCAGGGATCTATCCTTGGTCCTCTGCTGTTCCTGATATTCATAAATGACCTCCCCGATAAAATTGCCTCTGAGATGGGTATATATGCTGATGACACCACACTCTATAGCAGGCACGACAGGAAAACAAATGAACATATATCTAAAGTAATGGCAGAAACACTAGAGGATGACCTCAAATCAGTAGTGGAATGGGGACATAAATGGATGGTAACGTTCAATGCCA
>NC_136508.1:34689345-34814345 GCF_053919585.1 Euprymna scolopes | reverse complement strand
GAATAGGTAATTAATTAACATAATTAACGTAAAGTAATATGCAAATTAATAAGCCTTCATCTAGTCGCTCACATATCTATGACTGAGTATATTAAAAAGTTCTGTTAAATAATTTTTAAATGGAAAAAGTAGGCGTTTAATACCAATGTCAGAGCAAGAAAAAATCTCAATTTTATAGGTGTATACATATATATATATATTAGTGATGGGACGATTCCAATATTATTCCTGATTCCGATACAATTACCGATTCCGATTCTTTATAAATTACTAAATATTTAACTATAGAGTTCTTATTTTTCCCGTTTTCCATAAAAACACATGTTAAATATGCAGATAGTTTTCATAAACATTAAAATACACTTGTGGAGGATGATCTATAGATGTTAGCTTAACTAGTATTTTAAAATCAATAAATATTTATTATTTTATCATTATTATCAGAAAGGGAAAGTTTTGCTTTAAACAAAATCAAATTAAAAAAAACAATTAAAAGAATCATTTTGGCATCAGAAAATAGGCAACAATTTTTCTAATTCCGATTCCAATACCACCAAATTTTCTGATTTTTCTGATTCCCGATTCTGATTAATCGTCCCAACACTAATATATATATACCTATACATATCCTATATAAATACGGCACAATCACGTTGACACACCGGTTCTCGCCAGATCACCGAAGTTAAGCAATGTTGAGCCTGGCTAGTACCAGATGGGTGACCATTTGGGAAGGCTAGACACTGTATGTATCTTCTGGGAAGGTTGGGCATGGAGCCAGCACCCTAACCCTGTAAAAAAGAACTCCTCGATACAAAAACATCTACAAAAGTTATAGATGGCCTATGCCTCTCCAGGGGCTCAAGGGCTATGGATGGATGGATATCCTATATATATATATATATATATATACTAGCATGGGTGCCCGGTGTTGCCCAAGTGTTTGGAGGTGTATGTTGAGCAAAAAAAAAAAAAAGGTCAATTTTTTAAACTTTGACCCCTATTATGACCCCTTAACATTTATTGTTTTGGGCTCAAATCAAGTTATTAAGTTAGATCCATTTCCAAGGAACCTATATCTAAAATTTCAAGTGTGTAGACCCAAAATTGTCGGAGGAGTTTGGTAGAGTTCTCAAAGATCAAATCGTTGAACTTTGACCCCTTAACAGCGAAATTTCTGGCCGAAAACCGATCACATCGATTTTCCCAAAATCTCAGTACTCTGTATATCAAATTTCGAGTCTGTAGACTAAAAATTGACACATTCACTTTTATATATATATATACTAGCATGGGTGGCCGGCGTTGCCCGGGTATTGGAGATGTATGTTGAGCAAAAAATTAAAAAAAAAAAATGTGGTCAATTTTTTTAACTTTGACCCCTATTATGACCCCTTAACATTTATTGTTTTGGGCTCAAATCCAGTTATTAAGTTAGATTCATATCCAATGAACTTACATCTAAAATTTCAAGTGTTTAGATCGAAAATTGTGATTAGATCGAAAAGTTGTATTAAAGAATGAGATTTTATCTTTCTATTCTATAAGTTTACCTCCATGTGAGCCCCTATCTTTCAAGCACACTGTTGTGTGTCAATAGCGTGGTTAACACGATATGAGTTGAACCCAACTTACTTGTGCCGAGTTGAATGCAAAGAAGTTGAAAAAGGTTACCGGTGACATAAATCAAACTTCTTAACTCCGGTTCGACAAACGATGGCACTGAGAGATTGACGGGCACTCTAGGTCAGGGGGTGTATTTTGAGTGTGAACTGCTTAACAGGACGTTACCACCCCACACATACACACCTTAATATAAATAGAGGACGCACGTGCATTTCTAGTCAGTTCCTCAGTTCCGAGTTACGAGTTCAGTAGGTGTAATTCTACAGTTGAGTTCGAGAGTCAAGAATGAGGAAAATGAAAAAACGCAAAGGTCTTTAAGAAAACAGCTGATCATATGCAAAGAGGTTTTCCCCGTTTGGAGGAATCAAAATAAAAGAAAAATATAAACCTCATCGCATCTGTTATTTCTGTATCAGTTTGATTTCAGGTCTGGGTCCATAACGTGATAAATCCCAGCGAAGACCAAGAAAGAAAAGGTACGTTTTTTGTTCCTCCAGAGGATTGTCTTGATTGTACTTTCATGTTCTAAGAACTTTAGCATGTGACACACACACACACATAGACCATACATGCCATATTATATAGACCCACATATACAAAATATACGCACATGTATATAACAACACACATGCACACCATTTGCTACATAAACGTTTCCTTTCTACGCACACATTATTCTACTTACACACACTTTGTACACATTCCCATGAACTCCATAGCGAACCTAGTTGGGTTCCTGACCAATAAATGTCTTCTTGAATACTTCATTATTCTCGAATTATTACTTTATTTTCATTAGTACATGTATATGTATGTAATTTGAACGGTGTTTTCATTCTTTTTGTGGACAGCTATCCTCATATTTATAGTTGCTATTGTTTCACCATGTTTCAGCCAACTCATTGTTTGGCCTTTGTCGCAGTTGAAACATGCAACAATAGCAGGCAGGGACGAAATCTCACGGCTCAAGATTTAAATAAACCGTCTCTCTGGTTTGTCCAATCACAAGTCAGCTCTCAATCACGTGACTGGGTACATAAAACGCGAAATCTGCAACTCTTCCTACTTTTTTACTCCCTGCTGGCTGGCAGCAAACACTGCCTGGGGGCTTTGGCCCCAGGCTAACGTGAGTGCCACAAGCCAACACGGCTATCGTCAAAACTTGCTTCCACGTGCGCTTCACACATGTACTCTTTCCTACCATGAGACCCTAACCCTGTGCCCTAACCCTGTGCCCTATCTCTAATATTGGACACATGCTCCTACAACATGTATCCACTGAACACTTTTCTCTCTCTTTCTTGTCGGGTATCTAATCTACGTTGCAGGACTCTTTAATCCTTTGTCCACAATACGTGGTACATGCACGAACTTTCTTTACAAACTACAAAACTACTCACATCGATACATAGACTAGACGCACACTGAATACTTTCCCTTTCTTTCTCCATTAATCGGCTAAGCTTATCTATGTCGCAGAACTGTCTAATTCTTTATTCCGACTACTACTGACTACAACACGTGTAAACTGAACTATTCTCTCCGTCAACAAGCCAGTATAATATTCATACTATCCTTACACACAAGAACACTTCCACCTACTAATCCATTTCTCTGTCTTGTACATGCTACTAACAAAGATGACAAATAAAGTTGCTTTCAAATGTTAAAATGAGACTTCCTTAATGTTGCCTTATTTTTACAATGGCGACCTCGATGTGATGGCTAACATGTAACGTTCGTCAACACCTCGCAACTAAATCTTCTTCAGGTAATTACCCGCGACAGGGTAGGAATGCTGAGTCTTATAACCGTATCCTTGGTAATTACTGCCTTCCATAGCTGTTGTCTCATCACGTTTTGACCAACTAATTCTCTGGCCTGCTTTGGGTAAGATTGAAACTGCTATCTTCAGACAATGCTCACCTGGAACCGTAGACTGATACATGTCTTCTTGAATACTTAATTATTCTCCACTTATTACTTTGTTTTCATTGGTACATGCATATAATTTGAACGGATATAAATATATGGTGGAGATATAGAAATTAGACCAAATATAAATTAGTAGTATGTATCAAAAACCGTCACAGGAAAGGAAAAACAAACCGTTTTTTACAACAATGAAAGGATTTATTTATTTGCACCGTTCTGTATAGGTGGAAGAAAGTTGAATAGTGTCCAAGTGGAGAAAGGAAACACAGAAAATTCTTTGAGCAACAGAAAGTTCGTAAGCAGTTATCACCAGGCGAAGATAATTGATGCTTTAGTGTCCAGTGGACAGGAATATGAAAGAGAGAGAGAGAGAGAGAGAGAGAGAGAGAGAGAGAGAGAGAGAGAGAAGGGACGTCTTTCCTCTTGGCTTGTAGGGTTTTCTTTGCTGACCAACCATTTTTTTTTTTTTTTTTTTTTTACACAGTGATCACCACTTATCAAGGCCCGGAAGCCACTCAGGGATAAGGGTTATTGCAAGTACATTAATTTAGTTAGGAGATTTGCTGAAGTGTTTACTTAAGGGGGCGGTTCATTAGGAATTTGTTAACATTGGACTTGAAGACATCCAAGTTGTAGTCCGTAACCATGTTACCCAAAGGAACTTAATGTGCCTTACAAGCTGATTGGTCACTCGCAGGGACATTTATCTGCAAGAGAAAATAACACTTTATTAATGACTGCTACAAAGACGCTGCCAAGTGTCGAACACATTATCATGCCTGTGAAAATAGAAAACTCATTAGAATGAATTTATCTACGGAACTATCTAGTTTTAATGCGTGGAAACGATTTGTAAGAGTTTTATTACAATTAAAAGCAGAACTATAGACTTCGTTTTCAAGAAAACAGATATTATTTTAAAAGTACAAAAAAAAAAAAAAATTGGTACAAGTGCACTTTAATTTGGTAGAAGTATTTTTTTTGTTGCTTTCATTTTCAGAAAAGTTATACTAGTGAAAAGGGAAGACAATCCAAGATTAATGCTTTTTTTCTAACTAAACTTTTCTGGTAATTAAATTAATTATTATGGTAATTAAAACAAGTCAATAAAGTAACACAATATCACAATAGAAAACATTAAATGACAAAATATTTACTGAATTTAATTGAAATTGTTAAAAATGAAGCAACAATATTTCAAAATAAAAATTATAATTTACAAATGAAATGTAAAAATTAAAACTTACAAATAAAATGTAAAAATTTAATTTTACAAACAAAATGTAAAAATTAAATTTTACAAATAAAATGTAACATTCTATATAGAAGAGATTTAGAAAGAAAGACGAAAACAAGTGGCAATTTGCAAATCAATATATATATGTATATATATATGTATATATATATATTCATTTATTTATTCAGTTGTGTTATGTATGGATATATCTTACTTGAAGAGGTCTACTGTGTGCGACAATGTTCCATGATATATTTCAGGGAAGCCCCTTTGTTAAGAAGTGGATGTTACAGATCTATGATCTGGCATGCTTTGAATAGATCTGTAACATCCACCATTTGACAAAGGGGCTTCCCTGAAATATATCATGGAACATTGTCATACACAGTAGACCTCTTCAAGTAAGACATATCGATACATAACACCAGCAAATAAATATATATATATTTAAATATATATAGACATACATATATATACACATATTGATTTGCAAATTGTCACTTGTTTTCGTTTTTCTTCCTCGACACCGACTACATTCCATTTCTCGTATTGTGATAGCCTTCTAAATCTCTTCTATATACCTATCTTACACAATGCATTAAGCAAACTACATCTCTTTAACATTCTATATTTAAAAAAATATTTTTTTAATATATGCACTGGGTAGCAAAAGTATTTGGTACATTGTTTTTTTTTTCGTATTTCTCAAAAAATATCAGTTAATTTGAATGAAATTTACACTCAATCTTTGAACAGAGATTATCTATTTAAGAATAAAACTGAAATGAAAATATACTTATTTAACAAATATTTATTAAGAAAAATCAAATTACTCATAAGCAAAAGTATTGAACACACTTTCAAATTTCATTCTTAAGTAGTCATTTCATCTTGCTACAATACTATCTATTGGGCTCAAATCAAGTTATTAAGTTAGATCCATGTCCAAGGAACCAATATTTAAACTGTCAAGTGTTTAGACCCAAAATTGTCGGAGAAGTTTGGTAGAGTTCTCAAAGGTCAAATCGTTGAACTTTGACCCTTTACAGCGAAATTTCTGGCTGAAACCGATCACATCGATTTTTCCGAATCTCAGTACTCTGTATATCAAATTTCGAGTCTGTAGACTAAAAATTTACAGAGTTATTGCGTAGGAAAATGTACACACACACACACACAGACACGTTCACTTTTATAGATATATATATTGAAGTGGCACTCATTCTGGGTAGGTTGAATCTGCTTCCTCTGAAAGATGAAGTTTCATGGGAGTATAAAATTCACTATATATATATATATATATATATATATATATATATATATATATATATATATATATATATATATATACAGTGGGTAGCAAAAGTATTTGGTACATTTTTTCGTATTTCTCAAGCGCCAATCTGATTGGCCCTGAACTGGTATCTAAGCTTCAGCCTCTGTCCCATCGACAAAACATTGCATCCCTCTGCCTGTTCTACAAGTATTTTAATGGTGAATGCTCTGACGAACTGCAGACACTTGTGCCCCCACGACGTAGACACCCTTGACAAACCTGAAAGACAGCTAAATCCCACCCCTACACAGTAGAGATCCCTAGATGTAAAAGATCTTTCTACTCCAGTAGTTTCTTTCCCAGAACCGCTAGACTCTGGAATTCCATTCCAGGTCCCTGCTTCCCCAACTGTACTGACATGCAGAAGTTCAAGTGTAACGTGAACCGACATCTTGCTGCCCAAATCCCAAAATAGTGTCCCAGTAGTTGCTGCTCCTGATAGTAGCCCCCAACACCAAAATGGCAATGTGCCTTGTTTGGGGTGAAAATGTAATAAAAAAATAAAATAAAATATTAATTTGAATAAAATCTACACTCAATCTTTGAACAGAGATTATCTATTTAAAAATAAAATGGAAATAAAGATATATTTATTTAACAAATATTTATTAACAAAAATCAAATTACTCATATGCAAAAGTATTGAACACATTTACTTTAGTTAATTTAGTTGTATATCCTCTGTTCTACCTTACAGCCTCCAAATGCTTTCTAGTTTCTTACAAGCACTTGCTGGTTGTTTCAACCATTCTTCTTCACAAACTTTTTTCAATTTCTTTGATATTCTTGGGATATTTGCATGCACTTCAAAGTTTTCCACAGATGGGATTTATCCTTAAATTATTTCATAGTTATTTAACCTTGTGCTTGGGATCATTGTCTTGTTGGAATATAAAGTCATGGCCCAATCCTAAATCTGCACCACTTTAAACAGATGTGTTGACCAAATCATCTTATATGTTGCTGCATTCATTTTCCCTTCTATAATTTCCATTCCTCCAACTTCATTTACAGGAAAGTAGCCCAAATTATCAGACTTCCACCTCCAAATTTTACATTGGGAATGGTAGTAGATGGTTTAAATTCTTTACTCTTTCTTTCTCCATATACGAGTGCACATGTTTCTTCTGGAAAGCTCAATTTTTGTTTCATCTGACCAAATAACTTTGTTCATCCGCTTTACATTGATATTTCTAGACAAATTTCCAACAATCTTTCACATGTATACGACTCAACAATGAAGTTTTTCTCGGTGATTTAGAATACAGGCCTGTACGATACAATGATCTCTTGATTGTGTCATTGCTTACTTCAATACCTGCTTTCTGCAAATTCTTCTGAATTTCTGAACGAGTCAGAAATGGTTCTTTTTTCATGTTACAAGCAATGTAACGAGCAGTAACATAATTTAATTTACGTGGCCGACCATTTCTTAGAAGATTTTTAGTATTACCACCCGTTGTTTTCCAATTTCTCACGACAGCCCCAAGTGTACTAACAACCTAATTTAGTTTTGAAGCAACTTTCCTGAACCCCTTTCCATCTTAATGCCTTGCTATGATTTTCCGGTGCATATCATCAATCAATCCATTTGTGTTAACCATTTTAAAACAGTAATGAAAGAGGCAATCTACGCAGTGTCTGAGACCTGTTATTAACTGACCTGTAAAGAGCCAGGACCTTAGGGTGCTTTCTGATTGGTTGAAATATTGTAGCAATGTTAAATGACTGCTTAAGATTGAAATTTCTGATTGGTTAAAATATTGTAACAAGATGCAATGACTGCTTAAGAATGAAATTTGACAGTATGTTAAATACTTTTGCATATTGGTAATTTGATTTTTTTGTTAATAAATATTTGTCAACTAAGTATATTTTCATTTCCGTTTTATTTTAAAATAAATAATATCTGTCTGAAGATTTAATGTAAATTTCATTAAAATTAATCTGATATTTCATGAGAAATATGAAAAAAAAAAAAAACAATGTGCCAAGTACTTTTGCTACTCACTGTATTTATGTGGAAATATGTCCCCCCTCGCCAATCTTTCACGAAAAACACCCGTCTAGCTGAATCCACTGTGAAAAATTTCCCCCACTCTATATCTGTGCCTAAATCAAAACGCGGATTCCATGAACAAAGCTTCTTTCTTAGAACTGCACGCCTGTGGAACTCTGTTCCGTCTGCCTGCTTCCCACCGGACTACAACTTGGATGTCTTCAAGTCCAACGTTAACAAATTCCTAATGAACCGCCCCCTTAAGTAAACACTTCATCAAATCTCCACACTAACGTAATGTACTTGCAATAACCCTTATCCCTGAGTGGCTTCCGGGCCTTGATAAGTGGTGATCACTGTGTAAAAAAAAAAAAATATGTTTATTCAACTATGTTTCACCTCTTATTTACCCACATTAATTTATGAAGCTCGATGTAACTAAAGACATTTAACAAAGAAATGACAAAAGTCTGTATTCCAAATTTCAAGATGTTGACCATCTTACCGTTTATTTCTTTATTTAAACAGGTGCTGTCAAGAATTATGCATGTCCACTTAAAGAAATAAACAGTAAGCTGGTCAACATCTGGAAATTTGGAATAAAGACTTTTGTCATTTATTTTTAAAAATAAATAGTTTCTAAACTAAATGTTATATTTTATTTGTGTGTTAGAAAACACACAAATAAAATATAACATTTAGTTTAAAATGTCAAATGGAATGTACTTTCTATATAATTTTTTCTTCTTCTTTTGAAAAAGATAAATTTCTTTGAAAAAGCATAGGATTCATTTCCACACATTGGTCCGAAAGCTACTTGAGGATAAGATTTAATGAGTGTACAATAGTCATGGGATAATATCGTAGTAATCGTTAGTAGTTTAAATTTGCTAAATTGGATTACTAAAGGGGACGGTTCAACAAGAATTTTTTTTTATGTTGGACTTGAAGACTACCAAATTGTAGTTGGCTAGAAAACAAGCAAACAGAACAGAGTTTTACAGGCGTGCAGTTTTAAGAAAGAAGCTTTGTTCATAGAATCTATGCTTAGGTTTAGGCACAGATAAAGAGTGGGGGAAATTATTGATAGTGGTTTCAGATAGACGAGTGTTTTTCATGAAAGTTTGGCGAGAGGGGACCATAGATTGGAGCTCAGATGAGCACTTGCCATGGAAATAACGATAAAACAGAGACAGGCTCACCACTTCTCTACTGTGGGAAAGAGGTTGCTGGGAAGAGAAAAGGGCATCCCCCACTAAGCTAGGAAGTTTATTTTGAACTCTGTCAAGGCAGGATAAGGTCTCTCTAGCAGCTCCTGCTCAGATGTGGCAATAGTACTCCATCCTTAGACGTACCCAGATTTTATATAGGTAGAGAATTGCATCAGCAGTGAGATATCTGTTGGCGCGGTAGAAGGATCACACTATTTTTGCAGCGACCCTGTCAATGGATTTGATGTATGGGATCCATTTCAGATCAGGAGTACAGGTCAAGCCCAGAAGTTTGTCAAAACATGGAGCCTGCCCAAGGCGAGAGCCATTGATTTCATGTTGCTCTCGGTTCCTCTGGAATTCTCTAGTCTTTTCAAATATCTATTAGGGGCGACAACTCTTATTTTTTATTTAGAATTATTCCCCCCTTTAATCGCTATAACACCTCCTCTTTGAAATATGATGCTTGTAGGATGTTTGATTTGGGCCTATTTGTAGAGTTGAAGTTGGTTTGCACCTTCGTTGTGTCCTTCGGGTTGAACCTTTCTTCTCAGCCTTTGTTTACTGCATGTTGCTTGAACACTTTGAGGTAATTCAAATGTGTCCAGTAAAATATTTAATGCAATGATTGTGTTATTTGATTGTCTTTTTTGTAAGATAAAAATGACGAATTTGATTTGCATGTCTGGCCCAAATAGATGATTGTACACCCACATCATAGATTACAATACCAGAACGATGTACTATGTGACCTTCTGCCCATTTTTCTTTATCATTGCGGTAGTCTTTTGCCAATACAGATTGTACTGGTAGGAATTTACATGACCTTGCTCCATGATGGCGATTGAATTGGTTTTCTATCGTTCTGTTTCTATTGGGAAGATTATTTGATGATGGGCGAATAGCATCCATTGGTAAACATATTTTTCCCTTCATCACTGATTCAGCAGGAGATTTTCCATTTGAGCAATTTGGATTTGGGGTAGCTGTAGCTACTTAGAAATATTTCTATGATTTCTTGGGTAGTTCCTCCCCCTTTTAACTTCAAGAATGCTTTCTTAAATGTATTGACAAAGCGTTCGGTTTGGCCATTTGATTGTGGATGGAATGGTGGAAATCTGAGATGCTGAATACTGTTTTGTTTACAGAAGTCAGAAAATTCTGCTGAGGTAAATGCAGTACCATTATCAGAAACTAAGATTTCAAGAATGCCAAACCTGTAGTTTCTTTAGTTTCATTTGATGTCGTCTAATTCATCTGGAAGCAGCAACCAATATTAAGTAATGTTGTCGATTAACTGGTCCTGTAAAGTCCATGGGTAGTCGTGACCAAGGCATTTCTGGGGTAGGCCATGCATACAATGTTGTTTTCCAAGGAGACTTTGCAACCAGTTGACATATAGCACAACTTTTTACAAGTTCCTCTACTTGCTTGTCCATGTTTGGCTAATACACATAGTCAGTAGCTTTCATCTGATTGATTCCCTGATGTCCATAGTGGAATTGTTTGAGAAGTCTGTTCTGGAATTTGAATGGGACAACAATGCATTCTCCAAAGAGAAGCGTTCCATTGATCTTGGATAAAGAAAATCTTTGAAAAAATGGTTGAAGTTGTTGATCATTGCATGTTTTTGTGAGATGAATATGTTGAACTTTCTGTAATAATGAATCTGTGTCCGTAGCCTCCAGAGCCATCTCTGAAGTGACAGATAATGATCATCTCTGTGAAAACAAGTGCAGAGACAACTTTAAGTTTCACAGATATAGCAGTGATGACTGTGTCTTCCACTACATTTTTATGAGATCTATTCTCATCTGGATAACACATCTACCCAGCCAATTTTGCTGCCTGCTTTGTATTTTATATAAAAATCGTAATCTAGAAGCATAGTTGCCCATCTTTGTAAGCGGTTTACTCTATAAACTGGAATTCTTTTCCTGGAACCAACAATACTTATTATTGGTCTGTGACCAGAGTAAAATGATGGCCACATAGCTTTTTGTGAAATTTCTTTACTGCGTAGATAATTGCTAGGGTCGCTTTCTTAATCTTGGCTATACTTTTGTTCAGTAGGCGTCAATGATTTTGATACGTGTACAATGGCTTTTTTACCTCCATCAGGAAAAATATGTGATATTACTGCTCTAATTCAATAGTTTGAAGCATCTGTCACAACAGTAATGTCTAATGCATAGATCGTAGTGTGTCAGCAATAGATCAGAACTAAAAGTGTTTTGATTTTTTCAAATGATTCTTTGTATGTGTTTGACCAGTTCCATTTGGTATCTTTTTGTAAAAGATTATTCAAAGGCCACCATAACTTGTGCAGTTCAGGTAAGAAAGAACCCTAATGACTTACAAGGCCCAGAAAGGATCGTAGTATTGCATATCCTTTGGAGCTGCCATACGCTTTATTGCCTGAATATTGTCTGGGTCTGGTTTTCGACCATTTTCGTTAAATATGAATCCAAGGTATTTCACAGAAGTTTGAAAGAATTTGCATTTGTCTGGTCTTAAGTGAAATCCATATTGTTGAATTCGATCCTACACAAAAATAAGATGATGCAGAAGTTCCTCTTGGGATGTGCTTGTAACAATAATATCATCAATGGAGGCAGAAACTCCTGGCAATCTTGTGAGCATTGTATCCATAGTTGGTTGGAATATCACTGGAACTGATTTGACTCCAAATGGAAGGCGGTTAAATTGAAATAATCCCTTGTAGGTGTTAATAGTGAGAAGATTTTTGGAATCTTCATCAATTTTCATATGTAGACATGCATCTGTGAGGTTCAGTTTTGTAAAACAAGTCCCACCATTGAGTTTTGAGAACAGATCTTCCAGTACGGGTAGTGGATACTGATGTGTGTCTCCAGTCTGTCATTTAGCCCTGTGTTGAAGTCTGCACATAGGCATACTTTGCTGTTATGCCGTTAGCCTTCTTCACAATGACAAGTGTTGCCCAGGATGAGTAATTTGTAGGATGGATTACTCCTTGTTGTAGACAATCCAATTCTTTATCTATTGTAGCTAAAGCTACGTATGGTACCGGACGATTTGGTATGAAAACTGGCTTTGCATCTGCCTTCAGTTATAAAGTCGGTCTAATTTTAAAACAACATCCAAGTCCTTCTTGAAAAACATTACTGAACTTTGCCTTAAATATGTTCTTAAAATGTGTTTCAGCATATTCAGCAGCATTAATATTGAAAGAATTTCAAATTGAGTTTAGAGGAACATTGAAAAGATCAAGTTCTTCAATAAAATCCAAACCAAGAAGATTAAGGATTGATGCATCAGACACATAGCACACACCTGAATTTTTGTTTTTAAAAGAGACATTGCCTATCAACTCATCAATTAGTTGTATTTTGTTTCCCGATGCACTACAAGCAACATGAGTTGTCTTCTAAAGAGTTGGTTTTCTCAACAACTCCCATGTTGGATATAAAATTAAAGTGATATCTGAAGCGGCATTGAACTGAAAGTTCACTGGCTTGTTGCTTATCTCAACAAGTATATATTTTTTCCAAGTTTCAAAATTTACGTAGAAAGTGGCAAAAATTGAATTCAATGCGCCTTTTTGCAAATGTCCTGACGTTTTTCTATGGTTTTTATCTCTTGGCTGTACAGTATTCATCCTAAAAGTGTTGCGTTTATTTTTACCACAAAATCCGTCCTTCTTCCCATGACGTGGACAATGTTGACATTTGTGTCTGTTAAATCGGCAAAAACGAGCATAGTGCGTCTCCTCACATGACCAATAGGGTTATGGCTTCTTTCTATTTCCAGTCGGGGATTTCTTTACCGATTTGATGTTGTTTGAAACCGATGGGCTTTGTTGTTGCACTATTGTTGTGTCTCGTTTTAGATTTATTAGTTGTTGACATTCTGTGGTCAGAATTTGCACAATCATTTCTTTATCTTTATCAACCATAGACAGTAGATGTGGGCATCTTCTGGAGATTGTAACCCTACGATGAAAATGAGGCATTTGAATTGATCCTCTGTCAGCGATTTCAGCTGAATATTTTTGTGTTGTAGATTAACGATTCCAGCATATTTGACAAAATCGTCTGTAACATTTTTCTTGAATTTTAAACAATTGTAACAAACATTAAATAAAGATGCTGACTCACCAAAAATGTCTAATAACTGTGCTATCGTTTCAAATGTGAAATCTGTTTTTTTGTTGTTTTTCTTTTTTAGAATGATGAAGCTTTTATGTCCTGCTGTGCCCAGCTTGAAAAGTAGTAAACACAATTTCGATGCGTCGTTCTTGGATTCGAACGTGTGTTGAAATGTATCCTTTCATCATTCATACCAAGCAGTAAAAGTTTGTTTTAAATCCAGATTGAATGAAAAATTCGTTATTGTGCTTACCATGGTGTCCAGAGAAATTGATTTTGGTGTTTCCATGAATTTTTTGTGAAATTGTGCCGTCGAAGTTTCAATTAAACTGTTTTGACCTTTAAGAAATTTTTCTTACTGGTTTCACAATATTTTTTCTAATAAATTTGGATCCATGATGTAAATAATTCTGCTTTTTTTCTTTTTATTTGTGCAAAAAATTTTCTTTTTTTTTTTCGTTTATTTGCAAAGGAAGAATTTTTTTTGTGTGTGTGTTCACAAAAAAATATAATTGTGTAAAAGATTTTTTTTTTGTGCAGAAAAGAATTCTCTGTATTATTATTCATCAGACTACTGTTCTCATTTGAGTGTGATTTTCACAATGTTTCAGTCAATATAACTTCCGACCTTCAGGTGTATCTTGTCGAACTCAGGAATGCTTTTGTTGAACTTGAGAATTTGGATGGAATTTCGAGCGGAATCCTTTATCTACTTCATGGGGGTAGCGTGCTCTTGTTCCGTCAGCTATGACTGGATAGAGGTCCTAATTAATTTGCAAATGTATATTTCGGTCGCCCACACTAAGAATTGAACCTTCAACTTTTAGGAGAATATCACTTTTACAATTGATTTTTCCCAGTACTCTTACCACTGCACCACGGGTCCTTGCAGCAACATGAATTGGAAGAAATACCTTGAGGACATTGCCAATGCTCCCTTTATCATGCTAGAACATTATTCACACCAGAGAGCATCCTATATCTTTACAAAGCCACAATTCGCCTATGCGTGGAGTATTTTTGCTACATCTGGGCTGGAGCATCTACTGCTAGTCTCTCACTTTTAGAAAAAGTCGAAAAAAGAATCTCCAATCTAATAGGTCTCATACTATAGTCCAACTTCAGCGCCTGTCACATCACTGCAATATTGTATGCTGTGCCTGCTTTAAAAATACTTTAATAGAATGTGCTCTGGTGAACTTCTAGCAGTCACAAATAGCGAACTTTTTTTCTTGTGAATCAATGTCCCCCCCACCTCGAGCTGGTCACCACTAACCAATCAGCAGGCGAGGCACATTGATTCTTTCTCTTCCATAAGGAACTAGTTTAGCCTTATTGTAGTATGAGCGTTGAAGAGCAGAGAAACCAACCACCAGCAAAACGGACACACTCTTTCTCTTCCCTCATCTTCTGGCATTGACAATTTCACCAAAAATAACTGCCAATTGACACCACGAGGAAACCGACAGAAGTTCACAAAGGAACTGACAAAAGTCCACAAAGAAACCCCATGCTTGAATTTTTTTGTCGACGAAGGCCAGAGGAATAGTTGCCCGAAACGTCGTGAAACAACTAATAAAAGATGAGGATAATAGTCAGCAATAAATAAAAATTAATAAATAAAATTAATAAATAAAAATTAATAAATAAAATTAATAAATAAAAATTAATAAATAAAACTCATCTCAATGAATTCCAATTAAATAATATATATACCATTCGGTACGGATCCGACCATGGAAGATCAGATAATAAACATGAATTTATAAAACCAAAAAATTCAACCTTGATCGCCCTTCGGGGCCCGTGGCGCAGTTGATAGAGGCGTTGAATCTCTACGGTTCCAGGTGATGATTGTCTGAAGATAGTGGTTTCAATCCTACCCAAAGCCGGTCAGAGGCTTACTTGGCCAAAAACGTGGTGAGACAACAACAACTATGGAAGGCAGTAATTGCAGTGAATGCAGTCAGGAAATTCAGAGTCCCTATCCGTCGCGGTTACCACCTGACGAAGCTTGTAACAGAGCATGGATGCACATATGCAAATGCCGTGACATGTGCGAAGAAAACAAAAACTATAAAAAGAGCGTGTGCACAGACTCGGTCACGTGACTGAGAGCTGGATTCTGATTGGACTAGCCAGGAAGGAAGTGTATTTCAAAATCTTCAGTCACAAGAATTTTCTTCTGCTTGTGTTTGCTGCAAATCCGTTTGCTACAATACTCTTAAGGCCAAACGAACAGTTGGGCGAAACGTCATGAAAAAACTAATAAAAGATGAGAATAATTGTCCGCAATAAATAGAATTAAATCATTCATAGTTTAATAATATATCTAAAAAATTGAAATCCTTTGACAAATGATAATATTTAAAGGGAAATAACTCATATATATGCCAAATATCAAGGGGAATAACTCATATTGAATTTAATTAAAAAAAGGGAAGTAACTTATATCTATTAACAATTGAAAAGAAATCACAAACTCATTATTTATTTTGTATGTAAACAAATGTTACAAATAGATTGATATGTGCTTCAGGGTTGCACTTGCTAACACCACTGCATTTATATTTGCCCTCTATAGGCCCCACAACAGCGGAGTTACTATCTTTAAGAGCATATCTGAGAAAATAGACCACATACTGTCTGCACATCCCTCGGCTAACATCCACATCTGTGGTGACTTCAACGTCCATAACGTGGAATGGCTGACACATTCAAATAAGACAGATGATGAGGGGAGGTTTTGTCATGATTTTGCCATTGCTTATGACCTCACTCAGATTGTTCGTGAACCCACCCGTGTGCCCGATACACCCGGTCAATATGCAAGCCTCCTAGACCTTTTTCTCTCAACTTTCCCTGAGCTATGTTCATGCTCCATTCATTCTCCTCTAGGATCCTCCGACCACTCCGTCGTATCAGTTAAGATAAAAACGAAATGTAAGAAGCCCCCAGACGTACCCCACCACCGTACTGTATACCGATACTCTATGGCAAACTAGGATAGCTTCCGTACATTCATATCTGATTTACCTCTGCACTCCATGTTTAAAAAGGAAGTGTCCTCTATAGTATCAGACCTGACCGAATGGTTAATTGTAGGCATAGACCGATTCATACCATCCAAAAATTCCAACAAAAACCTAACTGCCAGCCATGGTTCTCCCCTGAATGTGCTGCTGCTATCACGCACAGAAATCACTTTTTCCATAGCTACCAACGTAATAGATGCACTGAGACTAAAGCTGCTTTCAGGACTGCCAGCAACCACTGTAAAAGAGTAATAAAAAATGCAAGGGAGCTATATGCCCAGTCTGTTAAATCCAAGGTAGCTGATCAGCGGCTTGGTTCCCACCAGTTTTGGCAAATAAAAAATAGGATCCTGAACAGAAGTGTGCGTTCTATCCCAACCATTATCAATGGACCAGAGGTCATCTCGTCAGCGTTAGACAAGGCCAAACTATTTGCAAAGAACTTTGCAGCTAATTCTACCCTATGCGACGAAGGCCATCAACTCCCCATATTTCCTCCTATAACACAGAACAAGCTAGGTAACATACAAATATCCGTGCATGAGGTTGCCAAGCTAATCAAGAACCTAGATTCCAGTAAAGCAACTGGCCCTGATGGCATCCCAATTATAGTGTTAAAAAAGCTTCAACCAGAACTTGCTCCCATACTTACGAAACTGTTTAAGCACTGCCTTAAGGAGAAGTGCTTTCCGACTCCCTGGAAGACCTCATCAGTTTGCCCTGTATTTAAGAATTCAGGTGATAAGTCATCTCCCTCTCAGTACAGACCAATAAGTCTCCTGTGTGTTAAGAGTCAGTTGCTGGAATCCATATTAAATAGAGAAATAGTCAACCACCTCAGCAGGAATAACCTTCTTAGTGACACACAATATGGTTTCCACTCTGCAAGATCTACCGCAGATGTGCTGATGGTTATATCCCACAGGATTAGTGAATCTCTTGACAAAGGCTTCCTTTCTAGGGCAATTGCTCTTGACATATCAAAGGTCTTCGACAAGGTATGGCATAAAGGCCTACTTCACAAGATTTCCAGCTACGGTATAACTGGAAATATTTTCTCAATCATTAAATCATTTCTCTCCGATAGGCTCATAAGAGTAGTGGTAGATGGACAAAAATCGGAGGCCTGCAATATAAATGCTGGAGTCCCTCAGGGGTCAATCCTGGGCCCAACTCTCTTCCTGATCTACATCAATGACCTCCCTAAACACATACTTAAATTATTCGTTGACATCTATGCTGATGACACGACCATCTACGGCAACACATCAAAGGCTGTAAATGACAAAGTTCTCTCTGATTCTCTCTCCTCTGATCTTGAGCGCGTGGTTCAGTGGGGGAAGATGTGGCTAGTTACCTTTAATGCATCCAAAACCAAACTCCTATCCTTACATCATCAACGCTCTGATCCCCATCTGGCATCAATTGTGATGGATGGCTCTCGTCTGGGTGAGGCCCCATGTTTTGACAAGCTTCTGGGTTTGACCGTTACTCCTGATCTGAAATGGAACACGTACATCAAGTCTGTTGCCAAGGTCGCTGGAAAGATGGTGGGATCCTTCTACCGCTCCAGAAGATATCTCACTACTGATGCAATTCTCTATCTATATAAAAGCCAAGTACGTCCAAGGATGGAATACTGTTGCCATATCTGGGCAGGAGCTGCTAAAAACAGCCTATCCTGCCTTGACAGAGTACAAAATAGACTTCGTGGCTTCGTGGGGGATACCCTTTTCTCTACCCTGCAACATCTCTCCCACAGAAGAGACGTTGCGAGCCTATCCTTGTTTTATCGTTATTTCTATGGCAGGTGCTCGTCTGAACTCCAATCTCTGGTCCCCCCTCGCCAATCTTTCACGAAAAACACCCGTCTAGCTGAATCCAGTGTGAAAAATTTCCCCCACTCTATATCTGTGCCTAAATCAAAACGCGGATTCCATGAACAAATCTTCTTTCTTAGAACTGCACGCCTGTGAAACTCTGTTCCGTCTGCCTGCTTCCCACTGGACTACAACTTGGATGTGTTCAAGTCCAACGTTAACAAATTCCTAATGAACCGCCCCCTTAAGTAAACACTTCATCAAATCTCCACACTAACGTAATGCACTTGCAATAACCCTTATCCCTGAGTGGCTTCCGGGCCTTGATAAGTGGTGATCACTGTGTAAAAAAAAAAAAAAAAAAAAAAAAAAGTAATCAACATAAAATAACTGAGAACTGTTCAAGAGAGTAGAAAAATTTCGCCAGTGAAAGTAAATATCAATGTTTATGACTTCTATAATCCCATCCGGGCATTTCTTGTCAATGGCTAATTTAACTGTTATTTGAAACTAGTAGCTAAGTTTGCCTTAAGAGTGCTTGTATAGATTGGTGAATCTTTTGAACCAACACATTCCAGGTGAAAACATTATCACGGACTTGTGCGCCCTGTCGAAATTAGTATGTATGTAATTGTAAACACCCCGGATATCTTAGCATTAAGTGAAACTAACCTTCACTCCTCCATTCCCTCTAACCACTTTAACATGCCTGGTTATCTCCCACTCTATCGTAAGGACTCGGACAGACATATGCATGGACTTGGAGTCTATATTCGTAACACCTTCCCCCTGACTAGAGAAATAAAACTAGAATCAGAGGACCAGGCCTTTATGTGCTTCAGACTAAACATGCAACACAATATTAGCTACTTGTATTTTCTCTACCGCTCTCCCTCAAACCAAGACTGTACCCTAATAAACAAAGTCTCAGACAGCATAGATATAGCACTCTCCCTCGATACTAGCGCACAAATACATGTATTTAGTGACTTCAATGTCCACCACAGTAACTGGCTAGGATTCTCTAATCACACAGACGTAGCTGGTAGCGCAACACATAGCTTCTCTATATCCCATTCCCTATCTCAGTTGGTTACATTTCCGACACGTTTCCCAGACCAGCAAGATCAACATGCCTCACTTCTAGATCTCTTTCTGACAACGGTTCCCAATGACTGTACAACAAATGCCCACAGCCCACTCGGGAATGCTGATCACGCTGTGATAATGGTAGAAATCAGCCTAAATTCTTGCCCTAAAACTGAAGACCCACTACTCAAAACAACGAGGTATTACAAAAAGGCTGATTGGGAAGCCATCAGGGAGCTCATCAGAGATGCCCCATGGCAAAATATCTTTACTCTTCCAGCGGAACAGTGTGCAAATTAGACCACTGAATGGTTCAAAACTGCTATTGAAGCACATGTTCCCGCACGGAAATTCTATAGCAAGCCCCACTCCCCCCAATGGTTTACTTCTGCTTGTGCAGCTGCCATTTGTCAAAGGCAGCATGCGTTCCGCAGATTCAACTGACATAAGTCCAGCTCAAATAAACAGAAGTTTATAGAAGCTAGAAATAATTGTAAGAGAGTGATAGAGACAGCTAAGACAGATTACTCTGAAACCACCAGAAAATGCATCGAAGCACAGAAATTAGGAACCCGGGATTTTTGGAAAATCTACAACAGCGTAGTAAATAATGGACAGTCAACTATTCCCCCACTATCAAACGATCATGAGGTTGCTTGCACGGCAACTGACAAGGCTAATCTGCTTGCCAGTCGGTTTGCCTCAAACTCCACACTGAACTCGGTACACCACTCACTCTCTGATTTTCCTCTGTGAACAGACGCCTCACTAGACGATTTGAAAATCACCCCTTCTCAGGTACATGCTATTATAAAAAACCTAGATACCTTAAAAGCATGTGGACCTGATCTAATCCCGGCTGTGCTATTAAAAAAATGCTCTGCCGAGGTTGCTCCAGTTCTGTCCAAACTTTACAATAAATGCCTTAACGAATCTTGTTTTCCTGACTGCTGGAAAACCGCCTCTGTGGTACCAGTCTTCAAGAATTCTGGTGAAAGAACTAACCCACTAAATTATCGCACCATTAGCGTCCTCCTGCTTTTCGCCAAAATATTTGAGTCCTTAGTTAATCAAGTCCTAGTCCAGCACCTAACAGCTGCTAAACTCCTCACTGACAAACAATATGGATTCAGGCAAGCCTGTTCAACAGCAGATATCTTAACTGTAGTTTCTGAACGTATATACCGTTCATTGGATAAAACAGGGGAGGGTAGAGCGGTAGCCCTCGATATATCTAAGGCTTTTGACAGGGTATGGAACGATGGTCTTCTAAGGAAAATTAGATCATATGGAATCACTGGAAGAATTCATAATGTAATTAAATCCCTCTTAAGTAATAGAAAAATCAAAGTTGTCCTCGACGGTCGTTCATCCAAACAATACGACATAAATGCGGGAGTACCTCAGGGGTCTATCCTTGGACCTCTATTATTCCTGATATTCATAAACGACCTCCCTGATAAAATTGTTTCGGAGATGGGTATATTTGCCGATGACACCACTCTCTATAAGAGATATGAGGGGAAAACAAATGAACACATATCCAAGGAAATGGCAGAAACACTAGAGGATGATCTCTAATCCGTAGTGGAATGGGGACAAAAATGGTTGGTCACATTCAATGCTGCTAAGACTAAGCTTGTTTCCTTCAATAACTACAAGAAACCTTCTCTACCACCAATAGCAATGGCCAAGAACACATTACCTGAAAGTACTTCTTTTAAACTCCTCGGCCTAACATTTACAGGGAATATGAACTGGAATAGATACATTGAGAGCATTGCCAAGGCTGCTGCAAGGAAGGTTGGCTCCCTCTACCGTGCAAGAAAACTACTTACGCCTGACAGTATCCTATACCTCTATAAGGCAACCATTCGCCCATGTATGGAGTACTGTTGTCACATCTGGGCTGGTGCATCTGCTTCTTGTCTCTCGCTCCTGGACAGGGTTCAAAGGAGATTCGCCAACCTGATAGGTCCTGAACTGTCATCTAGGCTTCAGTCTCTGTCCCATCAACGAGATTTTGCATCCCTCTGCCTGTTCTACAAATACTTTAATGGTGAATGCTCTGACGAACTGCAAACACTTGTACCTCCCCGACGTAACTACCCCCGACAAACCCGTCAAGCTACTAAGTCTCATCCCTTTACAGTAGAGATCCCTAGGTGCAAGAAAGCCTTTAACTCCAATAGTTTCTTCCCCAGAACTGCGGGTCTTTGGAACTCCCTTCCGGGATTCTGCTTTCCCAACTGCAATGATATGCAGAAGTTCAAGTGTAATCTTAACAAACATCTTTCTACTCATCTCCCTTCATAATGACCCCGCTAATTAAGTCCCTGATAGTAGCCCCCTGCTTCAAAGTGGCACTGTGCCTTGTCATGGGTGAAAATTGAATAAAAAAAAAAAAAAAAGTATAAATTCCAAAAATCCAGCACATGATATGCTAGATGTATTTTTAACAAAAAAATCGACCACAAATTACATTCTGAGAAAAAGTGTTAAAAAATGACGGACCCTTAATTTAAGTCAATTTAAATCAAGAGAGTTAAGTCAGCTTGTCGTACAGATTTTGTCACACCGGTGTTCCACATTAAGACATACGATAAAACTCGATAATTTGAAAAATTCTTTTTTTTTTTTTTTTTTTACTTGCAAGTATTTTTCTACTTACAATTCGGAATTTTAACTCTTTGTTCTAAGCGAAAAATTAATACTTCATTTAATTCAACATTAATAACAAAAAAAAAAAAAAAAAGTAAAAATGCAACGATATTGTAATTTTTTTAAACGAGTAATTCGAGTAATTGTCAGAAAAAAATGATTTAAAAAAAATACTTTAGTAATATTTTACTAACTCCCTTAGCACAATAAGTCAAGATTTCGAATTGCCGGATTACTTGTCGTAATTTTTGGAATTTATACAGTATGTAATAATGTTATCATCTGAAATGCGTTGGTTTAAAAGATCATCAATCTACATAAGCACCGAAAGTGTTCTATCAAAGATTTGTTGGCTCTCTTGCAGTTTAGATAAACAAAAATATGGGAAAGTACTGGGACATATTTTGGCATACACCGTCTGTAAGAATGCAATTTGATTAAAATTGACGTAATTAATATAAAAGAATTTAAAAAATTAAAATGAAATAGTATTGAAATTGACATAATAAAATTAAATTAAAACGATAGCTAGACTTTTTAATTTCCTCCATGCTACCCGCTTCTCTGACTGTACTGATATGCAGAAGTTTGAATATAACGTAAACCAACATCTTAATCTTTTCTGGGCATGACTCCAAATAGTAACCCTTTACGTCCAAGTGGCGATATGCCTTGTTAGGGGTGAATGTAAGTGAAAACAAAAGAAAGAAAGAAAGAAAGAAGTAAAGAACTTGTATTTGTAGTTGGATTATTTTTATATGTGACATTTATTTGCATACTAGCAGTTCAGTCCGGCTTTGCTCGGGCTCTATATACTGTTCATAACTTAGCCTACGTGGGAATACACTGTATGTAAGATTTCAAATGGTTTGACCAAAAATTGTCTGAGTAAATTTGTAGAGACTGCAGAGGTCACTTTTTAAAACTTTGACCCCAATTTTGACACCTGAACATTCATTATTTTGGTCTCAAATCAAAATAAAAAGTTTTATCCATGTCCAAGTTACCTATATCTAAAATTTCAGGTCTTTAGACCCAAAATTGGCGAAGGAATTTGGTAGAATCTGCAAAGGTCAACTTTTTTAACTTTAACCTTTTTGGCAGCCAATTTGATTAAAATGCTTGCCGCATGTCTGAATATCCATTGTGTATTAATTTCAAATGTTTAGACCCAAAATTAGCTAAGTAGTTTGCTAGACACCGCAAAGGTAAAATCTTTGGAACTTTGACCCCTTGGCAGCTCAAATTTCCGAATACTCTTTATGTAAAATTTCCAATGTTTAGACCAGAAATTTCAAATGTTTAGACCAGAAATTGGCTGAGTAATTTTGTAGAGACTGCAGAGGTAAATCTAAAAAAAATTTTAACCCCAATTCTGACCCCTTAAAATTTATTGCTTTGGGCTCAAATCAAATTAAAAAGTTTGATCCATGTCCAAGGAACCTACATTTAAAATTTCAAGTGTTTGGACTCAAAATTGGCAGAGGAGTTTGGTAGAGTTTTCAAAGGTCAAATCGTTGAACTTTGACCCCTTGCCAGCCAAATTTCTGACCGAAAACCGATTAAAAAGATTTTCCCAAATCTCAATACTCCTTATGTCAAATCTCGAGTCTCTAGCCCGAAAATTGACAGAGTTATTTGGTAGGGAAATGTGTACACACACACACACACACACACACACACACACACACACACACACACACACACGCATTTTCACTTTTATAGATATATAGATGAGGATAGCTGCTTTAAGAAAGACAAATTGGGAAGCTCGGTTGAACTTTTAAAAGCTTGTAACAGAGCATGGATGCACATATGCAAATGCCGTGACATGTGCGAAGAAAAAGAAAGCTATAAAAAGATCGTGTGCACAGACCAATGATCACGTTTAAGAGTATTGTAGCAGACGGATTTGCAGCAAACACAAGCAGAAGAAAATTCTTGTGACTGGAGATTTTGAAACACACTTTCTTCCTGGCTAGTCCAATCAGAATCCAGCTCTCAGTCACGTGACCGAGTTTATAAAACATTAAGCTGGTAACACACTCTCTCTCTTTCTTCCTAGATCTTGGAATGACAACACCTCCACATGGAACGAACTTGTCACCCTCAACTTCTCTCTTGGGACTCAACAGAACTACACCCGGCCTTTGGGCTTGGGGTTTGACGAAGACATGATTACAAACAAGTCAACATGGTTACCTCCGCATGCGGACTTCCATGCAGTACAAGAGTTGTAACCTTGTTTTTTTTTTTTTTTTTTTTTTTCATAGGCATCACCACATTATCAAGGCCAAGAGGCCAATCAAGGATAAGGTTAAAGAGTGTACAGTAGAAATTGGACAATATAGTAATCATTAGTAATGAAAATTTGGTAAATTTGATAACTTATATGGAACGGCTCATCAAGAACTTATTTACATTAGACTTGAACACAACCATATTGTAGTCAGCCAGAAAGCAGGAAAACGGAAGACAATTCCACAGGCGTGCAGTTCTAAGAAAGAAGCTTTGTTCATGGAATCTACGTTTAGGTTTAAGCACAGATAACTCTATCTATAACAGATATGAGGGGAAAACAAATGAACACATATCCAAGGAAATGGCAGAAACACTAGAGGATGACCTCCAATCCGTAGTGGAATGGGGACAAAAATGGTTGGTCACATTCAATGCTGCTAAGACTAAGCTTGTTTCCTTCAATAACTACAAGAAACCTTCTCTACCACCAATAGCAATGGCCAAGAACACATTGCCTGAAAGTACTTCTTTTAAACTCCTCGGCCTAACATTTACAGGGAATATGAACTGGAATAGATACATTGAGAGCATTGCCAAGGCTGCTGCAAGGAAGGTTGGCTCCCTCTACCGTGCTAGAAAACTACTTACGCCTGACAGTATCCTATACCTCTATAAGGCAACCATTCGCCCATGTATGGAGTACTGTTGTCACATCTGGGCTGGTGCATCTGCTTCTTGTCTCTCGCTCCTGGACAGGGTTCAAAGGAGATTCGCCAACCTGATAGGTCCTGAACTGTCATCTAGGCTTCAGCCTCTGTCCCATCGACGAGATTTTGCATCCCTCTGCCTGTTCTACAAATACTTTAATGGTATATGCTCTGACGAACTGAAAACACTTGTACCTCCCCGACGTAACTACCCCCGACAAACCCGTCAAGCTACTAAGTCTCATCCCTTTACAGTAGAGATCCCTAGGTGCAAGAAAGCCTTTTACTCCAATAGTTTCTTCCCCAGAACTGCGGGTCTTTGGAACTCTCTTCCGGGATTCTGCTTTCCCAACTGCAATGATATGCAGAAGTTCAAGTGTAATCTTAACAAACATCTTTCTACTCATCTCCCTTCATAATGACCCCGCTAATTAAGTCCCTGATAGTAGCCCCCTGCTTCAAAGTGGCACTGTGCCTTGTTATGGGTGAAAATTGAATAAAAAAAAAAAAAAAAAGTATAAATTCCAAAAATCCAGCACATGATATGCTAGATGTATTTTTAACAAAAAAATCGACCACAAATTACATTCTGAGAAAAAGTGTTAAAATATGACGGACCCTTAATTTAAGTCAATTTAAATCAAGAGAGTTAAGTCAGCTTGTCGTACAGATTTTGTCACACCGGTGTTCCACATTAAGACATACGATAAAACTCGATAATTTGAAAAATTCTTTTTTTTTTTTTTTTATTTACTTGCAAGTATTTTTCTACTGACAATTCGGAATTTTAACTCTTTGTTCTAAGCGAAAAATTAATACTTCATTTAATTCAACATTAATAACAAAAAAAAAAAAAAGTAAAAATGCAACGATATTGTAATTTTTTTAAACGAGTAATTCGAGTAATTGTCAGAAAAAAATGATTTAAAAAAAATACTTTAGTAATATTTTACTAACTCCCTTAGCACAATAAGTCAAGATTTCGAATTGCCGGATTACTTGTCGTAATTTTTGGAATTTATACAGTATGTAATAATGTTATCATCTGAAATGCGTTGGTTTAAAAGATCATCAATCTACATAAGCACCGAAAGTGTTCTATCAAAGATTTGTTGGCTCTCTTGCAGTTTAGATAAACAAAAATATGGGAAAGTACTGGGACATATTTGGGCATACACCGTCTGTAAGAATGCAATTTGATTAAAATTGACGTAATTAATATAAAAGAATTTAAAAATTAAAATGAAATAGTGTTGAAATTGACATAATAAAATTAAATTAAAACGATAGCTAGACTTTTTAATTTCCTCCATGCTACCCGCTTCTCTGACTGTACTGATATGCAGAAGTTTAAATATAACGTAAACCAACATCTTAATCTTTTCTGGGCATGACTCCAAATAGTAACCCTTTACATCCAAGTGGTGATATGCCTTGTTAGGGGTGAATGTAAGTGAAAACAAAAGAAAAAAAGAAAGAAAGAAAGAAGTAAAGAACTTGTATTTGTAGTTGGATTATTTTTATATGTGACATTTATTTGCATACTAGCAGTTCAGTCCGGCTTTGCTCGGGCTCTATATACTGTTCATAACTTAGCCTACGTGGGAATACACTGTATGTAAGATTTCAAATGGTTTGACCAAAAATTGTCTGAGTAAATTTGTAGAGACTGCAGAGGTCACTTTTTAAAACTTTGACCCCAATTTTGACGCCTTAACATTTATTATTTTGGTCTCAAATCAAAATAAAAAGTTTTATCCATGTCAAAGTTACCTACATCTAAAATTTCAGGTCTTTAGATCCAAAATTGGCGAAGGAATTTGGTAGAATCTGCAAAGGTCAACTTTTTTAACTTTAACCTTTTGGCAGCCAATTTGATTAAAATGCTTGCCGCATGTCTGAATATCCATTGTGTATTAATTTCAAATGTTTAGACCCAAAATTAGCTAAGTAGTTTGCTAGACACCGCAAAGGTAAAATCTTTGGAACTTTGACCCCTTGGCAGCTCAAATTTCCGAATACTCTTTATGTAAAATTTCCAATGTTTAGACCAGAAATTTCAAATGTTTAGACCAGAAATTGGCTGAGTAATTTTGTAGAGACTGCAGAGGTAAATCTAAAAAAAATTTTAACCCCAATTCTGATCCCTTAAAATTTATTGCTTTGGGCTCAAATCAAATTAAAAAGTTTGATCCATGTCCAAGGAACCTACATTTAAAATTTCAAGTGTTTGGACTCAAAATTGGCAGAGGAGTTTGGTAGAGTTTTCAAAGGTCAAATCGTTGAACTTTGACCCCTTGCCAGCCAAATTTCTGACCGAAAACCGATTAAAAAGATTTTCCCAAATCTCAATACTCCTTATGTCAAATCTCGAGTCTCTAGCCCGAAAATTGACAGAGTTATTTGGTAGGGAAATGTGTACACACACACACACACACACACACACACACACACACACACACACACACATACACACACACACACACACGCATTTTCACTTTTATAGATATATAGATGAGGATAGCTGCTTTAAGAAAGACAAATTGGGAAGCTCGGTTGAACTTTTAAAAGCTTGTAACAGAGCATGGATGCACATATGCAAATGCCGTGACATGTGCGAAGAAAAAGAAAGCTATAAAAAGATCGTGTGCACAGACCAATGATCACGTTTAAGAGTATTGTAGCAGACGGATTTGCAGCAAACACAAGCAGAAGAAAATTCTTGTGACTAGAGATTTTGAAATACACTTCCTTCCTGGCTAGTCCAATCAGAATCCAGCTCTCAGTCACATGACCGAGTTTATAAAACATTAAGCTGGTAACACACTCTCTCTCTTTCTTCCTAGATCTTGGAATGACAACACCTCCACATGGAACGAACTTGTCACCCTCAACTTCTCTCTTGGGACTCAACAGAACTACACCCGGCCTTTGGGCTTGGGGTTTGACGAAGACGTGATTACAAACAAGTCAACATGGTTACCTCCGCATGCGGACTTCCATGCAGTACAAGAGTTGTAACCTTGTTTTTTTGTTTTTTTTTCATAGGCATCACCACATTATCAAGGCCAAGAGGCCAATCAAGGATAAGGGTTAAAGAGTGTACAGTAGAAATTAGACAATATAGTAATCATTAGTAATGAAAATTTGGTAAATTTGATAACTTATATGGAACGGCTCATCAAGAACTTATTTACGTTAGACTTGAAGACAACCATATTGTAGTCAGCCGGAAAGCAGGAAAACGGAAGACAATTCCACAGGCGTGCAGTTCTAAGAAAGAAGCTTTGTTCATGGAATCTACGTTTAGGTTTAGGCACAGATAAAGAGTGGGGGGAATAATTCATAGTGTTTTCAGCTAGATGAGTGTTTCTTGTGAAAGTTAGGCGAGGGGGGACCATAGACTGAAGCTCAGTCGAACACTTTCCATGAAAATAACGATACATCAGAGACAAACTCGCAACATCTCTTCTGTGAGATAGAGGTTGCAGGGAAGAGAAAAGGACATCTCCTACGAGGCTACGAAGTCTATTTTGAACTCTATCAAGGCAGGACAAGTCCTTTCTAGCAGCTCCTGCCCATATGTGGCAACAGTATTCCATCCTTGGACATACCTGGCTCTTATATAGATAGAGAATTGCATCAGTAGTGAGATATCTACCGGATCGATAGAAAGATCCGACCATTTTTCTAGCAGCCTTGGCAACAGATTTGATGTACGTGTTCCATTTAAGATTTAAGATCAGGTTGAAGTCAGTATTCCTAATGATGGAGGTTTGACCAGAGCTGAAAGGGAGAAACAGACCAAATATCAAGGTCTCATGTATGATATGACAAAAAACTGGAATCTTAAAGAGATATCAATCATACCAGTTATTATAGGTACCACAGGACTTATGAAGAAGAACCTGAAGTCCTACCTAACTAATATTTCTGGTGAACCAAGTGCAAAAAGATCCAGACAATTGCACTTAAGGGAACAACGAGGATACTAAAAAGAGATCTTGGTTGGTTTCAATAAAAAGCAGAGCAATGTTGGCAGCTGGTTTGGCTGTCTCATACCCAGCGTTACAATCTTCAAAAGAAGAAAATTTTAAAAAAAAGTACAGACACAAACTTTCTTTCTCATCTTACAGGATTGTCTCTCTAGTCATTCATGACACACGTTTCCACTACTCCTTTAGACACAAACATACATGAATTCTGTCTCTTTCAACAGGCCTGTCTAATCTTTAATCTACCGTCTCCACACAGCAGGAACAATTTCCACGACTAACCCTTTCACTATACACTCTTTATCCCATAAGAGCAGACGTTCTTGGCCTGAGGGGTAGCCCCTTCCCCCTATTTAGAGGCTGCCCACAAAACCCTGGTCCCTTTACAAACCAGAGTGAAATGGGCAGTCTAGCATTTCAGATGGAGTTGGGAGGGTCTTATTAACCACATTTTTATTTTATTTTTTTCCCCACACCCTCGACACAAATGAAATTTTTATTAATATTGTTATCTTTGTTTGTATGTTTTGTATAAATAAAGAATGTTTTAAAATTGGGTTTAAGTAGGACCCCCCCCCACACACACACAAATACACATTTAAAAGGATAATTATGATAAAAGAGGCTGGTTGAGAGAGAAATCTTTTTTAAGTTTTAAACAGAGATGAGATGGACCAACCAACCTCACCACCCCCTTCTTTTTGAGTTGGCCTTTTGCCTAAATGTTTTGTTCATCTTCCTATTTGTATTTCTTTTCTCTTGTGAATAAAAAATTTAATATCTCAAAGTGTAGTATCTGTTCTGGTGGTTCACTTAAATAATTAGGTTTTGGTCAATGTGGGGGGAAACCTTTCATACTGAGACAATTACTATTTGTTTGGACACTGCCAGTGCCCCCTTTTGGGGAGAGCTGGTTTTACCCCCACATTAAAAAAACGACCTTGTGTCTAATTTGCTTTCGTGGGGAAGCCAATAAATATCAAAGTGTAGTATCTGTTCTTCAGATGCTACACTTCAGTTTATTGTTCTCTGTCAGTGGAGGAGAAATCCTTCACGACTGAGACAATTTTTTGTTTTGTTTCTTTCTCCATGTTAAAAAAACGAGCCTGGTTTCTAACTCTGTCCCATGGGGAGGCATTGTAAATAGGAACCCTTTCACTATACAACCTACAAACGAAGATAATCAAAAAAGCTGTTTTTAAATGTTGGAATGAGGTATCATGTCTTTAATTACTACATGTTGGCGACTCCCGACATGATGGCAAACATGCAATGTTTGTTGACATCTTATTCTACAGCATGTTTGAGAACATGTACAAGAAGACAGAGAGAAGGAGCATGATCACGGTTTATTCCGGAAAGTAACTAGAAACAAATGTCGATGTTACAACAAATTATTCTTTACAGGCAACATGTTTTGGACCATATAAAATAGAAAAGAAAATTAATGAGGAAAATACGCACTCCAGACTGAAAGAAGAAAAACAGAATTTGCCACATTAATATGCTAAAACCTTACATTGATAGAAATGATATAGCTAAAATGAAGCCAGTTAACAAATATTATAAATGTTAAGTGTTGAGACATTATGTTGAACAAAGATGGCGGTGAAGAATCAATGCAGTTCCGATCCTGCATGTTAAGTAATTCTTATCAACAAAGATGGCGACAAAGATTCAGTGCAGTTCCAATCTTGAGTGTTAAGTAATTCCCAGTAACAAAGATGGCGGCGAAGAATCAAAGGCAGGTCCGTGACAGAGACGACAGCGAACTGATTGAATCCAAATGTCAACAATTTTTATAGTAACTTTCGAAGCTTTTCATTGGTTGGTTATTATAACTTGTGGTTATAAAAACGAGCGTCGAAATCATTGGTGTCATACATCATTAGGAGTTCAAAACATTTAACAATAAATACTCATAAAAATAAAACTCATTTAGACAAAGAAACAAATATAGTTATTAAAGAGAAAGACATAGGTCAGAGTAGTCAATTAAAAAACTCAGAAATCGTATCTAATCTAAATGACAAATTTAAACAATTATCATATGGAAAGAGAAAAGATATACGTGTTTTGTGAGTTCAGAAATTTTTTTCCAGATGTTTCTAGAAAAACATCAGTTGCAGTACATGATGTCTTTGTAGAAAATGAAAAATCCATCAAACAGCATTTTTACCGGATAAACCAAATCAAGTTTTAATACTTGAGGTAAGAAATTAAATATATGATGGAAAATGATATAATAGAACAAAGCAACAGTCAGTGGAGTTCACCCTGTATTCTTGTACCAAAATCCGATGGAACTTCTAGATTCGTACATGCTTTTCGAAAAGTTAATGAAATAACAAAGACTGACACTTTTCCAATTCCTAGAATTGATGATTGCATTGACAACATCGGCAAGTCAAAATACATCAGCAAATTTGACCTGATGAAAGGATACTGGCAAGAACCTTTAACCAACAAGGAGAAAGAAATTTCAGCATTCATCACTCCAGATGGTATATATCAATACAAAGTTATACCATTCAGAATGAAAAATGCATCAGCAACATTTCAGAGAATGATGCATTCTATACTACAGGATATTCATGGATGTTAGGTTTACATAGACAATGTAATTGTATACAGTAACAACTGAGATGAACATTTGAAAATAATAAAACAATTCTTTCTAAAATTACAAGAAACTAACCTATGTGTAAACCTAAGCAAAAGTGAATTCCGTCATGCACAAGTGGATTATTTGGGCCATACTGTCAGTCAGGGACAAGTGAAGCCTATCTCAGCAAAAGTGGATGCTATCATAAAATATCCCATCTCAACAAATAAAAAAAAAACAACTAATGAGATTTCTCAGTATGGCAAGGTTCTATTGAAGATTTTGTAAGAATTTTTCAACCATAGCAATTGTGTCACACATAAGAACGTCTAATAAGCTAACACAGCAGTAATAGGTGCATTCCACATTCAGATTTCACCACAGTTTGCTTGATCAGTGTTAACTCATGTGGCAGGTGTTATATCACAAAACTGAGCGTATGGAAGCAAGAAAGTGACAAACGAAAAGGTTGAGTTTAAACTTTTTATTTAAAGTTAAAACGATTGTGAAACGAACTGTTCGGTGTGTCAGGATAATTTGGCGGCAGCGGCGGGGCTGAGGTAGGAATGCTGGTCGGTTGTTGATATGAACTCAGCGACGATCTAAGTTATTGTCAGGCTGAGGTGAGGGGTGGCGATGGCAGAAACGTGGCTTGCGTGTTCTGGTGTCTGGAATATGTGTGGAGTGACGGCTATGACAGGAATGTGGCTTAGTGTTTTGGTGTTTGGGATATGGGTGCGACGATGCCGGGAGAGGAGTAATCCTAAAAGCAGGTGTCGCTGTGGCGAGTTGGTGACAGTGGCTCCTGCTATTGGCGGGACACTCCTTGCTGTCTGGTGGGCTGTGGTGATCTGGAGGTGGCGGCGAAAGTGGAGTAGTCTTCAAAGCTTGCTGTCCAGTATCACGAGTGAGATGGTGGCGATATGGCGGCACAGTTATTTTACTAGCTGTTGTCGCTGGCGAGGGGTTGATGGCTGTTGGCTGGTGAGCTGTGGTGATCTGGCGGTGGTGGTGGTAATCTTCAAGGCTTGCTGTCCAGTATCACGAATGAGATGGTGGTGGTGCGGCGGCAGTAGCGAAAGCGTAGTAATTTTAATAGCTGGTATCACTAGTGAGGGATTAATGGCTGCTAGCTGGTGGCGGAGTGGTGTTCACAGTTTGACACATAGGGCCAATTTGCCCGCTTGTCGAAAAAGCTGTCATTTTTATACTCATGATGAGGGTGTAGTTTTTGACAAAAGGCGGCTTTTATTGCTGGTTGGCATTTTCGCTTTTTATTTGTTTGTTTTTTGTGCTTTAATGCATTGTAGGGAGTCGTCTGTTTGGTGTTTGTATACATATGTTATATCAGTTTAAAGCTAAGAAAGTTGTGAATGTGTTCTAGTAGGTGTTGTACTATTTTGTGAGATAATTATTTGCATTTATATTCTACCGGAGTTGTGTTTGCTGTGATGTTTGTGTTTTGTATTTTGATTTTTCTTTTGGTGTACGGCTTCCTTTGGCGTTTTTCTTTGTTGAAGTGAGGTGCGAGTTATTCTATTAATGTGTGTACATAAAAAAATGGGCTTTGATGTTGTCGTGTGTGTTTAGTGTGTTCATTTATGTTGTATCGACGAATGGGCTTTGTCTTAGCGTCGCCATTATTATCACTGTTACTGCTCCTGCTGGTTTCTGGTTTATTCATGTAAATATGGAGGGGTGTGCAATATAACACAGGGTATTTCCATCACTTGCAAGAAATTCAGGTTTCAAATCTTATGACCTTCACCTTCACCGAGGTGCGCGACTTGACACACAAACAAAAAACAGCCACTTCATCACCTGCTAACGCACGCGTCACTGTAACGTCCAATGACAACAACAACAACAACCTTCTCACTCCACCTGCCTTTTATACCACTATCTCAATCCCTCCTCTTGCGCATGCGCCCGTAGATTCCTGACAACCTCGAGACTTCCGCTTATAAACACCCAAGTTTTGTTGTCGCGCATGCCTATACAAGGCACAAACACGTGGGCGTTTGTTTTGTTGGTAAGTACTACAAATCTTGAGTTCAGATGTGTTCAACTGATGAGCTGAAATGAAGGCAAAACCCAAGTCTAGGACTTCCAGTTTGTTGCCTTTCATGGTTTGTGTGAGCTGCGACGTTGTTTGGCTGTGGAAATAATTATATCATCTCACATTGTAAAATTTTTACAATGTGACATGATATTATTATTATGACATGGTATTATTATTATGACATGATATTATTTTTTCACAGCCAATATATGTATGTGTGTGTGTGTGTCCGTGTGCGCTCATATCATCAAATGATTTGCAATTTGCATATATGTAATAGCAAGAGAGACTATAAAATAAAGCTGCATTTTTTGTCCTTAGTCTAGAAGGATTTCTCCTCAAAGAAAGACAATTTAAAAAAAATTTTGTTCCAATGCAGAGTGCTTGTTTTAGGGAGATGGGTTTCTCCACATTAAAAAAAAACGACCTTGTGTCTAACTATACTCTCGTAAGGAGGCAAATGAATAGGAAGAAAAAAAAATCATCGTTTTTATAATTAAGTTCTTATCGTCAAAGATTGCCATCCTCAATAGTGTTTTGCTTTCTCTCTTGTATTTTTCTCTCATGAAAATCGGCGCGAACAAACATTTCTTCATATTTTTTTTGTTAAGCTAAACCAACTTAATTTATGCTTCTTTTGATTAAAAAACATAAATGCAATACAGCTAGTTACAAAAATGTTTGATAAGTTTAAGTTGATATTTAAAGGGAGATAACTCATTTTGACTTCAATGGTGCTTGTGCAAAATAGTGGATTTTGAAACAAATGCATTTCAGGTGAAAACATTATTACGTACTTACGTGTCATGTCAAAATAAATATAAATTACAAAAATTACAAAAAAAAAAAAAAAAACCCCAAAAAAACTGATCCAATAGAAAAATAATTACAAGTAAAAATAAAATTTATCTAGTTTATTGATTTATAGAGTTTTTTCATATGTTTTCATATGGAAAAAGTTCTCAAAATCACAAGAGCGGTAACTGCAGTCAATCAATTTGACACTCCGCCATTTTAAGATACAAAATGTTATACCGTTATTGTGAACGAGTTTTGTGTAAAAACTGGATCTAACACTAAATCATTTTTTTTCAGATTTTGGAATTTATCCTAATTTTGATATGACACGTAAGTACATAATAATGTTTTCACCTGAAATGTGTTTGTTTCAAAATCCACTATTCTGAATAAGCATGATAGTATTGGGGTTCGTCTCCTACAAAAAAAAAAAAAATTGTTGGGGAGAAATAGAAAAAGTATGAAAAAGACAAAAGGAAATAAGTTTATTGAGAAAAAGGGTGGGGCAATTATTAAAATGACAAAGGACTGAACCATAGAAATATACTTAGGATTGGCAGGGCATATTAGAGGTTAGTTATAAGCTGTAGCAAAAGTAATGCAAAACATGATTTGCACAAGCGACGGCGCCTCTGTCTATCCCGTCATGGAATCAAGAAAGAAAAGGGAAAAGAAAAACTTTCATCTATAGACGGTTTATTAATATACATTTGGCATTAATTTGTATATGAGGGCAATGAGTGCTGTGAAAAAGAATGAAGGGCAAAGCACAGGGAAGTCATTTTGGACAGCTGAGAGAGAAAGAGACAGTGAGAATGGTCAGTGAAGATTACAGTTGAAGTCGGGAGTTGGCAAGAAGGAGTTTGGACGAATATTTATTATCATTATTATTATATTTAAATCTCAGTTTTATTCATAACCTGGACACAGTTGAAGATAGCTCATGGCTCAGAGCAGATGGAGAAATGAATTGATTAACTGACTGACAAACGCAGCCTCGATATTAGATGTGAACTTTAGAATGTAGAGGGTCGATGGTGTCACACACGCACCCAGAGTCAAGTTAATAAGTGTTAGAGTTTGTGTTTTATTTCATTTTTATACTTATGAATATGTGTGCTCCCCTTGATGGCTGCTAGTGTAAGAATCTACGATGATACGACCATAAGAAGATAAGATGAAGGAGAAAAAATCCACACTACATGATATTCATGGATGTGAGGTTTACATAGACGATGTAATTGTATACAGCAACACCTGAGATGAACCTTTAAAAATAATAAAACACCACTTAAATACATAAGTATGAAAAACACCACTTAAATACATAGTGGTGGAAGACTCAACTTAAATACATAATGGCGAAAAACACCACTTAAATGAATAATGGTAAAAACACCACTTGAATACATAATGGCGAAAAACACCACTTGAAAACATATTGGGGAAAAACACCACGTAAATCTATAAGTGTGAAAAACACCACTTGAATACATAATGGTTAAAAACACCACTTGAATACATAATGGCGAAAAACACCATTTAAATACATAATGGTGAAAGACACCACTTGAATGATAATGGTGAAAAAGACCACTTAAATACATAATGGCTAAAAACACCACTTACATATATAATGGTAAAGACACCACTTAAATACATAATGGTGAAAACACCACGTGAATACATGATGGCGAAAAACACCACTTGAATACATAATGGTGAAAAACACCACTTAAATACATAATGGTTAAAAAAACCCACTTAAATACATAATGGTGGAAGACACCACTTAAATACATAATGGTTAAAAAACCACTTAAATGCATAATGGTGAAAAAACCACTTAAATACATAATGGTTAAAAACACCACTTAAATACATAATGGTGAAAGATACCACTTGAATGATAATGAAAAGATAAAGATACCACTTGAATGATAATGAAAAACACCACTTGAACACATAATGGCGAAAAACACCACTTAAATACATAATGGTAAAAACACCACTTAAATACATAATGGTGAAAAACACCACTTGATTGATAATGGTGAAAACCACCACTTGAATACATAAGTGTGAAAAACACCACTTAAATACATATGTGTGAAAACACCACTTGAATATATAATGACGAAAAACACCACTTAAATACATAATGGTGAAAAACACCACTTAAATATATAATGGTGAAAAACACCACTTAAATACATAATGGTGAAAAACACCACTTAAATATATAATGGTGAAAAACACCACGTGAATTCATAATGGTTAAAAACACCACTTGAATACATAATGGCGAAAAACACCACTTGAATACATATGTGTGAAAACAACACGTGAATACATAATGGCGAAAAACACCACTTAAATATATAATGGTGAAAAACACCACTTAAATACATAATGGTGAAAACATCACTTAAATACATAATGGTGAAAAACACGACTTAAATACATAATGGTTAAAAACAATACTTAAATACATAATGGTGAAAACACCACTTAAATATATAATGGTGAAAAATACCACTTAAATACATAATGGTGAAAAACACCACTTAAATACATAATGGCGAAAAACACAACTTAAATTCATAATGGTGAAAAATACCACTTAAATACATAATGGTTAAAAACACCACTTAAATACATAATGGCGAAAAACACCACTTAAATATTTAATGGTGAAAAACACCACTTAAATACATAATGGTGAAAACACCACTGAAATACATAATGGTGAAAAACACCACTTGAATACATAATGGCGAAAAACACCACTTAAATACATAATAGTGAAAAACACCACTTAAATATATAATGGTGAAAAACACCACTTGAATACATAATAGTGAAAGAAACGACTTAAATACATTATGGCGAAAAACACCACTTAAATACATAATGGTAAAAAACACCACTTAAATGCATAATGGTAAAAAACACCACTTAGATATATAATGGTGAAAAACACCACTTAAATACATAATTTTGGAAAACACCACGTGAATACATAATGGCGAAAAACACCACTTAAATAAATAATGGCGAAAAACACCACTTAAATACATAATGGCGAAAAATACCACTTAAATACATAATGGTAAAAACACCACTTGAATACATAATGGTAAAAACACCACTTGAATACATAATGGCGAAAAACACCACTTGAATACATAATGGTTAAAAACACCACTTAAATATATAATGGTGAAAGACACGACTTAAATACATAATGGCGAAAGACACCACTTAAATACATAATGGTGAAAAACACCACTTAAATACATAATGGTGAAAAACACCACTTAAATACATAATGGTGAAAAACACCACTTGAAAACATAATGGTGAAAAACACCACTTAAAACAATTGTGAAAAATACCACTTGAATACCTAATGGTTTAAAACACCACGTGAATACATAATGGCGAAAAACACCACTTAAATACATAATGATTATAATAATGAAATTCAGAAAATGAAAAAACTCAATAAAAAAAACAATGATATCTACTGTCTTTTTGTGCCTATTTCAACTAAAAGAAATGATATCTACTTGCTCGTACGCATGTCAGAAGTACTTAAATATTACCGCATTATTAAAAAAGACACAAATTTTATCTTTATCACAAAAACCTTCGCCATATTGTTTTTAGAACAAATGGCATAATAACAAGGTAATTAACTCATGTTTATGATTGTTAATGCACAATTACAGTGGGAGAAGAGGTGTCTGGTTACTTTTAATGCATCTAAAACCAAGCTCCTATCTTTACATCATCAATGCTCTGATCCCCATCTGACATCAATTGAAATGGATGGCTCTCGTTTTGGGGAGTCTCCATGTTTTGACAAGCTTCTGGGTTTGACTTTTACTCCTGATCTGAAATGGAACACGTACATTAAGTCTGTTGCCAAGGTCGCTGGGAAAATGGTGGGATCCTTCTACCACTCCAGAAGATATCTCACTACTGATACAATTCTCTATCTATATAAAAGCCAAGTACGTCCAAGGATGGAGTACTGCTGCCACATCTGGGTAGGAGCTGCTAAAAACAGCCTATCCTGCCTTAACAGAGTACAAAATAGACTTCGTAGCTTAGTGGGGGATACCCTTTTCTCTTCCCTGCAACCTCTCTCCCACAGAAGAAACATTGCAAGCCTGTCTTATTTTATCGTTATTTCCATGGCAAGTGCTCGTCTAAGCTTCAATCTCTGGTCCCCCTTTGCCAATCTTTCATGATGAACACCGGTTTAGCTGAAACCACTGTCAATAATTTTCCCCCACTCTTTATCTGTGTCTAAATCAAAACGTAGATCCTATGAACAAAGCTTCTTTCTTAGAAGTGCAGGCATGTGAAACTCTCTTCCGTTTGCCTGTTTCCCACCTGACTACAACTTGGATATCTTCAAGTTCAACATAAACAAATTCCTGATGAACCGCCTCCTTAAGTAAGACACTTTATCAAATTTCCAATACTAATGATTACTACAATATTGTCCTATTGATTACAATACACGCAATAACCCTTATCCCCGAGTGGATTCCGGGCCTTGATAAGTGGTGGCCACCATGTAAAAAAAAATAAAAATTTATTAACTCTACTTACCTCCACTTAGAACTATCTTATATTTTTTAGCCAAACATTTTAATTTTGTTAATTTTTATAAAAAAATGTTTTCTTTGATAATTTTTTTCTATCTTTTAGTTTTTAATAATTTTTGTATATATTCATTACTGTATTATGACAATTAATTAGAGACTATTAGTTTGCCTTGAAATTCGATATTAAAAAATTTTGAATTTCGCTATTTTAGTGTACCTGCACCGAATATTATTTTTAGTGAAAACAACACCCAAGATGAGAACAGCAGTCCAAATAAACTAAATAATGCAAAAATAGAAATCTGTTACAGCTGCCAGACGTTGTGTAATTGGCAGCTCGAATGTGCCCTCTAAAACCAAACGGATTTCTTCTTTTCCTCTCTCTTGTTCTTTTACCCATTCCAAGCGGGTCTATAATACTGCAACATCCTTAAGCTCTTTAATATATTCAAGGTGTCAGATCGCGACTTTCGTAAATAGAAGGCCTAGTCATTGAAAAATGACGTCACCCCTGTGGTCAAAACAAGCAAGATCTGTCGAACATACTGTTGATAATGAATGACAGTTTTTTTTTTTTTTACAAATACTAATTTCCAATACTAATGATTACTACAATATTACTACAATATTGTCCTATTGATTACAATACACGCAATAACCCTTATCCCCGAGTGGCTTCCGGGCCTTGATAACTGGTGACCACCATGTACAAAAAAAAATAAAATATTAGAAAGCTTAAAAACTTGTATTGAAAAGGAGTAAAATAAGAAACACGATTTATAGTGAAACCAAACTTATTCAATATTAATAAAATAATAAAGAAAAAGGACAGAAAGGCGAGGATTAATTAAAAAAAGGAAAAGTTGTGGGTTGCGTCAATGAAACAACTTTCTGAAAAAAAATATTTTGTTGATCCATGAGTTTAGAAGACTTAAATTCGTTTATTTACTTTAAATTATTGCATCAAAAAGAAAACAAAGGAACACAATTCGATTTATACTGAAACTGAACTTTATTCAATGAAAATTAAAAAAAAAAAAAAAAAGAAGAATTATGTTTGTAAAATTATGTCAAATTAGAAGACAATCAAAAATTGCAAAAAAAAAAAGAGAATTATGAATTTAGGGACTAAACAAACAATAATTAAACAAATAAATTAAAATCAAACGATAAATATAATTAAAAAAATGAAATCGTCCGATAAATAATTTAAAAAATGAAAACGATTTAAATTTTAAAAAAAAAAGATTAAATACACAGTATCTAGTGCAGAAATAAATCTTTTTAAATCAAAATTATAGAAAATTTACTGAATAATTTAGTTAAGAATGGATTTCTAAATAATAACATTGTCATTGCAGTACAGCCCATATTCTGCCTAAATACCAACAACTGATTAATTAATGGATTTTGTAAGTTTTATAAAACTTGTTGATGTAAAAAAAGAAAAAAAAAAGAATCAAAACTATTTGGGAATAAATATGTAGACAGTTTTAGTTTATGCTTTTTTTATGGAAATATGTTTGTGTTTATTAACTTATACTTTTGAACGAGGATACACATTACTTTTTAAAAATATTATTATAAAAAATAAAAAAATCCTGACAGAAAAAACATTCTTTGTATACATAAAAAATTTTGGTTCTTATTCTCTTATAGTATAAGACTTATACAAACAAATCTTTAAACGACAATGTCATCTCTGAAAAGCACTTCATCATTATTTTTTTAACTAAGAAAATCAGATTTTATTATAAAGTAAGGCTCTATTTTTTAATCCGCCATTGTTTATAAATAAGGGACAGAAAACTCAATTTGAATATAAAAATAAAAATCACCTTCATAATGGCTATGACTTCCAATTAAAATCAGTAAAAATCGTAAAAAACGAGTACTATATAAAATACTTCATCGATTTACGTGATATTTGGAATGTGATATCTTTGTTCTGTGATGGGTATGTACATCATAATTTTTCTGTATGTTTTTTTTTTTTAATTAAGTCGAATTCTAAATAAGAACCAAAAGTTATAATGGAATTTAATAAATTTAAAAGAAACAAATGAACTTACGGTCAAGATTAAACATCTGCTACGCTTGTTGATTCCTGATATCGAAAACTAAAGATCTCTCCAAAAATATGAATAATACCATGAAAAATTTTTATTTAAGAGACCAGACTGGATAAAAATCTCCTGTAAAAAGTGAAAACTAAAAATTAAATTTTTAACTTTCTGACCAAAAAGTCACTTTTATTTTATATCCTTATAAGAAAATATACAGTGAAAAGAAAAATAATTCAGCATTTGCTGTATTATCAAGAAAAGGGTGTGTAAAATAATCTCATTTCAAAATTATTTGAAAATGGATACATTTTTAACTTAAAATTAAAGCTATGTGTGAAATAATAATCAAATACACTTAACAAATAAATAAAAAAAAAAACTTCACAGTATTTTCCTGGCAAAAAATAACTCCCTTTTAATTACAAATGTAAAATGATTTTTTTTATATTTCAGAAAATAAAATACAGTCATTTTTGAACCAGTTTTATGAATCCCTTTGTAATTTCTTTGAGAATTGAAACAGAAAATAACCATAGTATTTAGGCAGCTGTGATCTTAGACCTGATGTTGCTAGTCTCAGTTTTTTCTACAAGTACTATTATGGCATGTTTTCTTCAGAATTGTCTGATCTATTTGCTATCTGCTTCCTTTGTTCCAGCTCGTTTGACTCATTGGTCTAGTGGTCTCCATCAATTCGCTATTTTAATAGCTCATTGTAATACTGCTTCCTATTCCAGTAGCTTCATTTCAAGAACTACAAACTTGTGGAACTCTCTTCCTGCTGACTGTTTTCCTCCTACCTATAGCCTTGGTCTTTTCAAAACTAATGTCAATAGGCATCTTCTGACTTTTTGATAATCATCTTTCGTCCTTCTTAGCTCCTTACATCAAGGGGCTTCATGCTTAGTCTGAAGCATTTTCTACAAAAAAAAAAAAATCAAAAAGTATTTTATATCTGTATTTTGTAGCCACCAGCTATTTAGGTTTCTTTTCAAGACATACGGTCACCATTTTGTGTGTTTGTTGGGTTGATGTATAGTGGTGTGTGGTGGTGTTTATATATCCGTGTATATACTGGTACTAAATAATGTACAGTGTGTATATTTGAATCGTGGTGTGTTTAAATGTGTATATGTGGCACTTCTAATGTCTTTTGTTTCTTATCATAACGGACCATATGTATGTTTGTCTGTACATTGTATAATGGACTGTTGCCATTGTTCTTGATAGACGATCTCTGATTTAGGGGGGGGGGGTAGTGTTCTTCTATGCCACCATTCTGAGATTTCTTCCCCCTCATGGGGAAACCCATTTTCAGCCAATCTTGATGTCTCGAATCTGACTGCCAATGATGCTTGTGCAAACCGGAACACGTGACATGCAACACGTCAACTTCCAGTGCAAACTTGACTGGTCATTAAGTTTGACATGGTTTGACATGTTTGAGGACCTGTCACAATATGGCAATTGCAATCTCTGTTGTCCACTCATCACTAGATAGCTAGATAACCATATAGACAGATATATATATATATATATATATATATATATATATATATATATATATATATATATTTATCTATATGTCAGGTCATGTCATGTGCTACTGGTACCATATATATATATTTATCTATATGTCAGGTCATGTCATGTGCTACTGGTACCATGTAACCCTGTACTACCTGCCTCATGGTCGGGTCACCGGCGACTAAACTGATTCCCCCACCAGACTTGTTTGGTGAGGAGGGCGGCTAGTCTCCCTGAAGGATAAAAAACAAGACCTTCCAAAGGGCGAATGAACTCTTTTTTTGGGTCAGCGGCCAACTAGCACCGTGTATATTTGTGTGTGTGTATATGTGTATTGGGGTGGAGAGGGCTCCCGTAAGCCGTGGTGAAGGCAACCTTTCTAGGAGAAGCAAATCTCTGATTTAAAAAACCATAAAGCGGAAGACCATTACCCGCATTAAGCTGGTCTGCAGTTTAATTTGGTTGCTGGCTATCTTGCTCTTGCTTGTTGCTGGATCCCAACATTTTGAACCGAGAGAGAGACTTAGCTGTCGAACAAAGCTACCATCAGCTAGAATCGAAACCGAAAGCAAAACTGTAGCATTTAAAGCTGGTGACGTTACCACTCTATCAATGTGAGATGCACATGAGCTGATTAAAAATTAAAAATAAACTAAGATGAATGTACAAAATGTATAATGATTTTTTTCAATTTTGACCTACTTTTGACCCCTTAAAACTATTTTAACCAAGTAAAAATCCATAAAGGAACGGTCTGTAAAAAATCCAATCATGTGAGTCCCCTAGTGCCACTCGTCGACTTTTAGTTTTGGAAGAGATAGAGTTTGAAAATACGGAGACAGACAAACAGACAAACTTATAAGCTTTTATACATTAGACTAGCGAGGACGGGACTTTTACCAGTCGTAAAATACGCTTAAATATGATATTTTAATTTGTCCAGATTTCATATATATTATTATAGAGTCGCAGTTTCAAAAGTTTTAAAAAAAGAAGTATTTGGGTGGCATTAACTAGAATTGAAACTGAAAGCAAAACTGTAATATTCAAAGTTGGTGACGTTACCACTGTACCAACGTGAGATACATATGAACTGATTAAAAATTAAAAATAAGCTAAGATGAATGTACAAAATGCATAACGATTTTTTTCATTTTGGACCCATTTTTGACCCTTTAAAATTATTTTAACCAGCTAAAGACCCATAAAAGAATGGTCCATAAAAATCCAATCATTTGAGGCCCCTAGCGCCGCTCTGTGAATTTTAGTTTCGGAGGAGATAGAGTTTGAAAATATGGAGACAGACAGACAAACATTATAGCCTTTTATATATTAGATCATATTTTTTAAAATAATTATTTCATTTATTTAAAAAAATAAATAATATACAACTAATAAGAGGGTTAAAACATAATACATTCAGAAAGCATAATACTTTCAAAAAACATAAAACTCTGAGAAAGCATAATACTTTCAGAAAACATAAAACTTTCAGAAAACATAAAACTTTCAGAAAGCATAAAACTTTCAGAAAGCATAAAACTTTCAGAAAACATAATACTTTTAGAAAACATACTTTAAGAAAACATAAAACTTTCAGAAAACATAAAACTTTCAGAAAGCAAAACTTTTAAAAAAACATAAAACTTTGAGAAAACATAAAACTTTGAGAAAGCATAATACTTTCAGAAAACATAAAACTTCAGAAAACATAAAACTTTCAGAAAACATAATACTTTCAGAAAACATAAAACTTAAAAAAAAAAAAACTTTGAGAACACATAAAACTTTGAGAAAACAATACTTTCAGAAAACAAAACTTTCAGAAAGCATAAAACTTTCAAAAAACATAAAACTTTCAGAAAATTGATAAAAAAAAAGAGAGTTAAGGTATCCATTAACAACTTCTATTCAAACATGTCACGATGTCGACACACAAATTAAAGAATAGATTTTTCTCTCTAGTCCATCAACAGTCTCAGAGAAATTTAAATAAAATGATTTTCATTTCTCATTGCAACCCCCCCCCCCCCAAAAAAAAACAGTACAGTATTACTCATTTCCCAAATGTTTTCATATTGACCTTCCAAGATAATATTTTCAAAGATATGTTTGTACTTATTTAAATTTATGTGCTAACCACATGACACATCATCCGGATTTGACTTTAATTAGAATTCCAATTGAATAATATATATACCATCCGGTAAGGACCCGATCATGGGAGATCAGATAATAAATAAACATGGATTTATAACACAAAAAACATCCACCTTGATCGCCCTTCAGGGCCGGTGGCACAGTGGATAGAGACGTTGAATCTCCAGAGTTCCAGGTGAGAATTGTCTGAAGATAACGGTTTCAATCCTACCCCAAATCCGGCCAGAGGCTTAAAAAAAATGTAGTAAGATAACAACAACTATGGAAGGCAGTAATTGTTGAGGATGCAGTTAGGAGATTCGGAGTTCCTATCCCGCCGCAGTTAAATGAAATTAATTTAATGAAACCGTCAAGAAGATCACATATGTAACACTACCGCTCCCATGGATTGTTGTCTACAATCAGGGCAGTTTACATAAATGTAACATCGTCTAGTCTTGGATCCTTCAAGTGTATGAAAACACACTCTGCTTGCTGGAACCATGCATATAATGCCGGTTTTAACTTCAAGGTCACTAAGTCACATAATAATACAATTTTCATACCATTCAGTTTTTAGCGATATTAGACCAGTACTTTTGCTCTCCGTGACGTCGCCAGGGTTGTTGGTCATCGCTAGTGGGTTCTTCTCTCATAAATGGTCACTGTTTGGCTAAAAACTCTAGTAGGTGGAAAGGTCTGGTTTGTTGATATGTCTACCGTTGCTTGATATCAATCGTTTGGTATTGGTTATCAGAGTGATATCTCTGAAAAGTTGAATTAATTTCATACACAGAAAAGGCAAATAATGATTAAAAAGGGTAATCATTTTTCTATAAAAAATAATTCTTTAATTAAATATTTCATATATATATATATATATATATGCATATATATATATATGCATATATATATATATATGCATATATATATATGCATATCAGGTCATGTCATATGCTACTAGTACCATGTAACCCAGTACTACCTGCCTCATGGTCGGGTCATCGGCGACTAAACTTTCCCCCACCAGACTTGTTTGGTGAGGAGGGTGGCTAGTCTCCCTGAAGGATTAAAAACAAGACCTTCCATTAAATTATCGCCCCATTAGCCTTCTCCCGCTTTTCGCTAAAATATCTGAGTCCTTAGTTAATCAAGCTCTAGTCCATCACCTTACAGCTGCTAAACTGTTGACCGACAAACAATATGGATTTAGGCAAGCACGTTCCAAAGCAGACATCCTAACTGTAATCTCTGAACGTATATACCATTCACTAGACAAAACAGGGGAGGGTAGAGCAGTAGCCTTCTATATATCTAAGGCTTTTGACAGGGTGTGGCACGATGGTCTTCTAAGGAAAATTAGATCATATGGTATCATTTGAAGAATACATAATGTAATTAAATCCTTCTTAAGTAAGAGAAAAATCCAGGTTGTCCCCGACGGTCGTACATCTAAACAATATGATATAAATGTGGGAGTACCTCAGGGGTCTATCCTTGGACCTTTATTATTCCTGATATTCATAAATGACCCCCCTAATAAAATTGTTTTGGAATTGGTACATTTGCTGATGACACCACTTTCTATAACAGGTATGAGGGGAAAACAAATGAACACATATTCAAGGAAATGGCAGAAACACTAGCGGATGACCTCAAATCTGTAGTGGAATGGGGACAAAAATCGATGGTCACATTCAATGCTGCCAAGACTAAGCTTGTCTCCTTCAATAATTACAAGAAACCTTCTCTACCATCAATACCAATGGCCAAGAACACATTACCCGAAAGTACTTCCTTTAAACTCCTCGGCCTAACGTTTACAGGGAACATGAACTGAAATAGATACATTGAGAACATTGCCAAGGCTGCTACGAGGAAGGTGGGCTCTCTTTACCGTGCCAGAAGATTACTTACGCCTGAAAGTATCCTGTACCTCTATAAGGCCACCATTCACCCATGTATTGAGTATTGTCTCTCACTCCTGGACAGGGTTCAAAAGAGAGTCACTACTAACCTGATAGGTTCTGAACTGTCATCTAGGATTCAGCCTCTGTCCCATCGACGAAATGTTGCATCCCTCTGCCTGTTCTACAAGTACTTTAATAGTGAATGCTCTGATGAACTACAAACACTTGTACCCCCTCAATGTGAATACCCCCGACAAACCCGACAAGCAGCTAAATCCCACCCCTTCACAGTAGAGATCCCTAGGTGTAAGAAGGCCTTCTACTCTAATAGTTTCTTCTCCAAAACTGCTAGACGTTGGAACTCCCTTTCAGGATTCTGCTTCCCCAACTGTACTGACATGCAGAAGTTCAAGTGTAATGTGAACAAACATCTTGCTACTCATTTCTCTTCATAATAACCCCTGCAACTTATGTCCTCGATAGTATCCCCCTACTTCAAAGTGGCACTGTGCCTTATTTGGGGTGAAAATTGAATTAAAAAAAAAAACTACTATCATCAGCTGAAATTCTTTTTGGAAGACGTATACCAAACATCTTAACGAGCCGATCAAAATCAGGAGTGGAAGAACATCGCGGAAAGTTACGTGAGAGATCAGCAAAGATAAAAAAAAAAAACCCTTGATGACCATTATAACAGAACTAGAAAATTATCACCATTATTCCCAGTTCAGGGTGTTACAGGTACTAAATAAATTCAACAATGCATACTGAAACCATCGTCAAAAATGACGAAAAACCTGGAAGCTACTTAGTAGAGACGCCTAATGGAACTAGACTCCGTTGCAATCACACCCATTTTTGCGCCATACCAATTCCGGTGATAAAAAAAAGGTTCACTTTGATATTTCTGAACCTAAAACCGTACAGGACACAATAAGATCGAAGAAACTTAATGTTGGAGACGAAATCACCAAACTCAACATCACCATCAGTCAAAAACAAATATGACCCCACTTCAAATTAAATCAGACAAAACTATAACACCCTCGTGGTACAAAGACTGATTTTATCTCATAGATCATAACACCATCAAACGCTATAAATCAAAGACAAAGCAGATAAAAAATATACACATACAACTAAACAGAGGAATGTTATAGATCCATAGATAATATTCGCCCCAGATTGCCTGGAACCCTTACCGACCTAGCGGCAGCGCGTTCTCCTAAATAAAGTTGCTATTACGCTCGCTCTATCGTTCGTTCGGTTCTGACTTTTGTTTTTTTACCAACAACCATCAATTCAGTGTGTGTATATCTTTTTCGCCTATAAATAACCTTGATAAATATTGAATTATTATTTAAATATTTTCTGAAATAAAAATTAAATAAAAGGAAAACAAAACGAATTTTTTAAATTCCTATTAAAAAAAATGGTGCTTATTTAGAATAAAACCTATGAAAACAAAATAAATTGATGAAAAAATCATGACAGTGGGTGTACGTACCCACTACTGAACGAAGATGCCGTATTAAAAAAAAAAAAAAAAATGTACAAAATCATTGTTTTTGCTTTTTTTTTTTTTTTTACGATTTTAGGGCTGATTTTGATCTCGATAGCTCGAACTGGGTTGTCTCCCTCTTATTTATTAAACATGGCTGATCAAAACAGAACGTTTCTCTTTATCATAAAATTTGCCTTTGTTAGTTAAAAAGAATACTTGATCAATTTTCGCGATTTTTGGAATATGACGTCTTCGTTCCGTGACAAGTACGTATATCATAAAGTTTTTTAAAAAAGAATTTTCTGTATTTCTGTTTTGAAAAGTGGTTCAATTATAAATATGCACTAAAAATTTAATTGTTTTCTCGGAACTCCCTACCCGGACAACGCCGGGTAAATATAACTTGGCAAATTTAAAAAAACGAAAACAAAAAAATTAAAGTAAACAGAATTCCGAGAAACACCGGGTAAATCGACTTAGTAAATAATAAAGAGTGAAAGGCGAGCGAGAAGGAAGGAAAAAAAACAGAGAGAGAAAGAGAAAGAAAAAAGGGAAAGAAAGAAAGAAAGAAACGATAAAGAGAAAAGAAAAGAGAGAGAAAGAGAGAGAGAGGAAGGGTAATAGTAGATGTTTAGAGAAAGGAGGAGTGTTCAACACACGCAAACATTTTCGCACATGCGCACAAACCTGTTTACACTCACTCTTCACACGCATGCACTTAACACACACACACACACGCAAAACATGAGAAACGCATTAGTTGAATAGTGCGTTAGGTACATACATGAATAAACCTCTTCCTAATCCTGTACAATTACACAATGGCAGATGATGTCAAGTTGTGGGGACGACCGTCGACTTCAAATAGTCACACGGCCGTGTCGCCACAGGCAGCAGCAGCGTCACATATCGAGGACGGACGGCCAGAACAAGTTGATATTCCGTCGTCCGCCTGTTTTTCTGGTTTGTCAAGCGATAGTAACGAAGAAGCCGAAACAACGTGTGGTTTGTCGGGGTTGGCGAACACCATCACCATCGACCTCATCGGAGGGCACGACGGCAATCACCATCATCATCAAACGACTTCTTCGATACTTTCTCGCCCTTTGCTTCCAGAAGGAAATAGCGAAAACATTCAACCTTCTCCTTCTTCTTCCTCACCATTATCGGATCCTGGGGACAGCAGTATGAGACGAATTTTAACCTCCCTCTTTAGGGAGTTAAGGACTTATGCAGTTAGCAACATAGAGTATTTTCAGAACGGCAAGCAGAGTTACCACGCGCGATTACAGGTGGCCTTCGCTTTATTGTGCGAACACATCGATGCCGGGATCGAACCCCAGGTAAGACAATGAAGTAATTAACGACTCTTCACTGAAAAATTCGAACTAAAATATGTAAATGCGATTTTAATGGTAAATTTCTACCGTTACGCCGTATACTAACCATCTCCCAAAATACAGATTCTACATTTTGCCAGCGTTTACATGTAAACAAACAACCCGAAAAATCTGATGGTATTTTTTGAATATGACAAATTCATTCCGTGACGAGTACGCACATCATAACGGTTTGTTTTCTGTATTTTTTTTTTTAAATTCTAAAATAAGCACCCAAATAAACAAGCAAATAAAAACGATTACTTTAGAATTTAGAGAAGAGAACCAGGACCACTTTCATATAAATTTAATGTAAAAATGATAACCTACTTCGAATACTTATGCAGTTTACGTACGGGTCGCACTATTTTTTTTTTAAATATGATTTTCAAGTTAAATTCAATTTTGACTGTATCTTTTGTTTATTAAATTGTTAGATGAAAATACACAATAGTTAACAAGTCATCTCTCCACATGTTAAAAATGGCTTTCTAAGTTTAAGAACCGTGCTGAAATAATCTTATTACGTTATTATTTCAGTACGGTTCTTAAACTGAACAAGTACCCTACTTCTTAACCGAATAGCATTTTAGGACATAGAAACACCTTTTTTTTCTTTTTTTTTTAAATAGATTTATTGTATGTTTACAAGAAAAAAGTGAGGCATTTGTTTTCAAAGAGTAATTTCTAAGAATTGTCTAAGGACGATTAAAAAAAAAGAAGAAAGTTGGTACTAGTGCAACTGCAACAAAGTGACAGCACTAGAGTGATCCGGACGTAAATAATAACGTTATTATTTAAAAAGCCATTCCTAACATGGAGAGGGGAGGGTGCTTTGTACATATTCTATACTTCAACCTTACAATTGAATAAAAAAAAACATATCATAAAACTTTAATTAAATTTGGAAATACGATTTAAAAAATAGCGCGGATCGGATCACTCTCTCTCTGCACTAGCATAAAAAGTTCATCTTGGGAATAATAAATTATAGGAAAACAGCCTAAAATTTTTGTCAGTAAAAAAAAAAAAAAAAGATGCAAAAACATTATGATATGACCCCCTCATTAACCCTAAGTCCTAGTGGTAAATACACAAAGCCCCCCCCCCAAGTTGAATCTTGTTTTTTTTTTCTAGCTTATGATGTAATCGTTATTAATATTGGGCGATATCTTCAGTGTCTGTGTTTCTCGCCTATACGTTAATCATTTTAGTTTGTATTCACGAAATAAAACAAAGCTAAAACGGTAAAAAAAAAAAAAAAAAAAAACGAAACAAAACAAAGCTAAAACGGTAAAAATCAAGATTGTATACTCGTTTTGACTTCCGATTTCTGCGGAGCAAACGTTAACAACACATACGATTTCTTCTGACTAATTATTAGTAAAAAATACCATGACTATATAAATATTACAAATATTTTTTCTTATTGAAAAATGAAAATGTAAGAAGTTTTTTTAAAATCAAATACTCAAACGAATTCGTCTGTAAGAATTTTTGAAAAATATCAATCGATTTTGTTCTGGATATTTACCAAAATATTTTAGAATAAAAATTTTTTTTTTTTTCGCTGCATATGCACTTTACCGTGCTATTTTTTAAAAATAGCATTTTCAAGTTAAATTGAAATTTTACGATATATTTTTTATTAAATTGTTAGGTAAAAACACCTTCCCCTCTCCATATTAAAAATGGCTTTCTAAATATTAGCGTTATTATTTCATAACGGTAACATAAGTGCATACGTACCATTTTTTTCTTTCTTTTAAAGAAATAGTTGGTGAAAGTTCAGAATAGTAAAAAAAAAAAAAAGAAAAAAGGGGGGGGGGTCTCGTTATCAGTGAGGATTATCTGGGTCGTCACCGGCGTCCTGTCTACTCCGCAGAAACCGGAAATCAAAGAAAGCAGATAATCTTGACTTTAATTGCTAAAAGGAAGTAAAAACAAAACAAAAGATTGTAAATAATGTTATCTTCAAGTTTAGCATCCCCTGTGTTGACAAAAGCTTTCTGCGGCCCTGTTCTGTTGGCTGGACAAAAAAGCCATCCCATGAACTTTTATAATCAAAATATAGCCGACAGGATCGCATAAAGTCTTAAAAAAAAACCTTTGTCAACACTGGACTGCGATGATAAGCGTCGGCCATGCCTTCACTCGGCCAACAAATTGTAAATGTGTGAATAATAATAAAGGTTCTTGTAAGGAATGGACACCCAAAGGATTTCAATTCTTATGGAGTCTGTTCCGAGTACAAGGTGGAACCATAAAGAAAACAGTACAGTTTTATTTAAAAACTTTTACTGAAAAAAAAAAAAAAATCAGGTAACTTGATTATGTAGTAGAACTGACATCTATTCAGTGTAGCCGCCTTCAGCCTCAATCACCGCCTCCATACGAGTCCGGAACTGGGAGTAGCGCCGGCGGCAACCAGGCTGGCTTTAATGTTGTGGGAGGTCGTGTTGGTGATGTTCTCGACGTATGACCAAACGAAGTAGTCCAACGGGTTCAAGTCGCGAGAGGAGGGGTGTCAGTGAGTAGTAGCACTTTTGAAGCCAAACCTGGGTCTCTTTGGACTTTTGGACCGGCGCAGAGTCCTGCTGCCACACACAGGGTCTGCTAGCTGCCACCCGATTGCACCAGGGAATCACCAAACTGTACAGCACATCCAGGTACTTTGGTGTTGACTTTCAAGTCGACTTCCAAGATGTGGTGTTGGTGTGTGACTGCTGTCTGTGTGGCCCTCACTTGAAACCACACCAAAGACCATAACCATGGCCGGAAACTTCGTTTTCATCACTCTGAGCACGTGGCACGTCCCTGTTATTCATGGCAATCCAGCGATGCATTTTGAGAGTGCTTGCAATGATCCTGTTGACATAACTTGGATTGGTAGAGAGCGGCGCGGCGGCGGCGCATATCTCCGATTTCGTTTGTTGAACATTGTCACTCTTAGATATGATAGAAGGCTCCTATCGCTCTTGGAATTTGTACACAACTGGTCAACTAGTAGATAGTCTGAAAAAAAAAATTCATTAAATGGAAATGTAATCATGTCGTTTTTGCTAGTGCGACAATTTTATCTTTCCAACCTGTATCGACGAAGAATCCAGTCGGTCTCTAAAATGTGTGAAATAGTTTACAATTTGAAAGCCATTTCCCCCCCTTTAATTGCTTCGCTTATTTCTTTGGATTTCTTTAGATTGTCCGCCAATATTTACAATTTATTCAAAACTGAAATCACGTTTTCAAGTGCAAAATAAATAAATTAAAACAATAAAATTTGTGACGTCATTAGATTTTTTTAGTGCTTATGCACTTATTGTATTACGCTACTTTTTTTTTTTTTTTTCAATAGTATTATCAGGATGCACTTATGCTACCCGACCGACCGTGCTGAAATTTATTTAGAAAGTCGGCTTAACATGGAGAGGGTGTTTTTTTTTTTTTTTTTTTTTTTGTTTTTTTTTTGTAATTTCACCTAACAATTTAATAATAATAAAAAGATATATCCCATTTAATTTGAAAAATATGATAAACAATTAGTTTTATGATTAGGGGCATTCGGCATCCGTAGTTGAAGAAACATCCAAAACATTGGAGTTTTTTTGCTTTCTAATATTTTTATAATTTTTAAATTGATGAAAAATTTCATATTACGTAATTTATTTTGATACGTTTTTAAAAAATGATCCCCCCTTTTTATTTATTTATTTATTTTTTTATTTTTTAATCCAAAAAAGTTTCGTTTGTTTATCGAAAGTTTCATTTACTCAGTTCTAAAATATATTATTTTAGAAATGAGGGTATTTTTTTAGATTAGGTCCACCCACCTCCACAATTTTCTTTTAAATGACAACTTAGAAGGGTTTTCGATTATGCTGGATACGAAAATCGAATTGAAATTTTGCAGAAATAATTAGTCATCGAGATATAAAAAGTTGTATTATGCATTGTATTCTTCGGCGGCCATCTTTTTTACGCGCGTGCAGTGTAAGTCATAGATGAGTAGATATGTTTATGGCTAACCACGGGAAAACGATGACTAAGTTCATAATTTTCTCTCTAAAGGACAGGGATCTAGGAAGTTGTCCTTTTGTAGCTAGTATGTTTGCTTATAAAGATGATGAATATGTTTTTTTTAGTCGAATCGTCAGTTTGCATGTTCTATTAGTTAAAAAAAAAAAAAAATTAAATGCTGAAACATGGTGCGAATAAAAATAAGTTGCTTGAGCGAAATGCAAAAATCCATATTTTATTCTAAATAATTTAAAAATTTTATTTCTATTCACTCCAAACAAGACATATTGCAACTGAAAGATTGGAGGCTTTGGTTAATCAAGGGTTAAATTTATAGAGGACATTCTAAGTGGGAAGTTGTGCAGCAAGGTGTTTGTTCACATTACAATTAAATTTCTGCATGTTTATACATGGAGGAAATTTCAGAGAAAAAAGTTATTAGAGTAGAAAGCTTTCTAGTATCTAGGAATCTGTGCAGGGAAGGGGTGGGATTTTGCTGATTGTCTGGTTGGTCAAGGGTATTTACGTTGAGGGGAGGGCACAGCATGTTTGGATCATATTCCATTGAAGTATTTGTAAGAGAAGCACATAGCAGTGATAGGACAGGGGCTGGACCTTGGACAGTGTGGAACCTATTGAGACTTTCTTTTTTATACTTTGTCTAAGAAGAAACTAGTGGTTGTTGCATCAACCCAAATGTGGTAACAATATTCCATGTATTGGCGAATGGTAGCTGTGCAGAGGTATAGATACTTGCTGATGTGAGAATTTTTCAGTATAGGGAGCGCCTACCTTCTTTGCAGCAGACTTGACAGTATCTTCTATGTATTTGTTCCAATTCATGTTAGCTGTGAATGTTATTCAAAAGATTTTGAATATTGAACTCTAGGTAGGGTGTTATTAGTGATGGTAATCTGTGATTGGAAAGGTTTCTTATAATTGTTAAAAAGAAATGAGTTTTGTCTTAGTAGCATTAAATGTAACATCCATTTTCGGATTCCACTACAGACTTGGGGTCAATTTCTAAGGATATGGCCATTGCTTTGGATATGTGCGTATTCAGAATAGGGCATGATGCCATTAGCAAATATACCCATCTCTGACGCAAATGCATCAGGGAGCTTGCTTATGAAAAATCAGGAATAAAGGTCAAAGAATTGACTACTGGAGCACACCCACATTGATCTCGTGTTGTTTAGATGTCTAGCCATTGGGAATGACTTGAAGCTTTCTTTAGCTAAGAAGTATCTTTATATTAAATATACATCCATTAATACTGTGCAAGTTATCTTTCATGAAAAGATTGTCATGCAATACTTTGTCAAAGGCTTTGAATATATCGAGTGCTACCACTCTGACCTTATCCAGTATATGGTATATGCATTCAGAGATAATAGAGAATAATGCATTCAGGGATTTGCTTTTTTTTAATATTTATTATCCTTATTGAGTTTCACCAACGTATATTTGATGACAATTATAGCATAGGACAGCAACAGCATATATACCTGCATTAGATATGGGTTTGTTTTGGAAATATTTCCTTGTTTTTAACTTTTGTTTTATAGTTTGTGATGGGGTTTTTATCATTGGAAAACACAAAACTCATATCTCGTGTTGCATAATTTTTCTTAAATTCCAAAAATTTTTTTTTCCATTCAATTTTAAAAAGATATTTCATTACAGGTGTACGTTTTGTATTTAATTTTGTATAAAACAATAAAAATTGATTGAATTCAGATGAAGAGAAAGTACATCTGGATGAAGCTTTTGATGCTGTTGAAGTTTTGTTACCTTGGTGATATCATTGAAGTATAGGGTGAAGTGGGTGCTAGTAAGAATTAGGAGTGGATAGATTAAGTTCAGAAAAACTTTGCCATTACTAACCAGCATAGTATTACTACTGTTGACTAAAAGGAAGGGTCTAAAAGGCATGTATATGAAGTGTGATCATGTATGGAAATGAAACCTGGCCAGTGAGGGTTGAAGATATGTGTTGCATGGAGAGAAATGAGTATGGTACGATGGATATATAATGTGAGTTTTTAAAGACAAGTTTAACTCTGACAACCTTGGAGCAAAATTAAATTTAGACAGTTTAGGAAGATGTGCACAGAAGAGTAGACTTTGATGGTGTGGACGTATTGAAAGAATGGATGAGAGTTTGTGTAGATGTAGAACAGTTGAGGTAGCATGTTCGGTTCATAGGAGAAGGCCAAGGAAAACCTGGTAGGAAGTGATAAAAAAAAACTGATATGGATGATCAGAGAGAGAGGGTAGTTTGGAAATCAGTTTTGTAAAGTCTTCTAACGTATGGCAGCATGTAAAATGGATGTTAAACTGATGATGATGATGATGATGATGATATGCATACCTTTCCAATTCCTATAGAAAATTGAAAAACTAGTCTAAGCTCAAAAGATTAAAAAAAAGTTCGAGACTAGGAATTTTTTTTTTTATGTTACATGTTTGTTGCTTAGTAATTGACAATTTATATGGACCAACAAGATTTAGATTGAAAAATCAATGTCATGATGATTGATCATGTAAACCAGAATTCTCAAGGTGCAGTGATTCATAATTGATGAGTTTTAGTTCTGCCTTGGATTGGAAAAATGTTAAAAAAAAAAAAAAGTGTGTGTGTGATATTTTTTGTATACATTTAGAAATGTATATATTTTTAAAGATTCTACATCTTTGTGTACATACTTTTTGAATGTGTATGTGTACATATACATGTATAATTTTAATAAATAAATGAGGACTGATCTGAGAACAGGTCATACAAAAAACATCCTGATTTTTTTCTATTTCTCATGTCAAAACTTGCCTGCATTTTTTTTTTTTTTTTTTTTTTTTTTTTTTTTTTTTTTTTTTTTTTTAGGGATCAAAGGCATGATCCAAATTGGAATAAGGATTTTAGACACAAGATTTAATAACATATCTTTATTTTAATCTTCGTAACGGGACATAAAAGTAGCGCAAAGCTGTTCTATTTGAGGCAATAATTTTACCTGTCTTGAGACGATTATTCTCGTTATTGTATAAAGCTTATAAGATCTATGATAACCCCCACCCTAATGAAACGTTCATAACACATCAAATCTGTTGCCAAGGCTGCTGGAAAAATGGTCGGATCCTTCTATCAATCCAGTAGATATCTCACTGCTGATGCAATTCTCTATCTATAGAAGAGCCAGATACGCCCAAAGATGGAATACTGTTGCCACATATGGGCAGGAGCTGCTAGAAAAGACTTGTCCTGCCTTGATAGGGTTCAAAATAGACTTCGTGGCCTGGTGGAAGATGTCCTTTTCTCTTCGCTTCAACCTCTATCTCACAGAAGAGATGTTGCGAGTTTGTCTCTGCTTTATCGTTATTTTCATGGAAAGTGTTCGACTGAGCTTCAATCTATGGTCCCCCCTCGCCAAACTTTCACAAGAAACACTCGACTAGCTGGAAACATTATCAATAATTTTCCCCACTCTTTATCTGTGCCTAAACCTAAACATAGATTCCATGATCAAAGCTTCTTTCTTAGAACTGCACGCCTGTGGAATTGTCTTCCATTTTCCTGCTTTCCAGCTGTCTATAATATGGTTGTCTTCAAGTCCAACGTAAACAAGTTTCTGATGAGCCGTTCCACTTAAGTTAACAAATTTACTGAACTTCCATTACTATTGATTACTATATTGTCCTTTTGACTACTCTACACTCTTTAACCCTTATCCTTGAGTGGCCGATCGGCCTTGATAAGTGGTGACGCCTATGTAAAAAAAACAAAAACAAAAAAAACATGAACTCGTCTAGCTACAACAATTGTACATGATTTCCCTTTCTCCTTGATGTACTTAAAACTGAATATAATTTCCATGAGCAAGGTTTCTTTACAAAAACTACCCATCTGTCTAATACAATACCACTGAGCTGCTTCCCATCTGACTACAACAACATGGTCGTTTTCAAGTTCAATATTAACAGATTCTTGTTGAAGCATTAAATAACCACATTCTGCCTTTGTTCGGCCATCATTGCCAATCCTCAAGGTGTTACCTCACCGTCCACCTGATAAATTCATTAACATTATCCTCAAATGGCTTTTAGGCTTTAATAAGCAATGACGCATTAGTACATCAAAAAATAAATAAATAAATCAAACCCAGGATTCTATGAATTAAAAATGGTTTGTACGTTTTCAATCTTCTCTTTTTCATTAAACACTTTGATAATTAAATGAAAATAGAATTATCATTAACTCAATATGTCACTTTTCTATATTAATAAAACAATGTATGTATGTGTGTCTGTGTGAAAATATTTAACCGATAAACTCTTATGGCACCGGAGTCATTTTTTTTTTTTTTTTTTTAAACTATTGAAATTGATACTATATATTAGGTCGAATACAGGGTGGCACGACAAAATTGTCGCCCTAGAAAAGACGTGATTCCGTGTTTTATTTAGGGCGAAAAATTAATCGTTCCACCCTGTATAATATTCAAAAGAGAATTGGTTCTATAATAATATATACAAAATCTGCATGAATTAAAATATATTTAAGCCTATTTTATGACCGGGTACCCTCCCCTCTATACCCCCCCCCTAATCATTTATAAATGCTATAATTACTTTGTGTAATTACTTTATAGGCCAAACCCTGTAATGATTTGTTAGAAACGCTTGGAAACTGTATATTAACTATTAAGATCAGTCTGGAGATATTGATGAGCATTTCCTTTTTTTTTTTTTTTTTTTTTTTTTTTTTTTTTTTTTTTTTTTTTTTTTTTTGTCTTCCATATTCCAACAAGGAGTTTCATGTACAATATTCCTTTGCTTATCTTTTTAACCGGTCGATTTAAATATTAAAAACTAAATCATGTTACTTAAATATTACACGGTAAAAAAAAAAAAAATGAACAAATCTGTTTTTTAACTTAATTTTTTAATGTTTCTGAATTTTTGACATGAAGATAATTCGTATTATTTGGATTCTTCGGACTATTGTTCTCATCTTGAGTGTTATTTTCATAACGTTTCGGCTGATGTCACCTCTGACCTCTTTTTTTTTTTTTTTTACTCTGGAGTCACCATTTGTCAAGGCTCGAAGATCATTCCAGGATAAGCGTTAATGAATGTAAGGTGGTAGTATAGTAATCGCTAATGGTGTAAATTGAGCAGAATTTGATTTTTGAAGGGGACAGCTCAACAAGAACTTGTTTATATTGAATTTGAAGGCTACCATGTTGTATTCAGTTGAGAAGCAAGTCAGCAGAACAATGTTCCACAGGCAGGCAGTTCTAGGAAAGAAGCTTTGTTCATGGAATCTGCATTTAGATTTAGGCGCAGATAGAGTGGGTGGGTGGAGGATCGTATATAGTGGTTGTAGTTAGTCGAGTGGTTGTAGTTAGTCGAGTGTTTTTTTTTTTTTTTGTGAAAGTTTGGCAAGAGGGGACCATAGATTGGAGTTCAGTCGAGCACTTGCTATGATAATAATAAAATGTATATTGCCAAACTCGAATCTACAGTAATTTTGAATGGAAACTTTAAGACTTGGCGATAGCAGTCTCTCGTGTCTGCAAAGACCCGTGGCTTAACAGATAAAATACTTGGTAAAATTCAGTTTGAAGTTCAACTTTTTTTTTTTTGTAAAGGTTCAATCGCCGTGACTTTTACCCGATCATGACTGACAGAATCAGAGCATATTACCCCCATGGATTAAACAAAGGGTTCTGTTCGTAATTTTATGCAAATTTTTGAATTCGACAAGATATATCTAAATAAGGTCAGAGGTTACATCAGCCAGAACATTGTGAAAATACTCAACATGAGAACAGTAGTCCAGAGAATCCAAATAAAAATTTTTTTTCAGATTATAATAATCGGAAAATTTAGTATCAGACATAATTCAATTCTAAAACTAAAAGAATATTTTGGGATATATTTTTGTGTTGTTTAAATATATAAAAGTAAATGATATAATACTAGTTTATACCTGTTCCTTGAGTGGTACAATACTTTACCTAGATTCTACTGCTTTATAAAATTTTGTAAGGAAAAAATGTTATGTAGTATTTGCATGAGAGAGTAAGTAACTGTGATGAATATATGGTTTTATTGGAAGAAAATTTTTTTTTTATTCTTTTTAGCAAAAATAAAAATTTTTATTTTGAATTAATATCGAATATCATGCCTGTCTACTGTAACGATCACACACGCACACGTGTGTGTATATATATATATATATATATATATATATATATATATAGGACTTGAATGCCTACTAGACACTTTCCTCTAGTGTCTAAGCTCTCTGTAAAGGGGTTTGTCAGAACAATCCGGCATGAGGATACTTTTCCATAGAAGTAAACCCTGACCAAATATTCAAAATCATATAGTATTCGCTGCCCAAATAAGATCTCCTCACTATGGCTAACCCACATTAGCTTTTACGAGGAATGGTGCACCTTTTCCAAGTGATATTACCTCAAGTAATAGCATGAAGTTGGATACTCCACCAGACTAGATAAATTCTTTTCCTGGAATCCAGTAAGACCAAGAGACCAGAACGAAAGATATACTACAACATATGAAAATGGTTAATTGGGGAGAGGAAAATTATGTTCTCAATTTCTTTACTAACTCAGTGTTTGAGAGATAAAGAACTTTAATGGAACATTCGAATATCTATGTATCTCATAGATTTCAAGTGTTAGCCCCAGGTAGTGGGCCCCATGATTTCTGAGAACTTCGACTGAAGTAAAATGAAACAAAAAAGTATATATATATATATATATATATATATATATATATATATATATATATATATATTAAAAAAGCATGTATTTATATTGTAATTTTGCAGACTGATAATAATCAAAACATAAGTAACAGTGTATTAACAAAAGCATGTTACAGAAGTATACATCATGATTCTGAGGCCATAACTGCTATGAATCGCTATCTAATAACATGTTAGATATAACTATATTTATAGCGTCTGAGTAAGTCCATTATTCCTGAAATGGGTACATCAGCTTAACCCATATTTTATTTTTTAATTTTCTTTAAATTTATAAAACACTTATGCAGTTCAATAAAAATTCCTTTAGACTTGCATAAAATTCGAACTAAGCTATTAATATTGTAAAACTACTTCCTTTGTAATGTGGACTCTGCCTATCCGTTTGTTGTAGACCAATCTCAAGTTTGCTTTTGCATAAAACACCATAACCTTTTAATGATATATAGATTGGGATAGAAATGGCAGTATATAGCGGTTAAAATTATCTCCGCTGAAAAAGCATGCCAATTTTCCACATACGTAATGATGCTGCATATCGTAACCACCACCACCACCTAACATGGATCGGTACTATTTTGCTAAAAATAACTGCCACGATGTTTTTATACTTTCTCTTACAAAAAGCTTCTCTGGTTGGGTCTGTATGAACCTTTAGTGACAGCTTCTCAACATGTTGTATGGTTAACTGGTTGCTTGTTCTGCTTTTAAGACATTTTCTACCCTTTCTATTTGTAATGAGAAATTTTCTCAAGGCCATAAAAATGTGAACTTGGCTTTTTGGTAAACAGTTTGGCTTCTATGCTGCTGCTGCTGCTGAGTTAAGCCTGTATAAAAGCTTCAATCTGTTTAATATGTATTTCAGAATTTCCTTACTTTGGTTTCAGGACATTTTGACAAGCACTAAACTATTTTTAATCTCCTCTACTAATGATATAAGCAGCACTTTCTCTGTTGGTTTGTTTGTATGTTTGTTGGAATTTGAAATTTTTGGTAAACGAATATCTCGACTTTTACAAGTGGAAAATATTAAATAAATTTAAATCGTCATATCGTTGGAATTCAAAGGTATTTTTTCTAGTCAGGGTTCTTTCTAGAAAGACATTGGGTACTTATGGGAGGGACCATGAGAAGGTTGCCAACATCCTAAATGAAAGTGATTTTTGTGGAATGAACTGGATTCAAACTTGGAACATCTAGGTCGTCAGTCCGTGTTGTTAACCACTTGACTATCATCACCTTCCATAAATCTGAATGAGTAGAAAGCAAACGCTATTCGTGTGTATATATATGTGTGTATGTGTGTATATGTATGTATATATGTATGTATATATAATTATTATAGTAAAAAAATAATTATATATATATATATATATATATATATATATATATATATATATGAATAAAAAAATCAATACAGAAAAATATAAATGTTTATATCTTTTCTGTATTTATTTCCTATGTGTTGACGTGTAGGAATACAAAAAGTCTTTTAAAAAAAAAAACAAGAATGTTTCCTTCAAAAGCACATAATTTTCGACCGATCCTTTGATCTTCCTCAGTGTGAATGGTGTATGTATGTATATATATATATATATATATATATATATATATATATATATATATATATATATACACACCCCTGTTCTCAAACCCTCTCGGACAAAACCCGATATGGGGTTCATTTGCTTATATACTTTTTAAAAAGTTTCTAATAAATTAATATTATATAATATACATTTACAATTGATATTAACGAATTCTGTTGTAAGTATACAATGATTTTATCTATGGTACTTTTATTATATTTATTAATACAATTAAGTAAAGAGATTTTTTTTTTATTAAAAAAAAAACAATAGCTCTTTAAATCTTCTTTCTTAGAACTGCCCGCCTGTGGAACTTTGTACTGCTAGCCTGCTTTCCAGCTGACCACAACTTGATCGACTTCAAGTCCAATGTAAACAAGTTCTAGTTGAACCGTCCGCTTACATAATAAAATTCTACCTAATTTTTACCCTAACGATCACTATGCTGTCGTCTCGCTGACCAACATACTCTCATTAACACTTACCTTCGAGTGGCTTTCGGACCTTGATAAATGGTGACTCCCTGTAAAAAAAATTAAAAAAAAAAAAAAATCATCAATTATGCTCCACCGGTGTTCACGGTCTTTATTTATCCAGAAATTAGTTAGTTTGGAATTTAATTTGTAAAAACTGCTACTCGTATGCCAGCATCTAAAACAGAAGTTAAATCAAATTTAGGATCAAACTGGGTCAGTAGATGCATGTAAAACGGATGTTAAACTTATGATGATAGAAATTAGAAGATTTCAATCCTGTAATTCAGTTTTAGTTTTGAAAGCAATTTTTGTTTTCTTGTATAATTATCATAAATTTTTATTAATCATATAAAAATCTTAAATAAAATATAAGAAGCCAAAGAAATTGTTTTTCATTCAGCCATTTAATTAATTGAACTGAAATATTGATTCTATTTCTGTGATTAGTTTATACCCGAAGCTTGATTGCTATCAGTATTTGAGTATGTCAATTTCCGTCTTTACCTACATTCTAATATTTTACGAAGAAAAATATTTGAAAGTTTGCAACAAAAAAAAAAAAAAATGCTATTTATTAGTGTTGGGACGATGAATCGGAAAAAATTGGAACTTTTTGGGGTATTCGAATCTGAATAATTTGTGCCTATTTTCCAATGCCAAAAAATTCTTTATTTGATTTTATTTTAAAAAAAATCTTCCACTGTTAATAATAATAAAATATTAAATATTTATTGATTTTAAATTACCAGTAAAACTAAGATCTATACATCACCTCCGCATCATCACCATTACAAGTGTTTTTACGTTTGAGAAAATATATGCATGTTTAACATGTGTTTTTATAGTAATTGGGGTGGAGGGATTAACAATTTTATGGTTAAATATTGAGATTTATGAAGAATCGGAATCTGTAATTGTATTGGGATTGTGAAAAACATTGGAATCGTCGTGTCACTATTATTCAGCATTTTCATCAAAGGGCGAGTAACTATGATAAATGTATCATTTGGTAAAAAACATTAAAAATTATGTTTTTAAGCAAAAACAATTTACTTTTGGACTAATGCTGAATAATATTTTTCCGATTATGAAACAGAGGACACTTAATTTAAAAAAAAAAAAATGTCATTTTCTTTTCTTTTTTAATTTATAAAAGCTGCATACAGTAAAAAGAAAAAAAAAATCCTTTAGATTCTTTAAATCTACGTGACTCTGGTACTCGTCGAAATTACTACCTTAGTAATTTGTACTTTGCCGATTCCATTTTTGTCAACCAACCATATTTCTAATTTGTATCCAAGAAAGTTGTGGATGATGTAATCTCTGACCCTTTTCAGGTGTATCTTGTCGAACTTGGAAATGTTTCTGTTGAACTCGGGGGGGGGGGGGAGTCTGCACAGAATTTTGACCAGAACTCTTTATTTACAGCAAGGATCCATGGTGCAGTGGTCGGAGTACTTTTCTTGAAGATTGATGGTTCAATCCTCAGTGTGGGGTGACCCAAATAAACAATTGCAAATTATTTAGAACCTCTATCCAGTCATGGCTAATGGAATGATAGCATGCTACCTCCGTGAAGTTGTTAGTGTTCCTTTCAAAATTCCATGCGGATTCCCAAGTCCGACACACATTTTTCGAGTTTGACAAGTTACACCTGAAGGATCAAAGGTTACATCAACTGAAACGGTGTGAAAGTGACAATCAAAATGAGAACAGTAGTCTGAAGAAGCCAAATAATATGAATAACCAATTCTCATCTCAAAAATTCAGAATTATAAACTCCAAAAGCAGTATAACTTTTTAATAAAAAATATATATATTAGTAATGGGATAATTCCAATATTTCCCTTATTCCGATACAATTACCGATTCCAATTTTTATAAATCTCTAAATATTTAACTATAAAGTTATTTTTTCCCAAATTACATAAAAACATCTGTTAAATGTGCTCGTATTTTCTCAAACATAAAACCAAACTTGTAGGGAGGAGTAATTTGTAGATTTTAGTTTTACTGGTAATTTAAAATCAAATATTTATTACTTTACTACTACTACTAGCAGTGGAAGATTTTGTTTTAAACATTATCAAATAAAAAAGGATAATTAAAGGAATCGTTTTTGGCATCAGAAAGTATGCACAATTTTTCTGATTCCGATATCCCATTTTTTCCGATTCTGAATCGTCCATACGCATGCACGATATTTAAATATGATATTTTGATTAATGCAGATTTCATATTTATATTATATTGGACCCAACATATAGTAATGATTTTAAAAAGTAAAAAAAAATAAAATAAGAAATGACTTGTGGACCACCACCAAGAGTCGAAATCAAAACTTTTAGCTTATGATTTACTTTTTCCTTTGACGTTAATGCCTAAACTATGAAGACATGTTTGCTGCAAGGTTAAAAATTAAAACATGAACCAATAGCTGTTACGTTACGCATGCATATTCGTAATTTGTTCGACCTTCACCTGGCAAATTCCTTTTTTTTTTTTTTTTTTTTTTTTTTAAATTTTCACACTTTTTCACGGATTTTCCCTGGCTAAAACCCAAATATAAAGTTTCGCATGGGTTCAAATACCCTATATATGAAGTTTCATGTCTGTAGACAAAAAACTAACAGGAGTTTTGTAGGCAAAATTTTTTAAACAAATATATATATATATAAGAGGTTTGTGTTTATAACTTTTTTAAGCAAATATTATGCAAGTATAAATCATGAAGAATGTCTGCATGAATATAATTACACATAGTAGTTAACTAAAGATGATTATTCCATAAGAAAACCGAAAAAAAAACTAATAGAGAATTAATTTAAATGAATGTTTTAAAAAAAAATATGCAAATTAGCTAGATCTTTTGCAGATGAATGCAATTCCACGACCCATATATAACAAAGTTGTATTTTCTTTTTAAATAAATAGAAAAAAAGGTTTTTAATATGAATATCAATAAAAAAAATATTATAGGAGTGTGTGTATGTATGTGTGTATATATATATATATATATATATATATATATATATATATATATATATATTGTTCCTGTTAATAACGTAACACACTTTAGACAACACTTAACATGTTTATAAATGTCCTTAGTTTTAGAAATAATTTCTAGTTTTGTGAAGAACTAATCGAACATCTCTCCCGCATAATATAGATATATTGTATACCAACAGGGAGATCTGGTGTGGCTCGGAATCTTATTTTGCCCCATCCTATCCCATCACACCATATTACTTTAGTTTTACATTTTCTAATATTCGCTTTTTGAAGTGGAGATCTACGGATGTACTCAGCAATGGTTGGTGTGCGTAAAGTAATATTAATTGAAATAATTTATAGCTTTTGATGTGTTCGTGCATAATTTGCAGTTCAGATAAATGAAGACCCCTGTGCATTCCTGTTCCAAATCTTGAAACTCGTGTTCAAATTTCTATTATTAAATTTTTTTTTTTAATTCTGTAATTTTCAAGTTTTAAATATAATAAAGTAAGACTTTTTTTTTTTTTCATTTTTATCGATGTTAAGTGCAAGCGCTATCCCCTCCCAACTCTTCAATCAAAATGAAATATCCTATTCAAGTAATCTGGGTAATGTTTTAAATATTTCATAGATTTTATTTATTTATTTGGATATTCAGAGTTCAGTTTGAAATATTATGGTATATTTCAGTCAAGTTGATAAAACAAAAATAAAATAAAACAAACCCATGTGTGTCTGTGTATATCTATGTGTATATCTATGTGTATATCTATGTGTATAAGTTAGTGGGAGAGAACACCCAGCAAAATAAAAAAAACAGAAACAACAAAAAACAAGCGTTATATTTATTTATTTATTTTGTATTTTCTGTAATACGTATGCGTGTGTGTTTTCCTTTTCTAATTTCTAAAAACAGTGTTTATGGGTTAGATATAATCAGGTCAGCAGTTGGGATTGTTATCTAGATTTTTTTTCTTTCTTTTCTCACCCGATTTGTGTGATTATGTAATTTTCCTGAGGACAAAATAATTTCGTTTACACAACTAATTAGATTTTGATTTCCTTGTTCTTTTCCACAAGGATAGTTCTTTTTTTTTTTTCTTACAAATTAAAAATGCAGAATCTCTCTCTCTCTCTCTCTCTCTCTCTCTCTCTCTCTCTCTCTCTCTCTCTCTCTCTCTCACATATATATATATATATTTTTTTTCTTTCACAATGCTTTATCATATGAATAAAAAAAAAAATTGTTTGCCTGCTTTCCAGCTGACTACAATTTGGTAGTCTTCAAGTCCAACGTAAACAAATTTTTGGTGAACCGGAACCGTCCCCTTAAGTAATCCAATTTACCAAAGTTCCACTACGATTACTACGATATTAATCCCATATCTACTGTACTGGCCACTCGAAGATAACAGTTAATGAGTGTACAGTCTGTACACTCATTAACTGTTATCTTCGAGTGGCCTCCAGGCCTTGATAAGTGGTGACTCCTATGTACAACCCCACCCCCATAAAATTTAAGCTTAAATACAGCTCTGTTCTGCAGCTAAACAGACTAAACCTGTAGCCGTATACATTCACATTAGACCCTCTGCATAATCACACTAGTATTTGCTCAGATATGTACTGGTGATCTCCTTTCGCATTGTGTTCTGCAGCCCTGGACATGCTGCCTCAGAATTGTTTGAATGAATATGTATCACTGTCACATTTTCAGAGTTGGCTAACTGTCGTGATGTTCCTAAATTTTATGCATTCCCTAATTATAATTGGAACTATGTGCTCCCTCTCGTTGACAATCGCCGTCCCCAATGCTGTTTTCTGTAGTTGTCTTCTCTTCCTCTCCTATTCTTGTTCTGGCCATGTAGTCGTCTCTCACATTGGCGACTGCCAAGGGTGAACACTGGTTCACAAATATAAAAAATAAACTCAAGAGAAACAAAAACCACAAACATATTTGCAGATATGTTGTAGTGTGTGTGTGTGTGTGTGTGTGTGTGTGTGTGTGTGTGTGTGTGTGTGTGTGCAATACCATCGATCCTCTAAATGTTAAGGTCCACATCTAAACGTGGTCTCTGTCGTTGGTTGCTATCTGCTCATCTTGGCCTTCTAAAGCTCTTCCAATCTAACCCAAACTGCAACCTACCATGAACTGTCGTCAACTGTGTCCTCCACCCCTGGGCGGCGGTAAACTGTCAACTGTTCCCCCCTGGGTAGTAAACTGCCCCCCCCCTCCCCGGCGATAAACTGGTGGCAACTTGCGCAAAACAAACTCCTACTTCTAACCTGTCTGTAAGCTACCTCTAAATATATTGACCTACATTGTCCGGTCCTTTTATCCCAGTCACTGCCACACCTTGATTAACAACCCTATTTTAAATGGCCTTCTTGCGCCTTGATAAATCACCTGCCCCCATTATCTTCCTACTAACTTCTCTTCCTATACTTTTGTTCTGCTGATTAACTATTTTCTCCTTTTAGTTATAAATTTTTTTTTTTAATCATTTAACACTTTGGAGAGGGAGGAATGTCCTCAAATCACTTTCCTGGATCCGCCCCTCATTAAAAACACAGCTAAGACCTTGTACTTTTCTATTCCTTTACATTGACATGCCTTGGGAGATGTTAGGGTTGCCAGTATAAATTTATTTAAATTGACAAAAAAAAAAGAAATACAAAGTGATAATCCTTTTTCAAAGTAAACATGAATGTTTTTATTCATATCTTTTTTTTTTTTTTTTCTCTCTCTTTAGGTTTCATGAATGTTAGTGACTTGTGTATCGTAATCATTGCACCTGAGTCACAAAGCAGATAATTACTCAAATATTTAATTTCATGTTTTTTATTCTCCCTCTTCCACCCTCTTTGAGTCAGGAATTAGTTTAACATGACTTAGATTAAATAGTCAACAACAATGCTGAAGGCTATACTTTTATGTCAGTACAGCTAAAATTTTATTTAATCAGTATATCAATCTGTGTTTAAAAGATTAGTTGAAAGGTTCGGGGTTGGAAATTAACTTCAACAAAATCTGTATTTTGACATTCTAGACCAGATATTTTGTAGTTGAGCTTCTTTTATGTTAAAATGTATTTTTGTTGAAATACCTATTTAAAACTTTTAACAACCAATTATAGTAAATACACTTTCTTAATTATCCACAAAGTAAATTTAATTTCTGAATTTTTGAAATGAGGAGTGATTATTCATATTATTTGGATTCTTCAGACTACTATTGAGCTATCTAAATGGACTTTGGACAATCTCACTAAATAGGGTTTGTGGGTGATATGAGAAAACAAGTCTGTGTAGGCATTAAAAATATTTTTTTTCTTAAACATTATTATACGAGGAGTCATTTCGAGTAAAGTTAATTTATTTTACGCATCTATACTTGAGAAATGCACAATTAAAATGTCACGTTTTTTTTTCGTTTTTTTTTTTCTCGTTCTTTTCCTCCTGCATGGTAAGAGTTCGAGCCTGTCTGCCTCTAGTAATTAATAAATAAACATAGGTAATAAAATGCAAGGGAAAAACATCTAGATTAAAACTAGGTCATTTCCGAACTCAAAGAAAAGAGAAACCTATCCCCCTCTAAAAAGAACAAAGAAACTGATGAATTGGATATCAAGTGAACCCTTGCTTGATAAAAGCATGCCCATTGGCTACGATAACTGGATGTATGAATAACAAATAATCTGATTGGCTGACTAGTAAACTGAGTACCACAGGAATATATAAAAACACAAAGCAACATCGATTCCATGAATAGCCTGATGAAGCCCCATGAGGATGAACAGTTCAGCATGTTACCATACATGCATCAGTAAAAAAAAAATATAACTTCCACACATGATGCAATTCTGCTAAAAAGTATATACAGCCTCTTTGAAGTCTTGATAATCGCTCAGTATTATTAAAATTAGTATCCATCCATAGCCCTTGAGCCCCTGGAGGGGCATAGGCCATCTACAACTTTTGTAGATGATTTTGTAGCGAGGAGTTCTTTTTACAGGGTGAGGGTGATGGCCACACGCCCAACCTTCCCAGAAGATACATACAGCGCTTAGCCTTCCGAAATGGTCATCCATCTGGTACTGGCCAGGCTCAACATTGCTTAACTTCGGTGATCTGGCGAGAACCGGTGTGTCAATGTACATTCAAATTAAATACTGAACCCTTAAAATTTTACTATGGTGAGATTTAACGAAAGGTTTGAGAATTATTGGCATTTTAACACGCACTGGTAAATCTTTGCTTGTGTGCACGGAACTAGCATAAAATGTAATCATACTGCTCTTTCCTTTGCTCGGACAGAACTCTCTCAAAATGTAGGTACAGCATTGGTTTGGGAATGCAAATATGCACAAAATACCGATACACCCCTACTCCCACCCAAAAACGGCCCTAAAAAATTATTTTATGTGTACCAATATTCAATTTTCGATTTTTGAGCGATTATCCAAACTAATAATGGTACATTTTTTAATTTTTTTTTATTCCTGTTGATGATTAAATTTATTTTTATATTCTTGACCAATTACCTAAGCATCATATCTGTGACTTATGTCAACATTATATTTTTAGAACTGATTAAACACTTTCAAATAAGTTAAAATACAAAAAAATATTATGCAGGTAGGTTTCAACGTAAATTTTATTGGATACAAAACACTTATTTGTAATATGGTTTTTTTATTTTTTTATTTTTTTTAACACTTTTTATGGAGTATTTTATTATTTAGATGTGCTAGACCTACTTTTAGAAAAAATATGCGTGCACTATACTGAGAAAAAAAAAATGTCTGACTGAAGATATACTGCCATCGGTAGAAGGCAAGTTATCTACCTTTGTTTTTGCTCTATCTAAAGAGTTGTTAAATGCTTTCCTGCAGGTTATCGGCCCAAACCAACACTAAGCGTCAGTAACTAACAGTGCAGATAATCACAGACAATGGCTTCCAATATCTGCCACTAGAAAACAATGTCCGACAGTGAAAGCCAGATTATTTCATTTGGGCCACAGCTGGCAGTGTCCGCTATTTTCCAGAAATGGCAGTGGCCACAACAACCATACTTTAATTTGTTTTCGAGGGAGGTTCTTTACCGATTCTGTTCTGGATTTGTCATGCTTCCACTGGGCAACGCCGTTTAACGGGTACTGCTAGTATCTAATTAATCCGATTTATAAAGAATCGGAATCAGTAATTTAGTATAAAACTTAGTACAAAAAGTGGAATCAGTAATTTAGTATAAAACTTAGTACAAAAAGTGGAATCAGTAATTTAATACAAAATCGGTAATTGTATTGGAATCAGGAAAAATATTGAAATTGTCCCATAATATATATATATATATATATATATATATATAATGAAAATAGTATTCCGACAAAATATATATATATATATATATATATATGCATACACCAAGTTAAAGGTATTCAAGAGGGAAAATTCGTGAATTAAAATGAAGTTATTAAGAGTGCTCAATAAAAAGAGCAAAATATAATATTTTTATTTATGTAGACAAATATTACATAGTCGCTACACTGAACGTATTAATGTTTCAGACAATTAGTCGGTAAGTACCAAAAGTCCTTGTCAGGCGCTGTAATAAAGTTTGTGTACCACTGAAAGCATCTGGTTCTGAAATGGAAGAATTGAAGAAATATATTTATTTTAATAAAAATAACCCTTTAAATTTAAAAGGGAGTGGCGGAGGTGGAGGGTCAAGTGACATTTTGGAGTCTAAAAATGTCACTTACCCCCCCACACACACACACCTTTTTTTTTTTTTTTTTAATTTAACATTTTATTTTTATTAAAATAAATATATTTTTTCAATTTTTGTGGAGTTTTTATACTTTCTAAATTCTAATTTCTATTTACTTACCTACCCACGGAGACGGAAGAGTTAGACACAAGGTTGGTTTTTAATGTGTGGAAAATCCAGCTTCCCAAAAAGGGCACTCTGTATAGGAACAAAAATAAAAGTTCTCGGTCATGAAGGATTTCTTCTCCACCGACCGAAGACGGAAAAGGTGAAGTGTAGCATCAGAACAGATACTACACTGTGATCATGGCCCAAATTTTAATTATTGGAATTTTTTTGTAAGCATTTATTACTTCCTCTTTCTTAATTATTTTTTTTTTTTTTCTTTTCAAGATTGCCTTCTTTTCCTCAAATTATCAGGCTAGAAAAATCTGAATGGTTTTTATTCACTCTGGACCGATATATGAATCTATTAATTAAATGTTTGCTCTCAATCAAAATTGATTAAATAATTTTTCTTTTTTAATGTTCGTCTCCTGAGATTAGTTCGGTTCGTTTGACCTTCAGTCTGGAGTGCTAAAGCTGCTAGCTGATTTGATTCAATTTAATGGTTCACTGTTTTGACTTGTTAATCAAATCAGCCAAGCAATGGCAGAAGAAATCGTTAATCTTAATTTCTGTTTAGCATTATTACTTTTTATGATCTCAACTTCTAACCTTTTCTGGTGATACCAGATCAGGCTGTCTGAAGGTACTAGTTTCCTGACCTAAAATGCACCAAACATTGATGTTATTGTTTTATTTATTTTTTTGTCCTTTTCTTTTTGCAAAACTCTGTCATATCTATCTGCAAAGTTAAAAACAAAAGCAATTTTCCTCTACAAAGCAACCAAAGAACATAAACACTATGAACAAATATTTAAAGATATAAGCAACTTGATGCTTGGTAATTTCTTCCAGAATTACTGGATTCAGCATTAAATAACTTGAAGGGTTGATATGCTGCAAAATCAAACAACCAAACTTCTAACCTTTCATCTTAACAAAAACAAATTTCTTATTTATTTTAATATGCACGTTTGCATTCGTAAAATAAAGAGTATTCTCAATCAGCCTCGTTTTGATCACTGTGTTTAGTAGTGACGGGACGATTTCAATATTTTTTCCAATTCTAATACAATTATCAATTCCGGATTAAATTCCTCGATTCTGATACAAATACCAATTCTGATTCTTTTATAAATCTCCAAATATTTAACTATAAAAATGGTTATTTTTCCCGATTACCGTAAAACCTCTTAAATGTAAAAACATGTTGAGTGTGTTTTTATAGATTTTAGTTTTACTGGCCGTTTAAAATCAACGTTAATTTTATATCAGTGGAGAATTTAAACAAAATCAAATAAAAAAGATAATTAAAGGAATCGTTTTTGGCATTGGAAAATAAGCACAAATTTTTCCGATACCGCTAAAAGTCCCGATTTTCCCAATTCTGTATAATTTCAAATTAAAATGTGACCGACTGAACAACCAAAAAGACAAGACATCTGAGACTAACTTTCACTGCAGACCTGAAATGGAAGACTTGTATCAGATCTGTTGCTAAGATCATGAAAATGTTTGACCATTTTATTGTTCCAGAAAGTATCTCTCTTCTGATGCGAAAGAGCCAGATACACCCGAAGATGGAGTAACGTTGCCATATTAAGGCAACTGTCATGGTGCATTGACAAAATTAAAAATCGATTTTGAAATCCAGTGAAGAATGTCCTCCTCCTCTACAGCCTCTTTCTCATACAAATGACATTGCTAGTCTTTCTCTACTTGCATTATTTTCATGGTAGGTGCTCAAATCTATGGTCCCCCTCCTGTGAAACCTTCTCAGCAAAAATCTTGTCTATCTACAACCACTGTAAAAATTTTACTTTCTTCCTCTGTTTACCTGGACCTAAACGGAACTTGCATGAACAAAGTTACCTCCCAAGACTTGTCTGCCTGTGGAGCTCGATACCATGGGGCTGCTTCCCAATTGACTACATCATGGTTATTTTAAAGTCCAATGTAAGCAAGTTCTTGTTGAGCCGTTCTTATAAATAACCAAATTCTGTCCAGTTTCAATCATCGTCCACAAAGTGTTTCTCTCCATCTACCTGACACGAACCCATTTTCTCTTGTCTTCAAATTACCTTTGGATTTTGATGAGCAGTGATTCGTTATATATATATATATATATATATATATATATATATATATATATATGCCAGCTTCAAGGTGTTCAAGAGTAATAACTAATGAATTTAACGAGGTTATTAAGAGTGTTTGATAAACGAGCAAGATATATTTTTATTAATATAAACAAATTCACATGGTTGCAACACTGGACATGCTAATGTTTCGGACAAATGGTTGGGTAAAAGCAGGTGTCCTCATGATAAAGATTCCCGAGTTTGACAAGATACACCGGAAGAGGGCTGGAGGTTACATCAGATGAAACTTGAAAATAACACTCAAGATGAGATCAGTAGTTCGATAAAAGCAAATACTTAATCCACATCTAAAAAGTTCAGAAACATAATGGCAATAAAATTTTTTTTTTTTTTTTACATTTATGACTGAAACTTGTTGTATTTATGTATAACTCTTGTTTCCTCTATTTTCTTTAGTTCTCACATTCCATGAGTAATATTCTGGCAAAAGGGGGAAACATTATTGTATTTTAAACTGGCTGTTTTTTACTAGTCATCACTTATCAAAGCTAAAAGCCACTTGAGGATAAGAGTTTGAGATGGGGAGATTGTCAATTGAATGGTAAATATTGAGAAGATTGAAAATAATGAATGGAATAAAATTTGATCACTTATGTATTTATTGGCGACATATTTAGTGATATCGCTATGGTGCCAGTGTGAAAATTTGACAAGGAAGCATTATTTTTTTCTCTATAATCAGCTATTAATATATTATTAGAATATTTACCAATGCTTGTGCAGTATGATTCGATTTCAAACATTTTTTTTTGATAAAAACATACTTTTTTTTTTTTTTTTTTTCTTTTTACAAAAAAATAATCGTGATCCATTATTTCTATTCGGGTTTTAATATTTTGTCAAAACCACAGACTGTAGTTACCTTCCCTGGATTTTAAGAACTCTTCAACATTAACGAATATGATAAAACTTTATAATTCAATAAATTTTATTTTTATTTATAGTTACTTTTCTACTCTTACCATTTTTTGGCCCCCAACAAAAGGAGTCGACCTAGTAATTCACTCCTGTTCGTCTGTTGATATTTTTAAATTTTGCACAAACATTGGTCATGGTGAAAGTAAATTTTTGTCAGAACGGATTTTCTGGGTTAACTCTGGCTGCCTCCCTAGGGGCCATTATAGGAGTAAAATTGCCCCCAAATCGTTCGTCCAGTCGTTTGTTCACACTTTTCTCAATAACCACTCCTTGAATTTGTTTTGAAATTCTGTACAAACATTAGTCATAATGAAATTAACTTTTTCACTCATGGAGGAGGACCCGCATGCTCGACTTGTTTTTGTAAATTTTGGAATTTTTTCTAATTTCAGCGTGACTTGTAAGTAAGTAATAAAATACATTTTAAGATCAAATTACACTGCATAAGCACCAAAAATTTTTTATTTTAATTTAATTAATTTTATTTTAATTTTTGCTTTTTTTTTTTTAAATTGAATTAATATTTTAATTTTTACACATTCTTCCACCCACCGATTCTATTCATATCTCGAATGAAAATGACAGGAATTTCTTTCAGTTTTACTTAAGCAGCTTACTTATTTTATATTAAATGCAATATATATAACAGCGATAGTAATCTACATTCATCCTATGTCCCTCCTACCCACTGTCGGTGGGTGGAATTTTCATTTTCTCTGGCTTAAGGACTTTTAACAATGGTTGACACTATTTTAATCCTTGTCACAATCCTGGTATTGTCAAGCTGATTCCAATTTCTCTCTTATGTTTTATCTCCTAAAATGCTATTAGATTTTTAATCTTTACTCCATTTTTTGACAATAAGATGACTTTGGTGAAAATACCATCAATTCTGAAACAATAAAAGGATTTGATACGTTGGTATTTAACAGATTAGCTATCAAATTTTTTTTTTTTTTTTTTTTTTTCAATATTTCAGCAGATTTGCATTTTGTTAGTTGTAACTTTTGCTTTAGTTTGCAGGATTTAAAATAACTATAAAGTCATCATGAGTATGTTTTAAGGTTAGTTCACTAAATGATTGAACTGAATCGGTTCATTGTTTTTTTTAATTTTATTATTTAAATATTGTTGTTTTAACCAAAATCTAATATATAAAAACTATGCGTGTATGTCTGTCTCCATTTTTTTTTTTTTTTTTTTTTTTTTAACTGCATTTGATCGGAAATGCAACGTTGCAGAGCAGCATAAGGCAGGTCAAATGATTGCATTTTTTTGTGGACTATTCTTTTATATACATAAAAGTGAGCTTGTTTGTGTGATAAACTGTCTCTGCCAAACTACTTTCAATTTTGGTTTATAGACTAGAAACACTGATACATAAGGAATTTGAAGCTGTGGAACAAATTCGATTTGGTTTTAACCAGTAAAAATAGTTCCTAATAGGTCGGAAATTAAAAAAAAAATTGAACTTGACAGGCGTTAGTCAACTTACTCTAGCATGCATGTGCAAATATACAGTCAATTTATTTTTAAATATTTCTTATCCGACTGACGATAGCTCAAACAGTTATGACTAAGGCTTGAGCACTAAATGTTTTGGTATCGATTTTAGCTGATGAGTCGCGTTTCAAAAAAATAAGTTCAAACCTAAGTGAAAATAAATGATTGGGAAACATTAATAGCATTATAAATTATTTTAATAAAGTAAAAATTTTTTTTTTTTTTTTTGTTTAACATGGGGGATCACCACTTATCAAGGCCCGGAAGCCACTCGGGTATAAGGGTTATTGTGTGTACAATCGTAGTAATAGTTGGTATTGGAGATTTGATAAAGTGTCTTACTTAAGGGGACGATTAATCAGGAATTTGTTTGTTGGACTTGAAGACATCCAAGTTGTAGTCAAGTGGGAAACAGGCAAACGGAAGGGAATTCCACAGGCGTGCACTTCTCAGAAAGAAGCTTTGTTCATGCAATCTACATTTTGATTTAGGCACAGGTAAAGAGTGGGGGAAATTACTGACAGTGGTTTTAGCTAGATGGGTGTTTATCGTGAAAGATTGACGAGGGGGGACCAGAGATTGGAGCTCGGACGAGCACTTGCCATGGAAATAACGATAAAACAAAGACCGGTTCGCAATGTCTTTTCTGTGGGAGAGAGGTTGCAGGGAAGAGAAAAGGGCATCTCCCACTAAGCCACGAAGTCTATTTTGTCAAGGCAGGATAGGCTGTTTTTAGAAGCTCCAGCCCAGATGTGGCTGCAGTACTCCATCTTTGGACGTACTTGGCTTTTATACAGATACGGAATTGCATCAGTAGTGAGATATCTTCTGGAGCGGTAGAAGGATCCCACCATTTTCCCAGTGGCCCAGACAACAGACTTTATATACGTGTTCCATTTCAGATCAGGAGTAAAGGTCAAACCCAGGAGCTTGTCAAAACATGAAGCCTCCCCAAGACGAGAGCCATCCATTTCAATTGATGCTAGATGAGGAACAGAGCGTTGATGATGTAAAGATAGGATCTTGGTTTTAGATGCATTAAAAGTAACCAGCCACCTCTTCCCCCACTGTACCACATGCTCAAGATCAGAGGAGAGAGAATCAGAGAGAGCTTTGTCATTTACAGCCTTTGATGTGTTGCCATAGACGGTCGTATCATCAGCATAGATGTCAACAAATGATTTAAGTATGTGTTTTGGGAGATCATTGATCACCTGAGTTACTGATGAGGTTTTCCAGGGTGTTGGAAAGCACTTCTCCTTAAGGCAGCACTTAAACAGTTTTGTAAGTATGGGGGCAAGTTCTGGTCAAAGCTTTTTCAACACTATAATTGGAATGCCGTCTGGGCCAGTTGCTTTATTGGAATCAAGGTTCTTGATTAGTTTGGCGACCTCACGCACAGATATTTGTATGTTGAATAGTGTGTTGTCTGTTGTAGGAGGAAATACGGGGAGTAAAAACAATTTAATATTTAATTTAATAGATATGAGAATCTGGGCTTGTAGGACCCATAGTTCTAGTATCTCAAATAATTTTGATATTTGGCAACCATGGTGAGAAGTAGTTATTCACTTGAGTTATATCTGGAAGCTATGGAAATTAAATTATTAATTAAAATTTTTTTTTCCAAATATTAACAATTTAACATTTTCTTTTTCATAATTTCTTATTGACCAATTTAAATTTTCTGATCATATTTAAACAAATTCTTGATAACAAAAACATATTTTACTTTTTTTTTTTTTTTTTTTAAAATGTTAAATTATCAGTCATTTTAAAACTTTTATTTTATTTAACTAGACTTCATCTTGAGTGTAAAGCCATTCCCATAATAAAAAAATATAGTTGCCCTAATTAAAAAAAAAAATGTAGCTGTCTTAAGAAAAAAAAATTAATGAAAGGCAGCATAAATTCAGTCTGAAGCTTTTCCAGCTAAAGAATTTAGCCATAATCAATTGAGTGTAGTAGTCAACTCGTGTCAAGACAGAAAATTATCACTGAAGAATTCAAAGATATTCAGTATATTTTATAAAACGAAACTGGTAATCTGATTGGTGCGTTCTTATCACCCCTGATTATAAATAGAATCACCCAAACCTTTGGTCAGACCCATTTAGTATGCCAAAAAATACTGCAATATTTAATTTTAAAAGAATGAATGCTAAAAAAAAGTTCCTATATGAATCTGTTTACTCCTGTTTTAAAAGTGTGGGTGCTTAGGCACTGAATCTGTATGTTCTATTTGCAGTTCTCGCTTCTTGCTGTCCTCGACTCGCGTAATTGAGACGAACAATCCAAAATCTCTTTCACCCGACTGAAACAAATGAAAGAATGCCGCTCACACACAAAAGTCCGGCGTCTTTTATCTCCGCGGGGGCGCCAACTCTTGCAAATTAGTACCAATCGGATTTCCTGTCCCATCACGCAGGCGCAGTGTCATTTGTGCATTGGACACGACGGTGACCGGCTTGTCATACACTATAATCTGTCAATGTTGAAAAAAATAGTAACTTTGTTGGTGTGTTTTGTAGTTTTTGACTTCTAGCTAACTGGGCACACACAGACACACAGCCCTTTAATAGATTATTAAAATTATAACAGAAAAATGTATAAAGTAATTAAAAATGATAAAAGCATGCGATAATTAAGCAATGCCTCAGCAACATCAAACACCAAGTTGAGCCGGGATGCTCTGGTTTGTTTCATAATGTACAGAAAAACAGACATACAACCTAGTTTGCACAAAGTTTCAAGTATTATAGACCAAGTTTCCAATAACTGGTCTTTAGGCTTGTTTCTAATGAAGCCCACGTCATGCTGCCTTCTCTCTTCGTAGAGAGACTTTAGTTCAATTCAAATGATTATATTGAGATGCTGTCCGTTGTCAATCATTGGGTGGAGAAGGTGACTGCAGGAATGTCATACATTTGTTAGTAGGTTGCTAGCTTCAGCTTCAGGTTCAGGTCCTATCTGAGGACCATGCTGGAGACTCAGGGTTGCTTCTTCAAGTGCGTTTTATTCAATAAAAGATCCTTTCAGGCATGCATTTTGAATTTTTAGAATGCATCAATTATTTGCCCAGCTATGACGTTTTTAAATATTTTTTTGTTTCCAAAAAGTGTCAAATTTATCCTGAACACTCTGTACTTCTTTGAAGTTCATTGAACTTTTATCTTTATAACTAAGTTAAGTGGTTTGATGGATCTGTGAGGTGTTGAGTGGTTAATCACTGTCTGAGATATCCTTATCAGCTATTATTACGGTTAAAAAAGGTTAAATATCATCTAACAAAGACCGCATCATTTTGTCTTAAATCTTAAAAAAAAAAAAAAAGACTCTGACTCAATTCAGATGGTTATATTGAGTTACTGTCAAATGCTGAGTAGAGAGGGTGGCTCCAGGGGATGCCATGTATTTAGTAGCAGGACTCGGCTCAATATCACATATCCAGGAAATAGAAGTGGTTGTCCTAGAATTTTCAGTTTCAACAGTTTCAACCACTTAACTCTCGAACAGATGTCTTAGCTTCCGATGTGCATCTTGAGATTTCTTCATCACTGGACTGCCATGTCTACAAAAAAAAAATAAATAAATTAAAACAAAACTAATCAGTTGTGTTTTTAATTCTACTTTTTTTTCTTTTTTTTTTACTTTGTTCATTTACAGAAATGAAGAGTAGTTCTAGGAAGATCATGCATTTAGTAGCAGTACTCAGTTTCATGTCACATACTCAGGAAAACTCAGAAGTGATTGTCCTAGAGCTTCCTCGGTTTCACCAGTTCCAACATCCCACCGCCTCCCTAACTCCCTTGATATGAACTCCATGTATGAAGTGTAGTGTGAAAGACACCTACTACGCCCCAAAGGATGAGTTGATTGTTGGAATCAGACTGGTGTTCAAGCATTTCTTGAAGAACATCATGAAGGCTGCATACTTCTGGCTCAGGTTTTTTGCCTAGAAGCTATGGTGGGGGCTTATGGCAGCTTCAAATCATGGCCTCACTTCAGTTTTGAGAGATAATGGATACCCGTATGTAAATGTGACTGTACATGTAATTGTGAAGCAAGGGTTGAGGAATCTCCAACCATACTTTTCTTTAATTGGTAGTGCTAAGTGGTTTGATGGGTTTGTGGGCTGTTCAGTGAGGTGTCTAAGTGTTGAATCACTGTCCGAGATATTCTTATCAGCTATTACTGTTAAAAAAGGTTAAATCTCAAGGAGCTTATCAGTAGCGAAGTTGAAATTTTAGTATCTGGTGAGTGGCAATCATTTTGAACATTCATTAAAAACAATTTGCACTTTATGATTTCATTTTTATTTATTTTTTTTCAAAAGACTTAGAGTAAAAACTTAGAGAGAAAAGACATTGGTATTGAGACGTGTAAACTAATCCATTTCTAAATATGAACTTTCTACTGAAACATAGTACAAGGAGTAAGGGATAACTTGAAGTCTTGAAACTAACAGGAACACATGTGACTGATGTCATGCCAGAACGAGGAAGCATCATCTCTTGATTGTTAAACTTTTATGAGAATGTAATATCCAAATATATGTGATTCCCCCTCCCGACCCCGAATGATAAAATTTATAATCCTTTACTAATCGAATCATGTTTGATACAAATCAATTTCAGCCTATATCTGTATTGTCCTGGAGATGACCTTAAACTATATCCGATGGTGAGACCCCACCATGGGGCTTTAGGGAGTGTGGAGCCACCCTTAAATTGCCATTCCTCCCCGGTCCACTCTGACCCGGAGTGGTAGTACCTGTTAGGGTCCCAACTATGGATTAAATAGAAACCGACTAGAAAAAAATATATATATTAAAAAATTTTTCTTCAAAATAACTGGATTCGGCATTAAAAAACCTGAAAAGGGTTGATATGCCATAAAACAAAAACAACCAACCAAACTTATATTGTCCAACGGTCCTTTATTGCTGTTCAATGATATGCAGGGACATTTTAATGACCATCTCATCAGTACGTGTGATATTAAATAAATAAACTTTGCACTCCCTGAACCTCAACTCCAACATATTTTCGGGGGGGGGGGTATCTCAAAGAAAATGTCTATCAAAACAACCCACAATCTATTCTTGAACTCGGAAGAATTATCACAGACAAAACCAGGGCAGTACCAAAGAAAGCATGTCAGAGTTATAGGTATTTTTTTTTTTTTTTACATTGTATCTCTGTGTGCTTATTGAAGGACAATAAAATAACGACTGTTGGATATTCATGGCTGTAAATTGGTGGACAAGTCAGACATAGAAGTTTATTTGTATCGAATATGATTGGATTGCATAAAGCATTGTAAATTTACTAATGATTTCATGGGTGATATTTGGAGGAGGGGGTGCGTCCTGTATCTGCTATGTTATATGACAAAGCAATTCTTGTATACAATGTAAAGAACTGTTTGTGGGACACAATACCCGTGGGGATGCTTCCCAGCTGACTATAACATGGTCATTTTCAAGTTTAATGTAAATAAGTTCTTGTTGAGCTGTCCTTTTAAATAATTAAACCCTAACCGAATTCCACCATTACTGACCATCACGGTGTTGTCTCCCCGTCTAATACTCATTAATCTTTATCCTAGAGTGGTTTTTGGGCCTTGACTTGGTTCTGTGGTTTGTCACAGCAAGACTACCGCAGTGAGTCCATACCTAATGGTACTATATATATATATATAAAATGGGTTAAGAAATTCCGAGAGAAAGATGTATATTTAAATGAGGGGGGGGGGTCACGAACAATGTATTTTTTAACATTTTATTATTCCGTGTTCATTGAAAATTATGTTTAGATCATTGTAATAATCATTGAAATAGTTTTTAACGCATTTTAGACGTTCTCTGAAGCGTCCTCTTCAAAAAGTATTTAAAATGTAAAATATTTAGAATATACTTAAGATGTGTTTAAAATGTAAAAGAGCATTTTCGTAGTTCATTTGAAATGTTTCTGCTGTTTTATGTTTTCTTTCTCTCTCTTCTTCTTGTGTTTCTACTTATCTTTCTTTGTTTTTTCTCATTGTTTTCCTTTTTTACTCTTACTTGAGTGGAGGTGAGGGTACGTTGGTACTTAGTCAACTCTGTGTGTGTGTTTTCTTGTATTGGTCTGTAGAATGTGTGTTCTGTTTTATAGTATTATAAAGTTATTTGCTTCCCTATGAAGGTAACTGTGATCCAAGGTCGTTTCAACCCCCAAAAGTAACATAGCAGCGTTAAAGAAAGACCTTAAAGAATTTTAATGGAAATTTAGATTCATAGATATACTTAATGACAGAGATAACACAACAGACGATTCTCTAGTGAAAAACAAGTCAACATACTTCCCCAACAAAAAAACAACACAAAGGAACTAAATACTTTCTTTGAAAGGCCCTGGAACCTCAACCCCTAACAAAAAGAAAACCCACCAGTAATCTAACACGAAAACAAAATCAAGCACTTAAAAAAATCAGACATAATAACAACTTAGTTATAAAGGAAGCAAACAAAGGTAGTGCGGTGGTTATCATTAATAAGGACTACTATAAAACAAAAATTTTAGAATCACTAGGGAACAAAAATTATTATAAACCAATTAGCTCTAACATAGACAATATAACCATATCCAAAATCACAAAACTCTGTGCAACATACAATAGAACATCAACCAAAAAAGAAAAAGACTTCCTCACAAACTTCACAACAAAAACACATCTTCTATGGACTACCCAAAATACACAAATCTAACCAGGTAAGACATGCCATCAACATACAAAAGTCAGAGTACATAAGCACCCCAAACCCCAATGACCTTACATTAAGACCCATAGTAGTAATACCAGCATGCCCAACAAGCAAACTTAGCAACCTAATAGATATATTATTACAGCCCTTCACCAATCTGGTCAGAAGTTATGTAAGAGATGACACACTTCCTTAGCTCCCTACCACAAACAGTAGACGATGGGACAATACTAGCCACATTCGATGTTAGCAGCCTATACAGCAATATCCCACACAACCTAGGAAAAGAAGCTATCTCATATTGGATTGACAAACATGCACAGACCTTACACCCCAGATTCACTAAACAATTCATAATTGACAGCATTGACTTAATCCTCAATAACAACTCCTTCCAATTCAATGACAATTACATCCAAATAGTAGGTACACCAACATATGCCACCCTTACACTCGCCTTCCTAGAAAAGACCCTTTATGAAAGGATAGAGTAGAAATGCTGGCACAATATAAAAACACTCTTCATAAAATCTTGGAAAAGATACCTAGACGACTGCTTTATCCTCTGGAAGACCACATGGGGGGATATCAGAGAACTTCACACTTTGCTACAAAATCTACACCCAAAAATAAACTTCACACTAGGGCAAAGCCCCACAGAACTACCTTTCCTAGACATCCCAGTAACAATCAAAAACAACATAATTACAGACATCTACCACAAACCCACAGACATTCAACAATACCTCCACTTCAAAAGCCACCATCCTAAAAACTGTCTAAAATCAATACCCTACTCCCTAGCACGTAGAGTCTGCACCATAGTAACAGACAGACACCTCCGTTCGACTAGACTGAATGAACTACAAATAACCCTGCGGAAAAGAGGATATCCACTACCACTAATACAGAAAGGTATTGAACTGGCAGAAAAAATTCCAATAGACCAACTAAGAATCCCAAAAGAACACAACAAAGAACAAATTTTAGCATACGTCTCCACACACAACAGAAACAACACAGAAATATTTACACAGATAACAAAAAACCTTATCCTTCTCAGTCAGAACGACAAACTAAACATACTTAAAACAACAAAAATAATAAAAAGCAAACGCCAACTCAAAAATTTAAAACACATCCTAACTTCCTCAAAACTTGTTCCACACACTAAAAAAAATGGGGTTGCAAAATGCAACAAACCTCAATGTGGAGTATGTGACATAATAAAAGAAGGAAACACATACACATTCAAAAACCCAACACAAACATTCAAAATAAAAAAGGATTTAAATTGCACCTCCATAAATGTAGTATATGCACTAAGATGCACAGCATGCGACAAATCCTACATAGGCACTACCAAAAACTTCAGCAATAGAGTGGCCCTCCATAAGAGCAACATCAAAATTGCAGATAACAGACACCTCTATGTTCCAAAACACATACACACATGCAATGGAAATAGCTTCAAAATAATGCCAATCTTCCAAACAGACAATTACTTTTATTTACTTACACAGGAAAAAAAAAAATTCAATACAAGATTCACTACCGAACTGAACAGAGCCTAATATCAACATACAAAAACATGAAATGCAAAGCACACTCGCATGCACGTACATATACATATACACACCCACACATAAATCAGAACCGACACATTAAAATACACCCACAGACACACGCATACAGCCACACGCACAGGCACAACACCTCTGTCTTTAGTACAACACATTGAACAATACCAACCCTACTTTACCTCGAAACCAACAACACTAGGAAAAACAAACGAACCAGTAATAAAATTTGAACATACTAATGAAGAGTAGAATCATTTACATGTTTTCACCGCTCAGAAACATTTCAAATGAACTATGCTCTTTTACATTTTAAACACATCTTAAGTATACTCTAAATATTTTACATTTTAAATACTTTCTGAAGAGGACGCTTCACAGAACGTCTGAAAAGCGTTAAAAACTATTTCAATGATTTAAAAGCATTATTACAAAAAAAAAAAAGTTGAACAAGAACACGTAAATGAAATGTGCAGAGGAATATTAAGCTTCACTTACGTATGTATGTCTGATTAGCTTTGATAATTTCAGACTTTAACCCACAAAATGGCCACTAAAAGAATAAGTATCAATTTTGTTGTGTTTTATTTGAAATGATTTATTAACCTACAAAATCAGTCTGTATTTTTATCAGATAATGTTGGTCTTACTTTTTAATCTTTGTTATTATTTATTTATTTTTTTTTTTTTCATATTTATACAAATCTCTACTATTAAAGAAACTTTGTGAGTTCATTCCCTTTGGACTCTAAAACAGCTGGGCCAATTTTTATGAAATTTCACATGAAGGCGCTTTATCTACCCGGTAGTGTTCGTAGATAGGTTTTGTATTGGAATATCTTCGATAAGTATCATAAATCAAAATAATCCAATGAAAGAAGGAACAGGCGATTTAAACCCAAGTTAACACCTTACACAGCCTAACATCACAAGTGCATTTGAGAAGTTTTATTACCACACAAACTGAAAGGCCTGACATATTTAACTTTTTCATTTTAAACCTAAATTCAAGCCATTATCACCACACAAGCAGTAAGACCAGACGTATAAAATCAACAGTAGGATTTTTTTATATGACAGACACGTTTGAAATGAATGATTCTGTTTAAAGCACAATTGAACCATGATACTTGACCTTTGTGTTTTAAAATTTAATTCAAGATATTATAAATAAAATAATTTAAAATCAACAGTAGGTTCTCAACAGTGCAATGTAGGCTACAATGTATTGTGAACAAAGTCACTGCAAGGGGGCATTTGAAGCTTCCTCCCGGTGTTCTGCAACGGGTCCTCAACTAGAGCAGGCTATCAATTGATTCAATTGAAAAATGGGCGATTTCAATGACAATAAAAAATATGGGAGGGTGAAACATTCATTGATGAACATTCAGTCCCGGGCAGTGGACGTTCTCCCTGCTAGTGAACTAATGTTTTTTTTTTGTAAATTTTAACACTGAACATTTTAGCCGATTCACTAATTGCAATTAAAAAAAAACAAAAAAAACAAATCTACTTTTTTATGCATTCATTATTTTTGCAGACAGTTATCCTCATCTTCATTGTTGTTGTTTTCATCTTTGTGGCCCATGGCACGGTGGATAGAGGAGTTGAGTCTGTATGGTTCCAGGTGAGCATTGTCTGAAGGACAGTGGTTTCAATCCTATCCAAGTAGGCCAGAGGATTAGTTGGCCACAAACGTTGGTGAGACAACGACAACTATGGAAAGCAGTAATTACTTGGAATACAGTTAAAAAATCCAGCATTCATATCTCTCGCAGTTAATCAAAAAACGTGGTGAAAATAACTATGAAGATGAGGATAACACTCTGCAAAAAAGAATGAATGCACAAATTATGAAGGCTCATTTCAAAGGATTCCAAAAATAATAAATGAATCGACTTTTGCTTGATAAAAATCTCTAGCGCCGTTATTGGTCTATCCTGACTTTTTCAAGATTGAGTTTATTTAAAAAAAAAAAAGAAAAGATTTTTATCTGTATAATAAAGTAATGTATATTATTTGGAGTCTTTGAATTGCTGTTCATTTTCACATTTCTTTCGATGTAACCTCTGACTCTTCATAATTATCTTGTTGAACTCAGAGGGGGGGTCTTTCTGTTTAGCTTGGGAATCTGCATGGAATTTTGAATGGAACCCTTTATTTAATCCAGAGTTAGCATGCATTTGTTCCATCAGCTGTGACTGGGCAAATAATTCGCAATTGTATTTTGAGTGTCATCCACACTGAGGATTGAACCTTCAATCTCCAGAAAAATGTTACTTTTAAAACTTAAAATTTTTTTTTTTTATTGCAATTTCACCCCAAACAAGGCACATTGCCACTTTGCTGTAGGGGGCTACTATCAGGGACATAAGCTACAGGGGTACTATGTGAAGAGTTGGGCAGCAAGATGTCGGTTCACATTACACTTGAACTTCTGCATGTCAGTACAGTTGGGGAAGCAGGAACTCGGAAGGGAATTGCAAAGTCCAGTGGTTCTGGGGAAGAAACTACTTGAGTAGAAGGTTCTCTTACATCTGGGGATCTCAACTGTGGAGGGGTGGGATTTTGCTGCTTGTCGGGTTTGTCGGGGGGTACTTACGTCGAGGGGGCACAAGTGCTTGCAGTTCGTCAGAGCATTCACTATTGAAATACTTTTAGAACAGGCAGAGGGATGCTACATTACGTCGATGGGACAGAGGTTGTCGACTCTTTTGAACCCTGTCTAAGAGCGAGAGACTAGTAGCAGGTACACCAGCCCAAATATGACAACAATACTCGATACATGGGCGAATGGAGGCGTACAGGATATTTTCGGGCGTTAGTAGCTTTCTAGCACGGTAGAGAGAACCTACCTTTTTCGCAGCGTTTCTGGCAATTCTCTCAATGTAATTTTTCCAACTCCTGTTTCCTGTGAACGTTTAGGCCGAGGAGTTTAAAGGATGTGCTTTCAGATAGTCTTTGACCATTGCTATTTGTGGTAGAGAAGGTTTCTTGTAGTTATTGAAGGAAACAAGTTTAGTCTTAGCAGCATTGAATGTGATCATCCATTTCATTTTTGTCCCCATTCCACTACAGATCTGAGGTCATCCTCTAGTGTTTTTACCATTTCTTTAGATATGTGTTCATTTGTTTTCCTGTCGTGTCGGTTATAAAGAGTGGTGTCATCAGCATATATACCCATCTCATAGACAATTTTGTCAGGAAGCTAATTTATGAATATTAGAAATAAGAGGTCTAAGGATAGACCCCTGAGGCATTCCCGCATTTATATCATTGTTTGGATGTACAACAATCGATGACAACCTGGATTTTTCTCTTATCTAAGGATTTAATTATGTTAAAGATTCTTCCAGTGATACCATATGATCTGATTTTCCTGAGAAGACCTTCGTGCCATACCCTGTCAAAAGCCTTAGATATATCTAGAGCTACCGCTCTACTCTCCCCTGCTTTGTCAAGTGAATGGTATATACGCTCAGAGATTATAGTTAGGATGTCTGCTGTGGAACAGGCTTGCCTAAATCCGTCAGAAGTTTAGCATCTTTAAGGTGATAGACTAGAGTTTGGTTAATAATTGACTCAAATATTTTGGCAAAAAGTGGGAGGAGGCTAATGGGGCGGTAATTTACTGGGTCAGTTCTTTCACCAGAATTCTTGAAAACTGGTACCACAGAAGCAGTTTTCCAGCAGGCAGGAAAGCAAGATTCATTAAGGCATTTGTTGTAAAATTTGGAGAGAACTGGAGCTACTTCGGTGGAGCACATTTTTAATAGCACAGCCGGGATGAGATCAGGTCCACATGCTTTTGAAGTGTCAAGATTTTTTATGATACCATGCACTTGAGAAGGGGTGATTTTCAGATCGTCTAGTGTGGCATCTGTTCGCAAAAGAAAGTCAGGGAGTGGGTTGTCAGCAGGGTCCAATGTGGAGTTGGAGGCGACCCGACTGGCAAGCATGTTAGCCATCTCAGTTGCTGAGCAAACAACCTCATGATTGTTGGATAGTGGGGAAATTGTTGATTGCCCATTATTTACTACACTGTTGTAGATTTTCCAGAAGTCACGCGTTCCTAATTTCTGTGCTTCGATGCGTTTTTTGTTGGTTTCAGTAAATTCTCTCTTAGCTGTCGCTATTCCTTTCTTACAGTTATTTCTGGCTTCTATATACTTCCGTCTGTTTGAACTGAACTTATGTTGATTAAATCTGCGGTATGCATGCTACCTTTGCGCGATGGCAGCTGTACAAGTAGAAGTAAACTATTAGGGAGAGTGGGGCTTGCTATAAAACTTCCGCATGGGAACATGTGCTTCAATTGCTGTTTTGAACTACTCGGTGGTCTCGTGTGCACTGTTCAGCAGGAAGTGAGAAGATATTTCGCCATGGGGCGTCTCTGATGATGGCTTCCCAGTCAGCCTTTTTATAATATCTCATTGTTTTGAGTAATGGCTCTTCCATTTTGGCTCTAGAGTTTAGTGCGATTTCAACTATTATCACTACATGATCAGCATTTCCAAGTGGGCTGTGGGCGGAGGTTACATCGACCGAAACGTTGTGAAAATCATACTCAAGATGAGAACAGTGGTCCGATGAATCGAAATAATACGAATAACGTATCCTCATCTAAAAAATTCAGAAACATTATATATATATATATATATATATATATATATAATTTACTAATCAAAATATTTTACTTAAGTTATTAAAACCGATACTTAAGAAGTACTTTGTGGTATTTAGAAGAGTTTCTATTGAATTTTTTACATTCATTTCTTTCTACCCTGCATTGTAAGGTAATGTGAGGTTGACCTATTTATAGAGTGAATTTTCAGGAAGTTCTTTATTTGCCTTTGATTATCAGTTGGAAGTCAGACGATTTTCGTTTGTGAAAATACCTGTTTTTTTACATTTTTATTGTTTATTTATTTATTTTTTTGATTTATTTATTTTGACTGATTTTAATCTAATCTAATAAGTCAGTCAGTTATTAATGCTATATTTAGTTTGGTGATTAATGATGAAAGCCTGTTTGGAGCAAAATAATAATTAAAATTAACATACACAATTTAACTTAATTCAAACAAGGCTGATAGCCATTAGTCGCATGCTCTCATGTAATGAATGAATGTGTGAATGTAGGATTGACATGAAATTCTTAGAATGACTTTAATGAACTTAAGGATGAATTGAATGACCTTAAGAATGACTTGAATGCTTAACTGGAATCCTTCAAAAACAACTTGAATGATTTGGAGAATGACTTGAATGGCTTTGAGACTGACTGGTTGTAGAGTGGGTGATCATTTTACATTAAATTAATACAGAAAAGTGATCCCCCACTTTATATCACAAAGTTACAAACATAAGTACAGCATGTAGTAAGAACAGATACTACACTTTGAGATATTAAATCCTTTATTCATGTTAAAAATGCATTGAAAATCAACAATGAACAAAAAACTTAGGCACATGGCTAACTCAAAAGGGGGGAATGTGGGGGTCGTTGGTCATCCTTGTCACTCCAGAACTAAACAAAATCAAAAGTTTCTCCCACTTTCTAGTATCTTCTTTCACCATAATACCGCATTCACCCTTCCATACTGAGGGACGTCCTACTTAACTCCCAATTTTTAAAACATTTTTTATTGACATGTAAAAAAAAAAAAGATAACAATAAAAATGGTACAATAATTCATTTGTGTCGAGGGCGGGGGGGGGGGCAAGTGATTAGTAGGACCCTGCCAACCCTGTCTAGTTGATAGACTGCCCGTTCCACTAGGTTTGTAAAAGGAACCTCGCTTCTACGGGTCAGTCTCTAAGTGGGATGCTCTCTAGATGGGGGTGAATGGAGAAAAGTAAATTTTGTGGGTAAGGAATGAAGGTTAGTCTGTATTTCTTTCTCTCCAAGATGGGTGAAATTTAGAGGAGGGGGTGAAAACAAAAATTGCAAGAAGGAAGGGGTGGGATCTTGGAGGCTTCCTAATCAGGGAAGGATGGAACACACACTCAGATGCTGAGAGGCTACTTATTTAATTTTACTTTACAGAACTGCGCGTTCCACACCTAGGCGGGGAATACGTATTCAAATTTGGCTCCTCTTCGTACACACAGACTTGCTACATGTATCCATCTTCTGTCATATGCCGAGCGATGTAGCCTTCTTCTATCGCATCTGATCTTCACCCGTAGTTGGTGTTTAAAAAAAGCGATCAGAAAAAGACAGCACCCCCCAGCAACCTTGTAGACGCGACTTCCAAATCACCATTCTCGCCATGGCCAGAATTATAACGTAGACCATTTGTCTTTCCCGGTCCCATGGCAGCCTCACGTTGTCCATGACATTGGATACAGTAATTGGGCGAGGATGCTCCGGATCGATGCGAGGCATCACCTCGCTGACATACGACCAGTACCGGCGGAGTTCGCGGCAATCGAAGAAAGCATGATCAGTCGTTTCTATGGCCATTGTCCCACAACGGGGATGATCAGGCGACTCCAAAAACCCGGAACGGCATTGTACCTTGTTGAGTGGAAGTGCATTTTGGGCCAATCGCCAGGTCAGAGAGAACTCTGAATTGTTCAGATGACTCGAACCTGGCGCCCATCTCCACGCGGAGTGGATCTCACTCTGCTGCCAACCCAAACGCGTGCATAGCAGGTCGTCGGCGGCCTCTTTCACTAGATCCCTGTGGAGTTCCCTACGGGTAGCAGTCACAAGTTTGCTGGACCTTGGTAGTCGTTTTAGCGCGGCTCGGCACTCTTTCATGTAGGCAGAGTCTCCCCGCAGCCTGCGACGGTTCTCGATAGAAGGGTCGAGAACGAGGTCGGGGAAGACGGCAGTAACCACGGGGTGCCACGGTTGGTCATCTTGCATATAGTGGCTCAGGAAGGCCAGCCTCTAAGCGCCTCGATGACACTTCAAGTTCGGCATTCCCAAGCCTCCCTCTCATGGATGTTGAATACAGACCTGTCTGTTCACCCAGTGTCTTCCTCTGTCCCAAAGAAGTGAGGACAAGAGTTCAACAATAGCTGTTAGGTGTTGTGCAGTCAGGGGAAGTATGGCCATTCGGTAAAGGATGAGAGGAAAGAAGTAAGTGGCACACGCCTCAGCTCTACTCTTTAAGGAAAGTTTCCTAGGAAGCCATGAATTGACTGCAGCCTCCACCTTTGACTCTACCTCCAACCAATTTTTGTCAAGCTGGAGACTCGGTCCGAACCACACGCCGAGGATCCGAACTGGGCCATCCGTCCAGCTGAAGGGCGCCAGGAGGTTTGCGTTGCCACTCCAGGTGCCCAACTGCAGATACTACACTTTGATCTTGGCCAAAAGGCCAAGAAAAGCTTAAAAAGCTAAGAACAGCATCTATTAACAGACCTTTGATGTTAACCAAAAAGGCCAAGCACAAAAGTGTTACGGACAGACAGACAGACTGACCGACCGATGTTCCGACGGAGTGACTTAGTCGCTTACACACGACTAAAAATAAAAATACAGAAAAATCTTTGCCCAGTTGTAAAAAAAATGTGCCATCAGCTAGCAGCAAAACCGAAAGCAAAATTTTGTAAGCAAAAAAAATAAATAAATAAAATAACATGGGTACCTGGCATTGCGTGCCAGCACAGAATTAATCTTTTTAGCCAATTTTTTAATATTTGCCATCTGAAAGACCGATCTTTTTAACAATATCAATTTTGTCAGTGTTTGTCACGTCTGCCGAAAGTTTTTGCAAGACGCACACACTTAACCTTTTATATATATATATATATAGAAGATTTTCTTTATAACCTTCGACTGGATTCATTCATATGAAGTTATTTCCCTTTTGACCAAAACTAAGAAATAATTCATATATATATATTTGATGTTTCTACATAAAATTTTATGTATCTAATTTCAGTATTTACTTCAATAGTGCTCAATAGATGAGTAAAGTTAAGTAGTAAGTTTTCAAAATATATGACAGTTAGAATTTCATACAATAGTCTGAATTTTCACAAGAATGAAACCCTGAAAATTCAAGTAACTTGATTGTCATATATATTTTCAAAACTTATCAATATATATATGTATATGTGTATATACAGTGACACCAAGAAGAAAGTCTGCACTTGTAATTTTTTCAAAAACCGCAAATTTAAGCTAAATTAAATGCAACTGTTTGAACAAATTATACCGTATTTGAGTCACCTTTTATTCCTCTATAATTTTACCTGTTCATATTTGACTTTTAATTGAAGTATCTTAGTGTTCACATCAATTTAAAAAAATTAACTTTAAATCAAGAAGGTAAAAAATCTCTGCAGCAACAAATAAGCTTAAAATCAGCTTAAAATATTCACCTTTTAGGCAACAAAGCATCTCTAATCGTAATTGTTATTGTTCCATGTTATACAACGTAACATTTAGTCCATATGCCTTGACTTTCTCTTAGTGATTGTTTTATCCAATGTAGAAATCGACCGCAGATTTAAACGTGATGAGATAATAGTACGAATGACTGTACAAAAACACAAAAACACCAGCAGTATTCGTGATGCCCCTAAATCTGGTTGTTACTTCTTACAGGGAAAACAATGCTATCAAGATCCGCAGCCTCAGAAACAGATTTGAAATGACTCTCCAAATCCAACAACAGTGTAATCTTGTTAAAAAATGCTCTTTTTTTCTACAATTAAGAACAGGTGGAAGAAATTTAATTTTCAAGGCTGTGTTGCAAGACGCAAGCTAATGATTTCTGTAAAGAACAGAAAGGGCCATCATATGCAATAAACCTCATGATTCTTCATATTGGTCAGAAGTGATTTTTAGCAATAAAAGCAAGTTCAATATGTTAGGCAGTGATGGTAGGTTGTATGTTCGTCGAAGGAAGGATGAAGAATTTTAGGTGCACAGTTTCGATGCTGCAAGGTGGTGGATGTTTAGTTTTGGTTTGGGACATTATTAGTGCCAATGGTCCAGCGCCTATAGTTTGCTTGCAAGGTCGACTTAATTCGACCAAGTGCATTAATGTTGACTGAGCATTTTCTACAGGATAATGCTCCCATTAATACAGCTGGTAATGTCAAGAGGTTCCTTCAGGAGCATGATATCCCATGTTTGGATTGGCCTGCACAATCTCCAGACCTCAATCCTATTGTATGGTATTACATCAAGCAACAGCTACACAATGATAAAATTTCACGTCTGGAAGAACTTGGGACAAAAATTAAAGAGAATATGGATGCCCTTTCACTGGTGTATTGTCACAGACTAATTCAAGGAATACCCAAAAGACTGCAGGTGGTCAAGTTGCAGAAGGCCTATACTACTAAATATTAGCTAGTTCATTGTGTTCCTGTTGTATTTGTGTTGCATTAATGTTTTAAAGTTACATTTTAAATAACAAGTTTCCATTGTGCAGAGTTTCTTTTTGCTTTCTTGATTTGATGTGATCCAAGAAAAAAATCCAAGAATGGTAAAATCCAAAACGGTCAAATTGAATTGATTAAATGGATTTTACCATTCTTGGATTTTTTACCCTTCACCGAACTATCCATTCATGTGAAATCTTTATCATTTTTCTTTTACCTCATATTCCCCTTACCTCAACCTTTTTTTTTTTTAACCAAGTAAGATCTGTGACTTGTAGTTTCATTAAATACTTTTACATGCAAAATCCGATCCCGCATTTTACTAATTCCTGCCCTCTGATGAGAAGGAGAGTATTTCTTCGAAACTCCGCGGATTAAGGACTATCCACTTTTCTTGTGCTTCCTTTTTAAAATTAAATATGTTTTTAACTCTTTTTCAAGATGTCTTTTAACATGTTTTATTAATCATTTGTTCATATATATATATATATATATATATATATACTAGCTGGCAGCCTGGCATTGCCCGGTCGTACAATAAACTTAAACACAATGTTTTAATTTATGCAGATTGCATAAGTATTATTATCGAATCAATCCTCTACTGATTATTATATATTACGAGGAATAATTTGCCCAGGGGACTAATTGGCAAAAAAAAAAAAAAAATGATAATGTCGTTCATCAAGTTTCGCTTGTGTTTGTTTACAATATCATGTCAGCTGATATTTGGGCTTGACGATGAATGCCATGGAAAAGTCACTTCTGATTAATGTTTAGTTTTTAAAATATGCAAATGAAGAAATGATTTGAGGCGATTTTAAATGGTACTTTTTCTTTTATCGTAAATTAATAAGAAAAATTAAAATAAAATGGTGAGGTACACCCCGGGCTTGAACAGAGAATCATTTGATCTGTAGTTGAATGCTCTACCACTAAGCTGTATTTCCAGATTATTATAAATTGTTTTAAGACTAAATGATTTGCTGACATTTTATTATCTCCCCTGGCCAGTGTAATGTAAAATATTCCCTCTGTGAAAATTTTTTTTAATCTATAAAAGAGAAAAGCTACTTTAAGGATCGGATTTTTTGATTTTCAATACTTATTGGAAGAATTTCTGTACAAAACATATCTAAGAACACTGCCAGACATATAAATTAGCTTTGCATGAAATTTGCAAAAGATAGGATCAGCTGTTTCGGAATCTATGAGAAAGGAAGTTGTGTGCGCACACACAAAGTAACTTTTATATAATAGTAGAATATATGTACATACATATATATATATATATATATATAAGTTTGGTGGTTAAATTTTAAATTCTGAAAAAAAACAACATATAGACACATATTCGAATTAAGAATTTATTGTTTGACAGAAGGAATATATAGAAGGGGTTATGTTAATTTCCTTAATCCATGGATTTTCAATAATGGTTCATATCATCAGGGGAAATGAAATGCGGTTAGCAAAATGTTCAGCTGTGAATAGGCACTTATTTTGCTTTTCAGCACAAATATTGAAAATAGTTTTTTGAGTGGTTGTGGATAATTATATGGAAATAATTATAGGAAGAGAGAATTTGATACAACCTGGGTAGTCCATTATCAGGAGTAACAATGTCCTCCGGGGTTATAATCTAGGTAGGCAGAGGATAGGTCCAGTGGAGAAGGTAGTATTTCCATATAGCAAAAAAGCGTATTGCTACTTATTGATTTTCCGATTTATAACCCCTTCTATATATTCCTTTCGTCAAACAAATTCTTAATTCGAATATATGTCTGTTTTTTTTTTTTTTTTCAGAATTTAAAATTTAACCACCAAACTTATATATTGCTCTATTCTTAAATATTGAGCTTTTCTTTTTTGCTAGGATCACCCTGAAATTGTTACTTCAGGATTTTCACCTGAATTCTATCAGTGTCTTATCTCGCTTATATATATATATATATATATATATATATATATATATATATGTATATGTATATCGGAAAAACTTTTAAAAGTGATTATGATAATATATATTGCTTGAGTATAAATTTTTAAATCCTATTATTAATAGTGTTTCCTCTTCCTCCTTTCTCTATCTCTTAAAAAATAAATATTTAAAACGAATAATCTTTATTCATCTCCTATAATGGGTATATTGGCTGGCAAAAAATGTTAACGTGGTTCACCATCTCATGTGCACACATGTGAATACAAACAAAATATAAATGAAATATCGTCACCATCACTCCATTTTGATGTGATTAATTTAGATAATCTCATTATGTAAAGCTGATTTTAATTTTCTTTATCTCTTCCTGCTTTATTTTTTATTGACTCGTGGAGATTAAGGGTTAAAAAAAAGGATTACTATTTAAATCCGTTTTATAGATGTTGTATTTAGAAGGCGATGTGCTAATATAAGGTTTCTCATATGAAGTTATTTCCTGAATTAAATACCTGGTATACAATTCAAACATTTATCACTGTAAATAGTTTAATCACTTGGATTAGGAACGCTCATTGTACAATTTTTAAATCCACAATCGTGTGTTGGAAATGAAGGGGATTAAATTTTTGCTTACTGAATTTTAGAAAATTTTAGTTTGTTTTACAGAATATCTATCCTTTTCATGTTATAATTTATATTTAGAATTCAACCTAATAAAAAAGAAAATACAGAAAGATCTTTATAATAATATGCACCTGTCACATAACGAAGATATATTCAATGTAGCCGCTTTCAACCTCAGTCTCAGTATGGGTCTGGAACTGGGAGCATGCGTTTTCCACAAGCGCCGGCAGGAGCTCAGTGAATGTTCAACAGATGGTGGAGATCACGCTGGCTTTGGTGTTGTGAGAGGTTATGTTGGTGATGTTCTCGACGTATGATCAAATGAAGTAGCCGAGTGGGTTCAAGTCGGAGAGAAGGGCCTGTGAGAAAAAGGTTACAAAGTCATAGCACTTGTTCTGAAGCCAAGCTTGGGTTTCTTTGGACTTGTGGGCCGGTGCAAAGTTCTGCTGCCACACCCAGAGTTTGCCAACAACCACCTGATTGCACCAGGGGATCACCACACTATTCAGCACATCCAGGTACATTTTGGGGTTGATGTTCAAGCCGACTTTAAAGTTGTAAGGTGACATGATGTGGCCCTCACTTGAAACCAATAAGACCATAAACGTGGCCCGAAACTGTTTTCATCACCCTATGCATGTCCCCGTTATTTGTGGCAATCCACTGATGCACTTTGAAGGTACTGGCAATGGTCCTCTTGTCATAGCTTGAATCAGTAAAGAGCATGAGTTGTACAGCGGTGCATTGTGTTGAACATTGTGTCACTTTCAGACATTGTAGAAGGATCCTATCGTTCTTGGAATTTGTACACAACTGACCAACTAGTAGATGGTTTGCAACAAGAAAAAAAGCAAAAAAAACTATTTATATCAAACGAAAATGGAATCCTGGAATCTTTTCTGGGGGCAACAATTTTATTGTTCAACCCTGTAGAAAATGAACTCTTTATTTAGAAGTATAAAAAGACTCATCATATGCGAGAGATTCAAAACAAAGCTTCTCCTTTTTCTAATTGTTAGTTTTGAGCTGGATGGACATGTTTCCACTTAGCTCTGCATTTTAGTATGGTTATCACATTGTTGATACTATTTTGTCAAACAATTTTGACGGGACTCCCAGAAAGCCATCCATCCTAACATGGCCCTTTTCTACTAGTCATAAGACCTCTTAAGTTAAATTCAATAAACTTATTTCATTCTGATTTCTGTTAAGCTACTTAAAAGGAAGGTCACTTATATAATCTTGTTGAGCGTTGCCAGACTGGCCTTTTTAAAACCAAATTTCGCAAATTTGATATTTTTCAGTTTGGCCTTCAGACATTATATTTAGCCCTTTTCAAAACGTAACTTACGGACTAAGTACGGAACAAGCAGAATATTATATAAATGATTTTTTTTTTTTTTAATTAACACATCGTAAGTATGTGCATACGTTTAGAAATTTGTGTCTATAGATTTCACTCTAAAACAAACTGAACATTATACATTTTTGAACACAACTGCTCGATGTAAATGTTTTAACATAGGCTTTGTTTACTTCAAGTCATACCTAGAGGATAAAAAAGGAGATTAGAGCTCTTTGATGAAAATTTAGAGATCCAAGATGTTTGTGAAATTTTAACAATTAATATTAAACGTGAATGCAATAGAACCCTGGGATATGGTGGTCTCTGGAGTACTTTTTTTTGTTTTTTCAGGTTACGATATGGAGTATGTTTTTCCGGACCTTGGTTATGGTATTTGCCCCACCTGACAGTGTTATTTATAATGTTATTTGATTATATACAGGTGTATTATGTACTGTATTGTATTTTGTTACTAATTTTTAATATGTATAATAATTGAAATTAACGTTAATTGGTCTTTTTGAGATTTTTTGATAAAAATATAAAATAAACCCTTTTAGATGTTTATTTTACATATACATATATATATATATATATATATATATTACAAATAATCTATTGAATCTGGATTCAAAAGTAAAGAATTATATTTTCTTAAAGTTTGATTGGTACAAACAAGTTAGGGAAAACTTTCATAATCATCTGCAAGAGTTTTTCTGGCGGCAGCAAATCAAAGTAAATTTTTTTTTTTTTTTTTTTTTTTCAAGAATATTCTTTACTGGATACGTCTTTTATGAGTAAAAATGTTTTTAATGTAACATTTTAAAATATATTTTTTTATATATAAAAACATTCTAAAAATATACGTTTCAAAGTAAAAACTAAAAAATATTTTATAACAATTTTTGTTGAAAAAATTTAAACATTCCAAAAAAGCATAACAACGATTGTTTATGTAAAGTTTTTAAATTAAACTAAAATTACTTAACCAATAAGCAGGAGGTACTGTTACTTGGTACACACCGTGACTTTTTTGATTTTCACTAAACAGAAAGTGGAAGTCAAAATAAGTTTATTGAATTTAACCCATTCCCCTAATAGTTTTCTGATAACATCAAAGTCGTATTTACTTTATATTACATATATGTTCTTGATAATAAATTGTTTGCCCTGGCAATTCATGCATTTCAGTTGTTTGAATATGGGTTCTTTTATTATTATTATTATTTATTTGTAATCTTCATCCTCCCCTTATGTATCATATTTTATTATATCCCTTATGCTTTACCATCAGTAAATCTGCAATATATTCTTCATTGTATCCTTTATATATTAACGTGCACGTTTTAGAGACATGTAGGGAGCTGCCTAGCTACATGCATAGAAATATTCTTGAAAGTTTTTGTTATAGAGGATGTCCTTTCTTTCCTAATGCTTTATCGTGATCAACACTAAGTGCGTCATCAGTCCACATCAACAACAACATATGCAAATCCAGTTGTCTCTTCATTATTCTTCATCATTGTATGTTTTCTTTTTGTATTCCAACCTCATGTTATCCACTATGACACCATATTCATCATGACACCATATTCATCATGCAAGTTGGAAAACAGACTGCAACATGTTCATCTCTATAAAAACATAAAAATAGAGTATGGAATATTAGATTTTATAAGCGATGTATGTAGTCATCTTGGTGAATGCTTATGTTTTAAGTTCCTCAGACATTTATTTGCTTTAACTAATTTTATTAGTTTGTGTGTGCTATTGGATGCAGTTTTGTGTTAAACCCAGAACAAATTCTACTAAACTCGTATTTTGGACCCTGACTAATCCTCACACTATCTCTGGCCAAAGTGGACCTGCAAAATGGACCTTCAGTTCACTTTTGACAGCCTTATAACTCTTTCTTCCCTTATATTATTTTTAGTCCTTGCATTACATGAGCAATGTTTCTGACAAATGGAGAAGAATTGCTGTTTTCTAGGTCGAAATTTGTCAACACTCATCGTTGGCTTATTTTTAAATTTATTTTATTTTTTTAGCTCCTTACAGCAAGTGGCTTTGTCTTGTCGAGGACGATTTTCATAAAAAAAGGTAATGGAAACTAAACGTGACGCCACTCCCCTCAAAACTCAGATTTTGGGGCCTCATCAATTTCACAATATCATGTTCAGTCTAAGTTCTTCAGAATTGTCGGAGTTATTTCCTGCTTCCTTTGTTCCAGCTCATTTGACTCGTTGGTCTATTAGTTTTCATCAATTTATTGTTCTGATAACCTTGTTATACTGCAGCTGCCTATTTTCACGAACTGTTGGTTTGTAGAACGTTGTTTCTGCTATTTTTTTTCTTCCTACCTACAGCCTTAGTCTTTTCAATACTAAAGTCAATAGGCATTTCCTGTCTTTGCGACAATCATTTTTTATTTTATTTTAACTCATTTCATCAAGTGACTTCATACCGTGTTTGAAATGCCCCCCCCCCCCAAAGAAAGACTTATTGTACCTACATTTTATTGAAGTAAGCTCTTCGAAATTGCGTTTATAATTTTATAATTGGAAATATGAAGAATGTAAATTATTTTATGATCCATTTCCTTTTGATCAGTAATTTATTTTTAATTCATTTTTAATTCATTTTTAATTCTTATGTTGAACAACAAAAAAGTAAATTAGAGCCAACAAACTTGCAAGTTTATTTTTAAGTGATTTTGGAATTCAATATTTTACAGAATTCAGATTTATTAAAACGGTCGAGAATCTACATGGATGACTATGCAATTCCTACAACTATGTATCTAGAAAACTGAACTATTAAACCTGACATGGTGGTATGAGACAAGGAGAAAGAAGCAACCTTAGTAAAAGTTAGTGTCTCCAATGATGCTGTGTTAAACAAAGCTAAGAGGAGGGAAAAGATAACAAAATATCAATGTCTTATGTTCGACATGAAAAGAAATTGGAATCTTAAGATCTTCATCATTCCAGTAATTATAGGAGCAACCAAACTCGTGAAAAGAATTTTAAAAACTACTTGGCAAATATATCTAGTGAACCAAGTGCAAGAGGGATACAAACAATTCCACTTAAAGGGACGATTAGACTCTTTAAAAGATCTCTGTTGGAATGTATGAGATAGGAAGTGAATGTCTGGTATCTGGTAGGATGCCGCATCCCCAGCTACAACAAAATACAAAATAAGATTTAAAAAAAAAAAAAAGATTCCATTAATCATAGGAGCTACCGGGCTGATGAAAGAATTTCAAAATTACCTTGACATACCCAGTGAACCAAGTGCAGGAGAGATCCAATTGTGCTTAAAGAGACATAATTCTAAAAAAAAATCTCTTGATTGGCGTTTCTGAAATAGCAGGAAAATTGAATGCAAGGTGCTTCAGTTGACAAGCAATAAACCTATTCCTGTTTCAAAAGGAAGTAATGCCTAGGAGGATCTCTCCCTGAGACAAACAGATCTTGACAAAAAAAGGGACAATTAAAATATTTGAACCAAACGTTTGCAATCATTTATATAAACACTTAATTTTTAATCCAATATATTTCAAAAGGTTAGTAATGCTTTATCTACACTGCCTTCCACTGGCATCATTTTGTCTCCAATACACAAATCTAAATGTAATGCAAGATCATCCCCCTTAATCAAGCGCTTTTAAACAGGAAACTTTGTTAGTTTGGCCACACTGCACACCACAACACTGGAGAGTTCATTTACAAAACAATAGCTCCAGAACCATTCCAGGATTGGTGAAGACGCTTCTGATGCAAATTGAAGACATTGTTACACACCATTAAAGCCGATATTACGTTTCTGGATTTTTGAGATGAGGACTGGTTCTTCATATTATTTGAATTCTTCGGACTATTGTTCTCATCTTGAGTATTATTTTTACGTTTCAGTTGATGTAACCTCTGACTTTCTCCAGGTGTATCTTGTCGAACTCTGGAATCTTTTTTGTCAAACAAGTTTATCTGCATGGAATTTCGAATGGAACCTTTTATTTGATTCACAGGAGTAGCATGCTCTTGTTCTGTCAGCCATGATTGGATAAGTCTTAATTTCCAATTATATTTTCGGGCATACACACTGAAGATTGAAACTTAAACCTTCAGAAGAAGGTCACTTTTACAACTGGATTTTCCCAAGTATTTTAACCACTGTGCCACGGGTCCTTGCAATGCAGATTCCTGAGTTCAATGATAAAAATGAAGAAGGTTGGAGATCACATCAACCAAAATGTTGTGAAAATTACACTCAAGATGGAAACGGTAGTCCAAAGAATCAAAGCTGATGTCAAACCTATCTCCAGTCCACAGGTATATAGTGTTCGTCACAGGTTCCAGGATTGGCCAATGCGAACTGTTGTGCATAGTATGCGTTCATCGGGATGTTGTGTGTTCTATGGGAGGAGCTGACTCAACCCATCTTGGGTGAATGCCATCATAAGTCTGTTTAACAAATATTTGAAATGGTGAACATTGTAAGTTTATGCTAGGAATTTTCTTGGTGTTGGATGTGAGAAAAATGTTTTTCTTAAAAAGTGACTTAAGAGTTGAGGTGTAAGAAATTAATCACTTACCTTTGGTGTACCTTTTTATCTTAAACGTGTGTGTGTGTGCGTAAGAGTGTGTGCGTAAGAGTGTGTGTATGAGAGAGTGAGGGAGAGAGAGATATACGCCCGGATGCTTAAATATATATATATATATATATATATATATGGTACTGGTGTCAAAAGTTTAAAAAAAAAAAAAAATTGTGTGCCATCAGCTAGCATCGAAACCAACATATTTAACACTCCAGCTGCATTCCCTACCGTTTGAGCTATCAACTGATAGATAAGACTTAAAATACAATCACTTCAAACTATGAATGAATTTAGGCATGCACAAAAGTAATAAAAATATATCTGCAAGTGAAATGAACATTTTACATTTCAACTTGGCGACATATTTTTACTTGTTATAAACCATTCTTGGCATATAATTACTATTTCCTGTTAATTTTAGTATTGTGCATGTGAAACTGCACTAACCACATTCGTGTTTAACTGGTTTTTCTCCAAAGGAGGAAGTTCCATGGGAGTATGAAATTCACAAGCAGTTCCCAGTTGCATGTATATCCCTGTTAGGGGAAATGGCAACGTTAGGTTTTTGCAACTCTTGCAGGGATGTGTCGACGTCCTCCTACATACAGTGTCTGGAATTCCCAAATTGGTCACCCATTTTAGTAATGACCAGGCTCAACATTGCTTAACTTCGGTGATCTGACAGGAATCGGTGTGTCAACGTGATTATGCCGTATATAGTATTATGTGACCATTGGGCCCAGAGTTTATTGGTTAAATAGTTAGACACCGGTACATACATACATCTACTGTTTTATTTATATAGATGTATTTTTAGGTGAAATGTTTTATTGATTAAACCTACTTCTGTTTGAATAAATTGTCTCATATCAACTTTTAATGAAACTATCTTTTTATGAAGGAATAGTATTTAGGTAGTCAATTATGCATGTATAACCATATTAGCATTATAAAAATTTCTTTTCTTCATCGAGTTAATAGCATAGATGTCTTAATTCCTGACAAAGCAGTCTAGTTAGAATTTCTGATTGAAGCACTCATTTGGCTAGCTACACTCAAAAGCTATAATAAGCAAAACAGGCTATCTGTTGATGAGTGTATATACGTAGGTAGTTCCAAAAGTAAAGCCACTTATTTAAAAAAAAAAAAAAAAAAAAAAAAAAATTTTAACCTTAAAATTTGAAGAGCTACAAAGATAGGAGTGGTATAATTAAACCGAGTGAGCTTTTGTGCTTTAGAATTTATTTTTCTATATAGTCACCATCATTCTTCATGCACTTCTGTCAGGAGTTCAATAACATATCTCTGCTTCTGATGCATGTCCATGACAAGGATATCTTTCTTAGTCTTAGACCATTAATATTTGCAACAAAGATGAAACTTTCAGGTCATGAATGCATAAGTTCAGTCATTATAACAATGCAATTGCAGTCCCTTCTGATCTATTCAAGTGGAATAAAAAATAGGAGGCATAACTTTTGGAACATTCTTGCTTGTGTGTGTGTGTGTGTGTGTGTGTGTGTGTGTGTGTGTGTGTGTGTGTGTGTGTGTGTGTGTGTGTGTGTAGACTTGTGGAGGCATTCTTTCTTTTAAGCATATTTCGATGAATAACAGACAATTCTGTCTACGCATTCTGGTTGGATCCTTTCTGACCCAATTAATTTTCTTACTTCAGGCAAGAACTCATTGTAAGTGCCTGTAATGGTGACTTGAATGATTTAATGCCTTTAATAAGGAGTGAATATATATATATATATATATAAATTAAAATTTTTTTTTTAGAAAAACAAAACATGCAGATATTCTAGATGATTTATACTTGTGTAATATTTGCCTAAAAAGGTTATAGTAAATACAAACCTCTTTCTATATATATTGATGTATATATATATATATATATATATATATATATGTATATATATTTGTTTAAAAAATGTTGCCTACCGAAATCCTCTTTCAGTTTTTAGTCTACAAACATGAAACTTAATATATAAGGTATTCGAGCCCATGCAAAACTTTATTTTTGGGTTTTAGTCTAGGGAAAATCTGTAATAGTGAAAATTAAAAAAAAAAAAAAAAATGGAATTTGCGAGGTGACGGTCGAACGACAGCATTACGAATATACATGCATAACGGTTCATGTTTTAATTTTTAGCTTTGCTGCAAACATGTCCTTGTAGCTCGGGCATTAATGTCAAAGGAAAAAGTAAATCGTCAGCTAAACATTTTGGTTTTGATTCTCGAAAACACAAGTCATTTTTCTTAAAACTTTAAATCATTACTATATTATATAGAAAAATGTGAGCATGAAAAGTAATATGATTAAGATTAAACTTGGAAAAATAAAAAGGACTAGTTGTTAAGACTGGGAAAGAAAAGGACAAAATATTCTTGTAAAAAATATAATAAATTTATCACTTAAAGTATTGCAGCATTAAGAATTTATATATAATGGTAAATTGAATTTAAAAAAAAAAATTCTTAATGCTGCAATATTTTATTTTCAACGGAACTGAAATATAAATCAGGCATATAGACATTTCACTGAGAATCTGAAGGTATCGTTCAGTACTTCTAAAACTAGTAAAATTTAAAACCACTTAAACAACTTATAATTAATAATTAAGTTGAAATCTAGGATTAGAATAAATAAAAACTTTAAATTTTGGCAAATCAATATAATTAGTAATTCAGTTATATCCCCTTTCAACGAAATTTATTAGATAGATCCTTCGAAAAGTAAACAAAGGGAATTACAAAAACAAATATTAATTTTCAAATTCTAAAGCTGCAAGTTATGGAATGTAAATTTATCTTATTTTATTAAAAAAACAGTTTCTTTGAAATAAACTTTTAATAATACACTTTTCAGGAAATCGGCAAAATAGATCCGTAATACCGAAAAAAACAAAAACCAAAAAAAACCCAGAAAATACAAAACTTTTGCGAGTGTATAGAACTGATCAACAAGTAATTAAATTCAGGCGTCAAGTATTTTTGAAAACAAATAGATCATAAAAACAAATAAATTAAATATTAAAAAAAATCTATTTGAAAATCACCCCTTCTCAGGTGCATGGCATCATAAAAAACCTAGACACCTCAAAAGCATGTGGACCAGATCTCATCCCGGCTGTGCTAATAAAAAAATGCTCTGCTGAGATTGCTCTAGTTCTGTCCAAACTTTACAATAAATACCTTAATGAATCTTGCTTTCCCAACTGCTGGAAAACCGCTTCTGTGGTACCAGTCTTCAAGAATTCTGGTGAAAGAACTGACTCACTAAATTGTCGCCCCATTAGCCTCCTCCCACTTTTCACCAAAATTGAGTCCTTAGTTAATCAAGCCCTAGTCCAACACCTAACAGCTGCTAAACTCCTGACTGACCAACAATATGGATTTAGACAAGCCTGTTCCACAGCAGACATCCTAACTGTAATCTCTGAATGTATATACCACGCACTGGACAAAGCGGAGGAGGGCAAAGCGGTAGCTCTTCATATATCTAAGGCTTTTGACAGGGTATGGCATGATGGTCTTCTAAGGAAAATTAGATCATATGGTATCACTGGAAGAATACACAATGTAATTAAATCCTGCTTAAGAGAAAAATCAAAGTTGTCCTCGACGGTCGTACATCCAAACAATATGATATAAATGCGGGAGTACCCCAGGGGTCCATCCTTGAACCTTTGTTTCTGATATTCATAAATGATCTCCCTGATAAAATTGTTTCGGAGATGGGTATATTTACCGATGACACCACCCTCTATAACAGGCATGAGGGGAAAAAAATGAACACATGTCTAAGGAAATGGTAGAATCACTAGAGGATGACCTCCAATCTGTAGTGGAATGGGGACAAAAATGGATGGTCACATTCAATGCTGCCAAGACTAAGCTTGTCTCCTTCAATAACTACAAGAAACCTTCTCTACCACCAATAGCAATGGCTAAGAATACATTGCCTGAAAGTACTTCCTTTTAAACTCCTCGGCCTAACATTTACAGGGAGCATGAACTGGAATATATACATTGAGAGCATTGCCAAGGCTGCTGCAAAGAAGGTTGGCTCTGTCTGCCAGAAAACTACTTAAGCCTGAAAGTATCCTGTACCTCTATAAGGCCACCATTCACCCATGTATGGAGTATTGCTGTCACATTTGGGCTGGTGCATCTGCTGCTTGTCTCTGACTCCTGGACAAGCTTCAAAAGAGTCGCCAACCTGATAGGTCCTGAACTGTCATCTAAGCTTCAGCCTCTGTCCCATCGATGAAATGTTGCATCCCTCTGCCTGTTTTACAAATACTTTAATGGTGGCTGCTCTGATGAACTGCAAGCACTTGTACCTACTCGACGTGACAAACCTGACAAGCAACTAAGTCCCGCCCCTTTACAGTAGAGATCTCTAGGTGTAAGAAAGCCTTTTACTCCAATAGTTTCTTCCCCAGAACTGCAAGTCTTTGGAACTCCCTTCCAGGATACTGCTTTCCCAACTTTACTGATATGCAGAAGTTCAAATGTAATGTGAACAAACCTCTTTCTACTCATCTCCCTTCATAATGCCCCCGCAAATTGTCCCTGATAGTAACCCCCTACTTCAAAGTGGCACTTGCCTGGTTTGGGGTGAAGATTGAATAAAAAAAAAAAAAATGTGCGAGTTTCAGGTGGTTTAAAGATTAACAATTGACTGAAAGTTAAATCCTAAAATAGAAATATAAAAATAGGGCTCCCCGAAAAATTCCAGACAAAGAAATGGTTTAAAACAAAACATGGTGAAGGGAATTCCACTGCTTGTTAAATAACGGATGAAAATCTGTTCAGATACGTATTAACTTTTGCATTTCTTGCAATACGTCTGAAATGCCAATCTGGAAGATTTTTTGAATAACATAAAGTTTAAAATTGTACGAATGGTGTCGAAAAAAAAAAATACAAAAATGATGCAAACTTTTTTCCCTTATTATTTTGGTTTTGAAATATATATATATATATATATATATATATATATATATATACAGTTTTGGTCTCACTACTACACATTTGGTTCAATATAATAATTGTCTCTATAATAATAAGTACATAATCTGCATGAATTATAATATTCTATTTAAGCATATCTTACGACCAGGTAACGCCAGGCAGCCTGCTAGTATTTTTATGAAGTTGTGGTTGATTTCTTCTTTGACGACAATTTGAATGTAAAAACGCAACTTTTATTTATTTAAAAAAAAAACGAAAAGAAAAATTTTTTTTTTTCTTTTTCAGCTTGATGTAATTCTTCCAAATCTGAGCAGATATGATGTGTGTCCAGAAATTCCTGCCAATGGTTACCGGAGTCTGCTGAAAATAATTCAGAAGTGTTGTCTTCATCTCTTACAATTATGTCGACACATCACTATAAATCGTGACTCTGTCCTTTTCCGCATTGTGCATTATGCTCGCGAGTTGGAATGCTATGTGGCCGTGCTCGGTCAGCTCCGCGCTTGCCTCTACTTTTCCTGCCAACTGATGGCCTACTGTCCCAAGGATTCCCTTTTCATTGATAAAGATGGTTTAAAAGATCCGATTGCATTTAGACTCTTAAAAGAGTTTGATTCCCTCGGTCAGGACTGTTTCTATGGTCGCTGTTTGGGCTTTCAGGTAAGTTATTTTTTTTTTTTTTTTTTTTTTTCTTTTCAAAGATTCTTGAAGTGAATAAAATTTTTTCTCTGAATTTTTTCAGTTCAATTAGTTTTTCCTCATAATATCCCATTTTCTGAAAGCTATCTGTTATACTAAAGCTGAATTAAAAGCCGTAATAATAATAAAGGATTGGGTTCGAGACTCCTAACAAACGGTTCCCCAGTTCGATACAAAACACCTGATGAAGGCTGGAGGGCAAAACGGCCAAAACATTGTGACTATAACAACCAAGATGAGGAAGTCAGTCCGACAATCTCAATTCAGAAGTTTGACTTCCGAACTTGAATCCTCAGCCTAAATTACTTTCTTACCAATAAATAAAAAGGATTTGTCTTTTTATTAATTTTTTCTTAAAACTTTGAAGAAAAAAAAACAAGCAACACAAAAACATTTTCAAATTTAGTGAGAGATCGGTTATTTGAGGAATATTTAACTGTCATTTATTTATTTTAAAAAGAAACAAAGAACGAGAACATATTTTATTTACTTAATGATTACAATAACAAAATTTTTTTTACAGAAGAAAGTCATTTTGTAATAGTATTGACTCTGACAGAATATCATTTTTAGCAGTAAATTATTGATTGTAGAAAACACCATGGAAGTTTCACAAGGTTCTGCGAATTAATAAATTTTCTGTCTCTCCCAAACGCACCCTCTCCCTATTCACTCTCCTTTGTCTTGACACTTTCCTATGTCCTTGGAGACTGTTTATACCAAAAAAGCTTCTGGGTTAAATGTACTTTACACTATTTGACTGACACTCACACTTAATCAATTTGATGGTCGTTTTAAAAACTTGGTTTATTTTTTTATTTTTTTTGCCTGAACTAAACATGCCACATGTCTTTTGGTAGATTCACAAATCTCATCTTCATAAACATTCTTTGGACCATCCAGGAGTCCTTGCTTGCATCTTGTGTGTGCATGTGTGTGTGTGCATATATTATTATAATCATCAACCATTACACCCAATGGTGTGTTGGGCAGCAACAAAGCCCCTCCACCTCCGCTTATCCTGAGCCAGCCTAGCCAGTGAACCCCAAGAATGCTGCATAGCTTTCCTCTCCCTTTCCACCATTCTTCAAGTTTCTCTTGGTCGAGAGAAAAAAATATATATTTATATATAATCACATTTAAATCTAGATGGCGCCTGCATGATTTTACCATAAAGAATTGTCAGATTCAATGTCATAACTAGGGCTATGACATGAGAATATTCTTTTCATTATTTTGATTTTGGAGTATATATCGGCTAATATCTTATGTGATGTGGTTCTCGATTGATTAACTGTGTCGAATGTATACTAGAGTCAAAACAATGATAAGAATATTCTGTTGTCATAGCCCTAGTCATAACTAATGCATAAGTGTTTAAATACAGTACTTAATCTGATACCTAAATGTTTTGGTTTCAGTTCTAGCTGATGGCACCCAAATAATATTTCTTTTTAAAACTTTTGAAATCCTTACCATATATTGGGTACAATATAATAATCAATAGAGAATTGGCTGTATAATAATAAATACGAAATTTGCATGAATTAAAATATCATGTTTAAGCATATTTTATAACCGAGCAATGCTGGGCGGCGTGCTAATTTTCTTATAGTAACCCGATTATTTACAGAGGAGTGTTATTTGGTGTGTCCGTGTCATGGAGATTTTTTTTTTTTGGAGTGGCTATTATGTCTTGAGCATGGCAACCAGCTTTTAAGGGAAGTAAACCATAAAATGATACGCACATCCCCTTTAGATCGAGAGATTGATATGTCTACTTAATGGATCTTCTCTGTGCATTCCTGGCATCATTACTTTCTTAATCCTTATCTGAGAATTAATTATCTCAGTTGAGTGCTGGAATTGGACACTTTGTATAAAATAAGCAAATGACACGTTTTCTTTTTTAATAAAAATATGAATTTTATTTCCATCTGAAGAAACATTTTAACTTAAGACGTTCTCAGGAAAGTTGATTGTTCAACTTATTGCATGTCTTTTGTTGATTCACTCATTTTCTTAGTCATTTTTTTTTTTTTTTTTTTTTTTTTCATATTTGGATTTTTTGTACTAGTGTTCTCATCTTGATTATTTTTCTAACATTTCGGTCGATGTAACTTCCAACCATCTTCAGGTGTATCTTGTTCCACTTTGGAATCTTTTTGTCAAACTCAGGGAATCTGCACAGAATTTTGGATGGAATCCTTTATTTAATCCACAAGGGTAGAATGCTCTTGTTCCATCAGCCATGACTAGGTAGAAGTATAAGCAAATTTAAATTTTTTGTTGCATTTTCACCCCAGACAAGGCACAGTGCCACTTTGTTATAGGGGGGCTACTATCAGGGACATAAGTTGCAGAGATACTATGAAGGGAATTGAGCAGCAAGATCACATTACACGTTAACTTCTGCATCTGCAGTTCGAGAAGCAGGAACCTGGAAGGGAATTCCAAAGTTTAGAAATTCTGGAGAAGAAACTATTAGAGTAGAAGGCTTTCTTAAATCTAGGGATCTCTACTGTGTAGGGGTGGAACTTTGCTGCTTGTCGGGGTTTTTTTATGTCAGGGGGGTGGGGATACAAGTGCTTGCAGTTCGTCAGAACATCCACCATTAAAATACTTGAAAGTAACACTCAAGATGAGAGCAGTAGTCCGAAGAATCCAAATATGAACTATCAATCCTCGTCTCCAAAATTTAGAAATGTAATATCCTTTTCTTTTTTTCTTCCTCTGTTTGCAATTGGTAATAACACCTGTTTTACACAGTACTTCCTACCTTGATTTTTGATTGCATTATTTTTTAATTTGTTTTATAGACTTTCATTAGTGTTGGTTTAACTTCTTCCAGAGTTTTACATCATAAAACAAAGATTGGACAACAAACAATATTTGATCATGTAAGATCAATACTGAAATCATTCACTGCTGATGTTCAACTACTTGTTTGACGATTGTCACACGATAAAGTACAAATCGATCACGAGAATTTACTAGGTTGGGAAAATACATGGAAAATGGAGTTTAAATAATTTATCTTTTACACGAATGTACACTCGCCAATAAAAAAGAGAAATGATAGGGTGGGATTATCTTAATTAATAAAGTTGAAAAGAAATAAGGAAAGAAAACTTCTCAAACAGGAAGGTTTAAAAAGAAAATGTTTGATATAAAAAGCAGAAAGAAAAAAGGGAAAATGTTTCGCGAGAATAGATTGAAGCTATCAGCACTCGAACCAGAGAAAACTGAAATGACTTTCTTTTTTTTTTTGCCTTGTCATTTGGTTTCTTTACTGAAACACCCCAATTTGTGACAATTCTTTATGCAATCAAACCATGGTGGACAAATGAATTTCAGTCTGTCTTACTTGTCTACCAGGTTTCAATAAATGATTTTCCAACGGTCTTTCTGATATCTCCATTCAATGATATGCCCCAAATGTGACTGATTTTGGCTATGATGACCCTCTTCAGTTGAAGAATAATATCGGTGGAGGAGACTGTTTACATAAACACAGAAAAAATGGGGTTGTTGGGGGTTAAGGTTTGGTGAGTGCAAAGCCATTTAAAATTGTACCTCCTACTGATGAGATGGTCACCAAATTGTCCCTGTATATCATTGAACTGTGATAAAACAAAAACTGTTGAACATTTATGGTTGAAACTTGGTGGATAAATATTCATATTTGATGATATTTTTTTAACGAGTCCTATATTTTAAGATATAACGAATTTGAACAGTAAAGTTTATGTTATAATCAATTAACATACATCACAATAACAATCTATAATTATAATTATGAAACTAGAATGTATATAGAAACATGCCTAATGTACTGTTGTCGCATGTACCTATGCTTCAGTCAGATAAACTATTAAAAATAACGACTCTGAAGACTAGTACATAATCCACAGATACATTTAAAATGACTTGTGTGTCTGTTTGTGGAACGGTTTCTACCAAATTATTCTGTCAATTTTTGGTCTACTGACTTGAAACTTGACGTATAGGAGATTAAAACCCGCAGAACAAATTTGATTTGTTTTTTAGCCGGTAAAAATAGCTGCTGAGGAGCCAAACTTTAAAAATTGTAACTTGGCAGGCACATGTCAACTAAATGTGTATCTCCACGCATGCGCAAATATACATGTATACATTTAACTAGGTTAATTTTTAAAGTTTTGATATGCATATGGCCTTAGCTTAGATGGTAACCAAACACGTTGGAGTTATGTTTTGTTTGGATTCTAACTGATGGCACCCAAGTCATTTTTTTTACTTTTGAAATCGCTACTATATATTGGGTACAATATAATAATCAATAGAGAATTGGCTCTATAATAATAAATACAAAAGCTGCATGAATTAAAATATCATATTTAAGTATATTTTACAACCAGGCAACGCTGAGCGATCTACTATGAGGCAATAAAATCAACTTAGCATAAAGCATGTAAGATAAAAAAAAATATGCATGTGAAATATGTAAATATACTACGATAAAGGTGATTTTTATGGAACACGTACATCAAATCTATTGCCAAGGTTGTGTGGAAAATGGTGGGATCCTTCTATCGATACAGTAAATATCTCACTGCTGATGCAATTCTCTACCTATATAAGAGCCAGGTACATCGAAGGATGGAGTACTGTTGCCACATCTGGGCAGGAGCTGCTAGAAAGATCTTATCCTGCCTTGACAGAGTTCAAAATAGACTTTATAGCCTAGTGGGGGATGCTCTTTTCTCTTCCCTGCAACCTCTTTCTCATAGAAGAGATGTTGCGAGCCTGTCTGTGCATTATCGTTATTTTCATGGCAAGTGCTCGTCTGAGCTCCAATCTATGGTCCCCCCCCCTCGCCAAACGTTCACGAGAAATACTCATCTAGCTGAAAACACTATCAATAATTTCCCCCACTCTTTATCTGTACCTAAACCTAAATGCAGATTCCATGAACAAAGCTTCTTTCTTAGAACTGCACACATGTAGAACTCTCTCCCATTTGCCTGCTTTCCGGCTGACTATAATATGGTCGTCTTCAAGTCCAATGTAAACAAGTTCTTGATGAGCCGTTCCCCTTAAGTAATCTAATTTACCAAATTTCCAGTACTAACAATTACGTCATTGACCACTGTACACTTATAAAACCTTATCCTCGAGTGGCCTCTGGGCCTTGATAAGTGGGGACTTGTTTGTAAAATAAAAAAAATGAAACAGTCTTACAAGATGCTTTGATTTTTTTTTTTTTTATCATCAAAACGAAAAAGTATCAAAACTTCTGTTTCATTGTCCATCTGACATTGATTTAACTTTTATCCTCAAATGGCCTTTGTGCATCGATAAGTAGTGACACTTTGGAGAAAGAAAAAAAAAGTCAGGAAGTGTGAGTTCATATCCATGTATTTTGTGAGATTATATAATTGTCAAAAAGGACTATTGTTGCAATCTGTTTCATTGATGTATGCCCATCCATGCGTTGCATTAATAAACAATGGTTAAAAAGATAATCAATTCCATGTATTACCTATGTGGGTTAACTTGTGTCAATGATTCTTATAAATGTAGGTGGTCATGGGAATGTTGATTTTTATTTATTTTTTATTAGTGCTTACTCACTCTTTTTTTCTATCAACCATTTGTTACGTACAATGACAAGATATTTTTTACTTCTTTGGTGATTGTTTAAACCAATGCATTTCAGGTGAAAACATTACACATTTGCGTGTTATGTTGAATAAATCCAAAAATTATTACAAAACATTATTTAGAAGATGTGCTAGATTTATTTTATCCTTTTGCTTTATCTATTCATAGCATTTTATTCACATGCTTATGTAGTATGTCTTACATGTGTTTCATTGAATAGAAGTTCACTAAACAACTCTGAAACAAATTTCCCTTGGAAAAAAAAAGCCGTTGGAGAGCACCCCCCCCCCCTGCAATAAAAAGAATATGGTGAAAGAAAAATTTTAAGAGGAAATGGGGATATTCTTAAATTTTGCAAAATCATAAAAAATAAAATAAAACACTTATAGGTATCTTTCTGAAAAAAAAAGCAAAAAAAAAAAAGAAACATGATTGAATTCAATGCCCATGAGGAGATATTATTTTATAGTGGCATATTTGATTTATCAAATCTCAGCCATATTTCTAAATCTTTTGTTTTTAGGTTCAAAATTAAAATGAATAAATTATTCACAAACTCTAGGAGGTGCTATTCACAAAATATTAATAATAAACACCTTAAATTTAATCAGATCCATTAGCCCATCAAGAATTCTTAACTTAATTTACAAAACTAAAGTTACTCATTAACATATGCACTTGTCAACAATATATATTTATTCAACTCTTAAAGTACTATAAATTCTCATCCCAATATTAAAATATTCCTATTTAATTAAAAAATTGAATCTATCTATTCATCCATGTGTGTGTGTGTGTGTGTGTGTGTGTGTGTGGTCATCCACATACAGTAGTGTTTCGCTGTTTCACAGCTCATCAGTGCGGCTAGACAAGCAACTACCTCAAGCCAGAATCAAAACCCGACCACCCAAACGACAGTTGGAGTTCTAACCATTGCGCTATTCGGTTGCTGTTATGCAGGCAGTGAATTAACAAGGTTTTGACATTAGCCAAATACATAAGCTCAATTTGTTTACACAAAGAACCTCGCTTAATATGCTAATGGTAATTTGTATATCACTTCCCAATATGCTCAACCTATGATCGGGAGAATTATATCCTTACATCAAGCGTCTTCATACTTTGTCTGGAGCGATTTCCATTTAAAAAAAAAAAAAGAAACATTGACATCATTTGCATGTTTCGTGCTGTTTTTTATAATCTTGTAAACAAGCAGAATGATTGATGTTGAGTGCAATGCATGCAAATGATGGACATCTGATGGGAAAAATATCTGACTAGATGTGACCACCCAGGAAATAGCCTGTTTTGAAGAAAGTAATTTGCTTCTTAAAGTCGCATTCCATGCTGAGAAAGCCAGCCACTTCAACTGATCAACTCCCTGTTCAATTAGTTTTTATGTCCATTGATGAAACAGCTGATTATTCTCAATAATAATCCATTTGGCCACAGAAATGACTTGCATGGCTACCTACTTTACCCAGGAGAATGAATAAGGAAATAGTTTTTTAAAAAGAAAAGTTTGTCACATCATTGCCGCCTACTGTACGCATGCTCAGTCACGTTACCGTTTTGAATATACCCTACCTTCCAATTGCTGTGCCCTGTCGGTGGGGCATTAGAATACGCAGACTGCCCCCCTGCAGAGGGTAAAAGTCCCTCAATGGGGGTCCTGGATATGACCTTAAACTATATCCAGTGGTGAGGCCCCAGCTTGTGGGCTTTGGGAGTGTGGAGCCACCCTTTAATTACCATTGCTCCCAGGTCCACTCTGACCCGGAGTGGTAGTACCTGTTAGGGTCCCAACTATGGGTTAAATAGAAACCTACGTGAAAGCAACAAATATATTCTATTAAAAAATTTTTCTTCAAAATCTTTGGATTCGGCATTAAATAACTCGAAAAGGGTTGATATGCCATAAAACAAAAACAACCAACCAATTGCTGTTCTCTGACTCTTTTATTCATGTACAAACTCTGCCAAAAAATAAGAAATCAATAAAAATCATCAGCAATCAACACTGATCTAGTTTCAGTGTTATCTTCCGAACAATTAGTAAAATAATGAAAGTGATTTTGTGATCCTGCCTCTAATTTTGCTGTTTTCTGTATTGGGATCTCTCCATCTAATACTTATTTTTGGCCAGTTTTTTTTTTTTTTTTTTGACCTTGATGTAGTTTTTTCTTCTTTTTTTTTCTTTATTCTTAGCTCCTTACATCAATTGGCTTTATGCCTTGTCTGGTGCAATGTCCATGAGGAAAAAATATTTCATCATAATGAATCGGAATATGTTTGTAATCGTATTTTTGGTAGTCTTGTTTGGTTGGGTTAGGTATACAAATAGAAATACGACTTTCCTTTACTAGATCAACATATAGCATGAGTGTAGGTAAACAAAAAATACTTAACATATGAATAAAATAAAATACACATCAAGTTTGCTTGAAAGCCAAATCACAACGCAATATTAGGAAAATAAACAAATATTTTACTTGTTTGAAATTTATAATTTCCTAATATTGCGCTGTAATTTGGCTTTCAAGCGCACTTGGTACATATTTTATTTTATTCAAATTAAATCAACGTTTCTATAATGGAACTTACACCCTTGATGTTAATCTTGCGTTGCCAACACACAATTCCAACATTTCCCAATACAACTGCTGAGCGACAGCGCGCGGATCTTTACAAACTTTTCTTTCTCCAACTTTACAACATGGCAAAAAGAAGAGAGAAAAAAAAAAGAAAGAAAACAACATACTGAGGATGGAGTTTGGCTCTGAAATATATTTAAACTAGCGAGGGGTACCCGGCGTTGTCCGGGTGTTTGGAGGGGGGGGGGTAAAAAAAAAAGTAAGTATGAGGATCGAACTCGAACCGTTGAGGCAAAGTTGTGAAAAAAAAAAACGTGCGACGTTAACCATTGCCCCACCGCGACATGCTTACGGAAACACGTTTGAATTTATTTAATTAGTTGGATTTAGCAGGTGCTCATTTTAATGAGTTAATGAGGTCAGGCTGACTGCGGGATTTCATTTACTGCTGAACGCTTTTTTCCTCGCCCCCAAGATGTTATAGGAAAAAGACTAAGTCACATGCGGCGAGCGACAAATATTGAATATTTATTTTCCCGAAATCGAGCAAATTAAATAGACGGGCGAGCTTCGTTGTTAACTGTGAGATATTACGATTTGTATGTGATCTAAAAAGTTTTAAAAAGTTGTTAAGCGAGCGACACGCTTCTCTGAAAGAAGCCTTTTATAGACACACAGAAAAAGCGAACACACATACATACATACATACATTTTCGCTTTTATATTTATATATTATAAATTTAAAACAATTAAAATATTTGTTTATTTTCATAATATTGCGTTGTGATTTGGCTTTCAAGTGCACTTGATGCATATTTTATTTTACTCAATTTAAATCAACGTTTCTATAATGGAACTCACACCGTTAATGTTAATATTATATATTTGTATTATAAACTAACACAGCTCTCCGGTATTTCTCAGGGTCTGTGGAGTATAGTATTTAAAGCATTACAACAATGACGGTCAATTTCTTGACATGGACGCATTTATTTTGTGTTAATCCAGCAATTATGGTTGATTTGTTATCGTCATGAATGTGAAAGTTAAATATTATGTAAAATCTCTATATATAATAAAAGTATTGCAGTTTTCCCCCTCTTGACAACAACAGATGCCACATACAAATTTTTTATGTCTACAGTATTAGCCACTACGTTATGTAACTTTAGAACAACTTGATATGCACATTTAGGCATTATATTAAAATCTTATGTTTGTGATCGTGTCGCTCCTCGGAACTATCTCATCATCTACAGAGAAAATAGTTCCTTATTTAGTCTCTACCTTTCCTGTAATTCCACTGCTCCCACTTGTCACTGGCATCATTCCTATTCTGCTGGATTATAATCGCTCTTAACTGGTTATTTGACACATACACACACCATAACTTACACATATTCCTCATTATAGATAATAATTTCTCCCTTTCCGACATCTGGCCCAGCTGATTGGCTGAGAAGTGGACATTTTCAAATTCTGCTATTCGCTTCTTCCGCCATTAAATGAACATTTTGCCACTTTAAAACATGCCACCATTTTTTTTTTTTTACGTATCCATTCGTTTCTTTAGAACCTTTTGCTTTACATTTACTAATTATTAATTAGTTACATTAACTTTACTTTTCTGGAGTTTTCCAATCAAATCATTAATCAATCATTAAATCATTTATGATACTATATTATATTCATTCATCATCAATGAACACATTACTTTTGGAGGTCATGGCTAATGAAGCGAGAACGTACTACTTACATGAATTAAAGCATTTCATCAAAAATTGCATGCAGATTACCGAATTCAGTAAGATACACTTGAGGAAGGTTGGAGATTACATCGGCCAAAATGTTGTATGAATAAAACTCAAAATGAGAACAGTAGTCTGAATAATCCAAATGATACAAATTTAGGATTTTGAAAACATCCATTTTAATTCTTTTCATTATATTCAGTTTAATTACATTTTACATGCTTGCATATATTGGACAGTTTTTTTGTTTTTTTTTAAATTGACTTTCAAACTAACCAATATAGTATAAACATGAAGGTAAATTCTAACTTTCAAAAACAATTTTTAATTATGCAAGCAATTTTAAAAATGAACTGCTAAGTATATTATATTTCATGTCATTCAAACTGCACACAATAAATACAATAACAATAAAAAAAAAACATAAACTGCTTCTCATTCCACTCACTCCCCTTTCCATTTTTTCTACATATTTCTTTTTACTTATGTCTTCATTTACTTAGTTAAAACGTAAAACACAATTGAATTTTCTTCTTTTCCTTTACTTCATAATTATAATATTTCGTTTACTCCATTAGAGAGAGAGTGATTGGAAGGGAGGGAAAGTTAGAGATACAGAGAGTGGGGGAGAGAGAGAGACAGATCAGTCGTGTTACACTTTTATTTAGGTCACTAATTCAGTCACACGTTATAACGGTTAATTTAAAACCAATTAAAGTGACAATTTATCGTGGCCAATTCGCAAAAAGTGTTTACTTTTTCTTTGCCTCCTTTTCCATTTAGCGTTCTACGTTCGCACCTTGGAACTGCCCGTAACTTTTTTTTTTTTTTAATTACTATTTTTTGTTTACTCGAAACGGTACTAGATGCGATCTTCTGCACTTTTCCATAGGGGGTTGCTTAATTTTTTAACTTTTTGCACCTGTAGGCTCGCAAAGCAAATAACTAATATTAAATGTTTTGCTTCTATTTATAAACCCATGTAGGTCACGAACCAAAATACAATTGTAGTTTGCTTTTATGTATATTTGAAAGATACCTGAGTGTAATTTTGATACGTTTTAATTATGTGTAAACGCAAATATGTCACAAACCTAATTAATTTGCTGTGAAATATATTTGTCAAAAATACATAAAATGACCAACCCCTCTCCCACTCACAAAAGGGGGGGGGTTATTCCGAAAGCCATTCTTAACATAGGGAGGTTGTTAGTGGCTAATTTGTAAGCTGTTCTAAACTTGAGAGGTTGCTGGTTCGGCTACAACAACACCAACAGAAGTACTTTAATTTTGTATGTGGGGGGTTGGGGAGAGAATACTAACCCCGGGTAATGCTGGATTGCGGGTGCTGCTAGTAAATAAATAAAACAAATGAATGGAAAAGAAATTCTGGTGTGAGTTGGGTATAAGAAATGAATGTGTTCAAAATCTTTAACTAAAAAAAAAAAAAGCCTGCATCTGTAAAATAGTAAATGACGTTAGCAAATACTGGATAATTTCGTTTTTATCTTAATTATAAGATCCTGTAGACTGTCAGGACGTTCTTGCTTGCTTCTTATATATATATATATATATATACTAGCAGGCCATCCAACATTGCCCAATCATAAAGTACACTTAGATAAATATAATTGCTGGTGCAATTTTCTACCTATATAATAGCCAGGTACGTCTGTCGGGGCGCACTTACGTCAAAGTGCATATTTTTAATACGTCAGCCATTTTTCATTTGTAAACAATCTCATATATGCCGCCTAGTGGAAAACAACTGACATTACTGCCGGGTGCTAAAAATAGCAGTACTCCTTGTCCCATTTCAACTTGAAGAGAAAGAAAGATAAATTCAATCCTTTCTCCATTAAACAAAATAAAAAAGACTTTGATTCTGAGCTGAATTGAACACCTTCCAGAATCCACTGACATCCAACTTGGCAGCCCGCTGATACTCACCTTTATGCCTGTAGACCAAAAATTGACAGGAGTTTGGTAGACAATTTTTTTAAACAAATATATATATGCATACATAAATATATATAGAAAGAGGTTTGTGTTTACTATAACCTTTTTATGTAAATATTACGCAAGTATAAATCGTGTAGAATATATGCATGAATGTCATTACACGTAATAGTTAACTAAAGATGATCATCCCATAAGAAAACCGAAAAATTAATGTGGAATTAATTAAAATGAATGATTAAAACAATATGCAAATTAGATCTTTTGCAGATGAATGCGATTCCACGATTCGTATATAACAGTTGTATTTTCTTTTTAAATAAATAGGAAAAAGGATCTTTAATATGAATATCAATACACAAAAATATCCAAATTTAAAGGAATATATGTATATATATTTTGATCAATTTATGATTTTTGGAATATGACATTTTGGTTTTGTGACTGGTACATCCATCAAAGATTTTTTGTATTTTTGTCTTTTTAATTAGGTTGAATTCTGGACAACAGCCAATTTATTTATTTATTTTTCAATGAAAATAAGCCTTTCCCGTTGTATATGATTTTGATGCAATGAAGCCTCTTTATCCAAAGCTTTTTAATAAGCTTTCTCTCTCTAATTGCAAGCCTATAGCAATAAAATCAACAAAGTATTGCAATGTAGACATTAGATTCATTAATTCTGAAGTAAAATCCAACTTCATAATCTAGTGGGGAAGGGTGTGTTATCTTTTCTCTTCCTCACAGCCTCTTTTCATCCAGAGTTGATGTTGTCAGCCTCTATCTACTGTTTCGTTATGTTCATGAAAGGCAATTAAATGTTGCTAGTCTTTTATTCTATGTTATCCTTATTTGCATAGTGGATACTTGACTGCACTCCAATCAATGTATCACTTACTGGAAAGCATTTTCTGTTCTTCCTCTAAACACACATTTTTCTAAGAACATCCCATGTGGAATACAGTACTATGGGACTGATTATCAACTAAATACAACATTTTAAAGTATTGATCAAGGCAGAGGTGTACATTTGGAACATAGCATTGAACGACTAAAAGACTATAGGAGTGCAATATCGACTTAGAAATCTAGTAATGGAGTGGGGTGATCTCTTCTCGTCTCTACAGCCCCTTTCTCACAGAATAGATGCTGCTAGCATCTCTGTTATATCATTAGAATCATAGATGCTTGACTGAGCCCACACCCCTGTTTAACGTTCACAGAAAGACCAAGTCTACCTACAAAGAACTTTCTCTCTTTCTGTACTAAAAACCAAACAAAAAGTTTCTTTCCTAAAACATCGCCATCTGTGAGAAAAAATATCGAGAGGCTACTTTCCAATCGACTACAGCATGGTTGTGTTCAAGTTATATACTTGTTGAGCTATCCTCTTGGATAATCAATTCCTTTTACGTAATGTTCTGTCCATTCATTGTTTTCAATACTTTTGTGGCGTTTATCATCCAACTGACAATCTCTTTAATTATCCTTAAATGGCCTCTGAGCCTTGATAAACTATAACCCATTAGTATGTAGCAACAAAGCAAATACTTGCAGCATAAGATTTTGAATATTTTTATTTTATAACATCTTTGCTGATTGGTTGTAACGGTCAACTTTCTTTCTTGTTTGCCCAGTCAGAGACCATCTCTGGAGTCGGTTGACCATGGCAATTTTTTTTCTTTTTTCCTCGGCTATCATCATTGACAACAACGCTTCTCTATTGAGATGCAACTTCACCCAGGTTGTTTTGCCTGGGGACATTGAGATGACAAATAAGGCAATATGGCTACTGCCACACACGGACTTTAATACAATACATCTTCTTACAGGAACGTTTCTACGCATGACCTCTTTCTCTTTCAACAGGCATGTCAAATTCTCTGTTTCCATCCATACACATGGGGTGGTATATAGTTCTCTCTCACCGCAACAACTTCACGAAAGGCAATTAGATGTTGCTAGTCTTTTTATTCTACGCTATCCTTATTTGCATGGCGGGTACTTGACTGCACTCTGATCAATGTACCACTTCTTGTAAAGTTTTTTTTTTTTTTTTTTTTACACAGTGATCACCACTTATCAAGGCCCGGAAGCCACTCAGGGATAAGGGTTACTGCATGTACATTACGTTAGTGAGGAGATTTGCTGAAATGTTTACTTAAGGGGGCGGTTCATTAGGAATTTGTTAACATTGGACTTGAAGACATCCAAGTTGTAGTCCGGTGGGAAGCAGGCAGACGGAACAGAGTTCCACAGGCGTGCAGTTCTAAGAAAGAAGCTTTGTTCCTGGAATCCGCGTTTTGATTTAGGCACAGATATAGAGTGGGGGAAATTTTTCACAGTGGATTCAGCTAAACGGGTGTTTTTCGTGAAAGATTGGCAAGGGGGGACCAGAGATTGGAGTTCAGACGAGCATCTGCCATGGAAATAACGATAAAACAAGGACAGGCTCGCAACGTCTCTTCTGTGGGAGAGAGGTTGCAGGGTAGAGAAAAGGGCATCCCCCACTAAGCCACAAAGTCTATTTTGTACTCTGTCAAGGCAGGATAGGCTGTTTTTAGCAGCTCCTGCCCAGATATGGCAACAGTATTCCATCCTTGGACGTACTTGGCTTTTATATAGATAGAGAATTGCATCAGTAGTGAGATATCCTCTGGAGCGGTAGAAGGATCCCACCATCTTTCCAGCGACCTTGGCAACAGACTTGATGTACGTGTTCCATTTCAGATCAGGAGTAAAGGTCAAACCCAGAAGCTTGTCAAAACACGGGGCCTCACCCAGACGAGAGCCATCCATCCCAATTGATGCCAGATGGGGATCAGAGCGTTGAAGATGTAAGGATAGGAGTTTGGTTTTGGATGCATTAAAGGTAACCAGCCACATCTTCCCCCACTGAACCACGCGCTCGAGATCAGAGGAGAGAGAATCAGAGAGAACTTTATCATTTACAACCTTTGATGTGTTGCCGTAGATGGTCGTGTCATCAGCATAGATGTCAACGAATGATTTAAGTATGTGTTTAGGGAGGTCATTGATGTAGATCAGGAAGAGAGTTGGGCCCAGGATTGACCCCTGAGGGAGTCCAGCATTTATATTGCAGGCCTCCGATTTTTGTCCATCTACCACTACTCTTATGAGCCTATCGGAGAGAAATGATTTAATGATTGAGAAAACATTTCCAGTTATACCGTAGCTGGAAATCTTGTGAAGTAGACCCTTATGCCATACCTTGTCGAAGGCCTTTGATATGTCAAGAGCAATTGCCCTAGAAAGGAAGCCTTTGTCAAGAGATTCACTAATCCTGTGGGATATAACCATCAGCACATCTGCGGTAGATCTTGCAGAGCGGAAACCATATTGTGTGTCACTAAGAAGGTTATTCCTGCTGAGGTGGTTGACTATTTCTCTATTTAATATGGATTCCAGCAACTTACTCATAACACACAAGAGACTTATTGGTCTGTACTGAGAGGGAGATGACTTATCACCTGAATTCTTAAATACAGGGCAAACTAATGAGGTCTTCCAGGGAGTCGGAAAGCACTTGTCCTTAAGGCAGCGCTTAAATATTTTCTGTTCTTCGTCTAAACATACTTTTTTCCCCAAGAACTTCCCATGTGTGGAATACAATACTATGGAACTGATTCTCAACTAAATACAACATTTTAAAATATTGATCAAGGCAGAGATGTACATTTTGAGCATATCACTAAACTGCAATAAAACAAAGACTGTTGGAGTCGGAAAGTGGGATTGAAAAAGTCAGTGCTCAAGAGAAAGAGCCCTGTGCAAAAAATGCCTATGCAGCCTAATTGGCATTCCTGGCAGGGCAACTCAGGCAATTAGCAATAAATTAACCCTTCCTAAAAGATAGAAGGCAAAGCTTAGAAGAGTGGACCTCATAGAACTGCACAAAACAAACATAACACCACAGTCAGCAGGAATTAGATCGTTACAGGAATGGTCTAATCTCTGTTGATTTTGAAGACGCAGGATAAAAATCTCGAGCTGACACGGACTGTCTCAATATTAACCTGTTCGCAATACTAGCCTACTACACGATCAATAAAGTTTTTTTTTTTTTAAATGTTAGAATGAGACACTTGTCTTTTAATTCTACAAGTATGTAACAACAACAGCAACAAAAATTTTAGCTGATGGGATTACATAACCTTGTTTCATCTTCCGTGGAGAGCAGAAATAATGATTACTGGTAATGAAAACAAAAAATACTAAGTGATTATTTATTTTCAAATGATAAACAAATTGGCTGTGTTAGATACCTAACATGAATTGATTGATTATTTGAATGCTTCAGTGAGCTTCGACGCATGCTTGAGAACAAAATTCTGGCACTTATCACTGATTTGAACCAGTTTCAACTGTCAGGAGTGGCAATATCAATCCTTATCTGATGGGATGAAAACATGACTGACAACATCCGTCAGATTTTGTCTTTTGATGAATTGAAATTGCGAATGAATAATGTTGAAATTTTATGCTATTCGTGTTATGGTGACACTCATTTGAGATACTCTTAAATGATAGAATTCACTCAGGGTGGATTGAGTTGCTCCCAAGTGAATTTGATGCATCACTAGTCAAGGCAGTCCATCTAGATCTGTCCACTGCTGACTCCTCAGTAAACTTCAGCCATTTACCATTCTATTGTCACACACTGAAGGTGCAAGGGTCGGTCATAGTTTCCAAGTCAGCTTTAACCGTTGTGAGCCGCATCCTCAGTTGACCACTGCTCTTGCACCATTCTGGTAACGGTCTTGGTGCTATTGCCTTGTGAATCAAGTCAGTTGGTGGACAACAAAATGCGTGTCAAAACCATCAGAGCCTTCTGATAAGAAGTACTTCCTCAAGTCTAGAATGCTTACATCGTACATGGATTGTGGATGCTCTTGGGATCATGAAAGGATCTGATGCAACATGTGTTGAGGGATTTGGCGACATAAGTACAAATAAGTAAATGTAATCGGATTATTCGGACGATTCTTCTCATCTTTAGCATTTTTTTCCACAACCCTCCAACCTTTGTGTATCTTGTCAAACTGTAGAAGTTATCTGTTGAACTTTGTAATGTACACAGAATTTCAAACGGAACCCTTTATTTAATCCATGGAGGTAGCATGTTCTTGTTACATCAGCCATGACCGGATAGATATCCTAAGGAATTTGCAGTTTTATT
>NC_136508.1:34614345-34684345 GCF_053919585.1 Euprymna scolopes | reverse complement strand
CGAAACTAAACTGACTCTTTGTTATTTGACATGCAGTTTCATTAGTTTTATATTTACACTGTGAAGTTAAGTAAACTTCTGGTTAATGAATGTCTCTTTTGGTTTTGTGTTTCATATTATTTTAGAATGCTTCATAAACAGACACTGACAGCATATTAACAAAGTTCAACAATTTTGTTATCTTAAGTTTGATACAATAATTTCTCAGGTGTCGTTCAGGTATTTTGATTGCTGAATAATTTTGATTGCTTTGAAAGATTGCTAACTTTGACATTTGACTGAATTTTATGATTAAAGAAAGAAAAACAACATACGTTATCGGAAATGGGAGTTGATTGAACAAAATCTTACTATTGCCTTCAGAGTCAGTTAAAAACAAAATCCGTCTTTGATTACTGCGAAAGAAGTGGGGAGTCGGCTAATAAAAATCTGATTTTGGCTCCAATTCCAACTATTACAAGAATTAACACTCCATCTCTAAATATCACTGTTAAATTGGATTAGTTTACATATTGTTTAGAGGCTATCAGTTTTTTGTGTAAATTGAAACTCTTTCTTTTTTTTTTTCTTTGCTTTCTTTTTCACTTTTTCTGTTTATGACTGAATTTTATCAAGTACTGTACACTTTCGCAAAGACCTGTAGTGGATAAAATTACTCTTTTGCAGGTTGAAGGTTCACTCAAAGTAGAATTGCAAATTAACTTGGAGCTTCTACCCAATCATGGCTGATGGAACGAGAGCATCCTACCTTTTTTTTTTTTTTTTTTTTTTTACAGAGTGGTCACCACTTATCAAGGCCCGGAAGCCACTCAGGGATAAGGGTTATTGCAAGTACATTACGTTAGTGTGGAGATTTGATGAAGTGTTTACTTAAGGGGGCGGTTCATTAGGAATTTGTTAACGTTGGACTTGAACACATTCAAGTTGTAGTCAGGTGGGAAGCAGGCAGACGGAACAGAGTTCCACAGGCGTGCAGTTCTAAGAAAGAAGCTTTGTTCATGGAATCCACGTTTTGATTTAGGCACAGATAAAGAGTGGGAGAAATTTTTCACAGTGGATTCGGCTAGACTGGTGTTTTTCGTGAATGATTGGCGAGGGGGGACCAGAGATTGGAGTTCAGATGAGCACCTGCCATGGAAATAACGATAAAACAAGGATAGGCTCGCAACGTCTCTCTTTTGTGGGAGAGAGGTTGCAGGGTAGAGAAAAGGGCATCCCCCACTAAGCCACGAAGTCTATTTTGTACTCTGTCAAGGCAGGATAGGCTGTTTTTAGCAGCTCCAGCCCAGATATGGCAGCAGTATTCCATCCTTGAACGTACTTGGCTTTTATATAGATAGAGAATTGCATCAGTAGTGAGATATCCTCTGGAGCGGTAGAAGGATCCCACTATCTTTCTAGCGACCTTGGCAACAGACTTGATGTACGTGTTCCATTTCAGATCAGGAGTAACGGTCAAGTCCAGAAGCTTGTCAAAACACGGGGCCTCTCCCAGATGAGCGCCATCCATCCCAATTGATGCCAGATGGGGATCAGAGCGTTGAAGATGTAAGGATAGGAATTTGGTTTTAGACGCATTAAAGGTAACCAGCCACGTCTTCCCCCACTGAACCACGCGCTCGAGATCAGAGGAGAGAGAATGAGAGAGAACTTTGTCATTTACAGCCTTTGATGTGTTGCCATAGATGGTCGTGTCATCAGCATAGATGTCAACGAATGATTTAAGTATGTGTTTAGGGAGGTCATTGATGTAGATCAGGAAGAGAGTTGGGCCCAGGATTGACCCCTGAGGGACTCCAGCATTAATACTGCAGGCCTCTGATTTTTGTCCATCGACCACTACTCTTATGAGCCTATCAGAGAGAAATGATTTAATGATTGAGAAAACATTTCCAGTTATACCGTAGCTGGAAATCTTGTGAAGTAGGCCCTTATGCCATACCTTGTCGAAGGCTTTTGATATGTCAAGAGCAATTGCCCTAGAAAGGAAGCCTTTGTCAAGAGATTCACTAATCCTGTGAGATATAACCATCAGCACATCTGCGGTAGATCTTGCAGAGCGGAAACCATATTGTGTGTCACTAAGAAGGTTATTTCTGCTGAGGTGGTTGACTATTTCTCTATTTAATATGGATTCCAGCAACTTACTCATAACACACAGGAGACTTATTGGTCTGTACTGAGAGGGAGATGACTTATCACCTGAATTCTTAAATACAGGGCAAACTGATGAGGTCTTCCAGGGAGTCGGAAAGCACTTCTCCTTAAGGCAGCGCTTAAACAGTTTCATAAGTATGGGAGCAAGTTCTGGTTGAAGCTTTTTTAGCACTATAATTGGAATGCCGTCAGGGCCAGTTGCTTTACTTGAATCAAGGTTCTTGATTAGCTTGGTGACCTCATGCACAGATATTTGTATGTTACCTAGCGTGTTCTGTGTTATAGGAGGAAATATGGGGAGTTGATGGCCTTCATCGCATAGGGTAGAATTAGCTGCAAAGTTCTTTGCAAATAGTTTGGCCTTGTCTGATGCTGACGAGATGACCTCTGGCCCATTGATAATGTTTGGGATAGAACGCACACTTCTGTTCAGGATCCTATTTGTTATTTGCCAAAACTGGTGGGAACAAAGCCGCTGATCAGCTACCTTGGATTTAACAGACTGAGCATATGGCTCCCTTGCATTTTTTATTACTCTTTTACAGTGGTTGCTGGCAGTCCTGAAAGCAGCTTTAGTCTCAGTGCATCTATTACGTTGGTAGCTATGGAAAAAGTGATTTCTGTGCGCGATAGCAGCAGCACATTCTGGGGAGAACCATGGCTGGCTGTTAGGTTTTTGTTGGAATTTTTTAGATGGTATGAATTGGTCTATGCCTACAATTAACCATTCGGTCAGATCTGATACTATAGAAGACACTTCCTTTTTAAACATGGAGTGCAGAGGTAAATCAGATATGAATGTACGGAAGCTATCCCAATCAGCCATAGAGTATCAGTATACAATACGGTGGAGGGGTACGTCAGGGGATTTATTACATTTTGTTTTTATCGTAACTGATACAACTGAGTGGTCGGAGGATCCTAGAGGAGAATGAACGGAACATGAACATAGCTCAGGGGAAGTTGAGAGAAAAAGGTCTAGGAGGCTTACATATTGACCGGGTGTATCGAGCACACGGGTGGGTTCGCGAACAATCTGAGTGAGGTCATAAGCAATGGCAAAATCATGACAAAACCTCCCCTCATCGTCTGTCTTATTTGAATGGGTTAGCCATTCCATGTTATGGACGTTGAAGTCACCACAGATGTGGATGTTAGCCGAGGGATGTGCAGACAGTATGTGGTCTATTTTCTCAGATATGCTCTTAAAGATAGTAACTCCGCTGTTGTGGGGCCGATAGAAGGCAAATATAAATGCAGTGGTGTTAGCAAGTGCAACCCGGAAGCACATATAGGGTAAGTTAGGATCTTCTCTAGAGATATCCCTACCACATGGGAAGCCATCTTTAATGTAGGCACATATTCCATGCCCATGGCGATCTTGGGGGTCAGATTTAGCTGTTAAATTAAAGTATTATGAACTCATCTAGGAAAGTGGTCGGTCCTATTCCAGTTTCGCTTAGAAATAATATGTTCGGTTTCGTCTCCTGTAATTGGGTTTCAACCTCTGGAAGGTTGGAACGTAGACCCCTGATGTTGGAGAAGGAGACCTGGTAGTAGGGGACTACGTTGGAAGATGGGGTTCTAGGTTTATTCGAGTTTTTTTTTCTGGAGATATTTCATGTTGAGGTTTTGGGATTTGTGGAAACAGGTCGGCATATTTGGTTAGAGCAGTACAGAGAGGGAAAGTAAGAGAAAAAGACAGGAAAAAATTTTTTTTTTTTTGTAGCACACGAAAAGATAAAGCCGTAACAATTACCCACAAGTATGGCATCGAGAGGCCCCACCAGAGACTACTGCATGGTCCAGATCCACTCACCAAATGGCAATACAGCAGTCCCAGTACTTTGCGCCTGCTGATAGGACAGCCTCCTTAGTGGTTAATCCAAGGTTCAGGTCCCTGACTATCAGGTGGATAACGTCAGCCCAGACAAACGTTTACCTCCAGCACCCTTACTAGTTAGTGACATGGCCACAAAGACAGACATAGAGACAGAAAAATTTCCGACATCTCAGACTACTGTTCACCAAGTACTACCGACCTTTGAGCAGCTTTTTCTTCACCATTTGTCAGAAAAATCACTCATTGAATGAGGACTGAGGGACAAAAAAGGAGAAGCGAGAGTTACTGGAGCTTCCGATAACACATCCACTGTATTATCTACTCTCCATTTAAAAAAAAAAAAAAGGGGGGGGGAATGGGTACAAGTGACTTATTTATATCTCAGTAGTAAGTACGGTGCTAAGTTATCAATTCAGGACACTTTTGATGATAATCTCCCCTCTCATATTAATGAGTGGAAGTTTGTCGTTATTTATCTCGATTTGAATAATGGAGCTTCACCTTTATAATTAAAATCCAATAATTAACTTTTATCAATTTGTAAAGTCGGATCAATATTAATTTACATTCGAGTTTAGATAATTATTCAAGGTTTTAATTTAGGAGGTTCGTTTTCATAGGTGACTTTTTCTTTGCTAATTTCACTGTATTATATTTCGAATATAATAGAAAATAAGACTAACTATATTAGATGCTTTGATTGGCTAGCCAGGAAGCAAGCATTTTCAATATAGGCAAGCTTGCTGTAATAGTATATATTAAGTATATTACTTAAATAAAGTCCTAACGTTATCTACTCTAATAGAGAAAAATAATTCCCGTCATTTTGTTTTGTTTTTATCACTAGTTTACTTTGTAGCATGGGGGGGGGGTGACGAATAAGATAGCAAAGTAGATACAAATAAATACATAAAACAAGTTTAAACACGGTAACATGAAAAACATTTAGGATGAATTTTAAAAATACTTAACGTCCGTTTGCCATAATAGTCCTGCGTCTTTTTGCCAACTGGCATGTTGTGTCTTTCTAGAGCGTAAGAAGATTTCTATTTCCGGATAAATTGTGCACGTGTTCCTATCTATTTATAGAATAAAAGTCGTTACGTTCAGATGTGTAAAATATTTAATTTACATTTTTTTTTTTTAAAAGAAAATAAATAAAAAAAAGTCCTAACTTTTTTTTATTTATTTTTTTTTATTTTATTTAAAAGTCCTAACTTTATCTACTCTAATAGAGAAAAATAATTCCTGTCATTTTGTTTTGTTTTTTATCACTAGTTTACTTTCTATAGATTAAATAAAATGTTCCGTTAGAAATTCTGTGCAGATACCTGAGTCTGACAGAAAGATTCCCAAGTCTGACAAGATAAACATGAAGAAGGTTAGAGGTTATCACGCGTGCACACACACACACACACTTAAGATGAGAAGAATACAAATAATACAGATATATATATATATATGAAGATGTATAAAAAATGAATACGAAAAGTATAAAAGTTTATAACTTTTCTTTGTTTTCTATTGGTGATCTGCAGGAATGCAAGATGCTAAGAAATTAAAACTTTTTTTACATGTACATAATTTTTGACTTTATCAGTGTAGTAAAAGTTATGTACATGCACGGGAGGAGAAGGTATAGCCAATGAGAAGGTTCCACGTTAGTCTTAAATGCATATACATATAAGTACACACATGCACACAATACATCTACATATATAAAATAAAAATTAAAAATTAAACAGTAAATAAATATGAAGAAACGTGCATTTAACAGTTTAATATTTTGAATTGCAACAGTAGTATTTATTCCAAGAGAGAACAATAATTCAAAGGTTATTAGGAGAGACCCTGTAAAATCATATATATATATTTATTTTTTCATTTATTTAATTTTTATTTTTTATTTTTGCAGTTTTGTGATTCAATGCGAAAACCTCTGCTTGGCGTTGTTGTTGCGATGGCATCGTTCAGCGAAGGTTATCATGAAACAAGCAACATCATGAAAGTGGCCTGTTCGTTATTAAGCAGTGGTAAATACATTTTAGATCCAGAACTCCGAGCAAGACAGGTATTAAAACATTTTTTTTGTGTGTTTTCGGAAATTTGACTGACTTCTTTTTTTTTCTTTTTTTTTTTGTCCTTTTTTTGTTCTTTTTTTGTTTTAATTAACAAAATTAAAATTTAAACAACATATCTGTAAGGCAAGTATTAAAATCATTTTTTTTTATTTTTGTCTTTAGTGTTTTTGTTGATTTGACCGTTTTTTTTGGGGGGGGGGGATTTGGTTTTTTTTTTCTATTTTTTGTTTTAATTAACAAAATTAAAATTTAAGCAAAATGTCTGCAATGTTATAAAACGTTTGACAGTTTAAAAAAAAAGTTGATGCTCTTTTGATTAAAGTTTTTCAACCATAAAATAGTATACATCAGTTTTACATTCAAATAAAAAAGAAATTTGTGTAAATCAGTTATTTTTTTTACATTTTTATTTTAAATCAGATTTATTTGGCAAAAAAAGTAGCAAAGTTTGACAAGCCATGTAAAAAGACATCGTATTTACGAGGATCATTCTTAAAATAATACCCCCTATTTTTTTTTTTTTTTTTAAACTCAAAAATTAAAATGTTGACTAGCTATGAAGACTGGAGTGGTAATATTAGAACAAGCAACTGTTGTGTTCCAGAATTTACTTTTCTACATACAGACATCACCATTCTCAATGCACCTTTTGCCAGCCTCTTTTGATGCCTAGATCATAAAAGTCTGAAGCACACTTTGTCACTCACATCTGCCACCACTTTGAAATCAACAAGCCCATCTCCTAACTGTGCTGACATCAGCTTTGTAAACATTCAACAGGAACCGGTGAATGTTGATCGGTTCAATTTATTCTGCATGGAGGAATTCAATGACGCCTCTCTGCTTCTGATGCACATTCATGGCAGCAGCTGCTTTCTTAGTCGCACTGTCAATATCTGCAACAGAGAAATGAAACTTTCAAGTCATGAATGCATAAGCTCAGTCATCATAACAATGTAATTTGCAATACCCTTGGATTGATTCATGTGGAATAAAATATAGGAGGCATATGTTTTTTTAATTTATTTATTTATTTTTTTTTTTTTTTTGAATGTTCCTCAAACATCAACATACAGTCTGAATAATTATCCAAGGTGTCTTTAAACCTGGATATGGTAGCTATCATCATGACAGGTTGTTCCACAAAGCAGAAATATGGATCGAGAATGCTGCCTTTCTTCTATCGAGATGTACTTATTGCACATGTACCCCCTCAACGTACACATTTCTGACAAACCTGCTTAGCAACAAAATCACACCTCTTCACTGTTCAGGTCCCTAAATGCCAGGAAGATTTCTACTCTCATAAAGGTAGACTTTGGAATTCCCTACCTGCTTCTCTGACCCTGACTGTGCTGATATGCAAAAGTTTAAATGTAACGTAAACCAACATCTTGTTAATCTTTCCTAGGCATGGTACCAAATAGTAGTCTCTTACGTTAAAATGGCGATATGTCTTGTTTGAGGTGAACGTGAGTAAAAAAAAAAAAAAAAAAAAAAAAAAATCTGGGTGCTTGTAGATACTGTGACTTGGTGCCTGATGTGAAAATCTTCTCTAAAGGTAGAATTAAATTGTTGATGTTTGTACATCAGAATCAAATATCCTTGCATCTTGATATAAGATTAAGTCTTTGAAGTCGCTCTTTGTAGGTAAGCATAGAGAGTGTTGTTGCAAACAGTTTAGCACGATCTAGATGTGTGATATATTTTTGAAAAGAAGGATTTATACTCTAGAATGGACTGCATATGAATCATGGATAGAGGAGGTAAAGCATCTGCCATTAACTTGAGAAAGCATTTCTGGATCAGCTAAAGAACCTATCTAGCTTTTGTTCGCTATCTGTATACAATGTTTCAACATATATATACCCATGTGGAGACGACTGAGCTGATCATTTTTTTTATTCTTAATTTTGCCATTACGAGGTACTTTCAGTAAGTTTTTAGACTTTTTTTGTACATGCATTTAAAATTGTTGTAGACTCTTGAAAATTCAGTGATTTCAGGTTCAAATGAACAGCTACAGCAGGAATTGGAATACACCCTACTAAAGCCTGATTGTCACAGCTAGTGAATTTCAAAAATGCAATCTGGATGTGAGGACACTTTAGAAGAATGATATGCAATAAAATTCTTAACTCTGCAGGCGTCCAAGTCTCGTTTATTCCTAAGGTTTATCACAATAAGGTCTGGAGACTTCTGTTTGGGGCCATGGACTACATAGACCATATCTCCAATCCTTTACAATTAGATTTAAGCTCTGCATTTGTTTAGTAATATCATACATTAGTTTCTGAATGACATCCTAATTCCATTTCACAAGTTCAGTTAATTAAGTATTTCTATATTCATACAATGAAACTGAAATGTTAGATGCTGGTATGGTCGAACTAACTTCGCACTTGTCAACCCTTATCCCTGAGTGGCTTCCGGGCCTTGATAAGTGGTGACCACCGTGTAAAAAAAAAAAAAAAAAAAATCTTACTTGTGGCTCATTTTGATGACTATGATAATGGGTTAACGGCAACAGAAAAGCAGAGAGATGTCACTACCCATTGAGCCAATTACTTGCAACATGTCAATGAGAGACTCAACTGTTTTCTGTCAACCAAATAAGTCCAATCAACTACTTACAGTAACTCTATAGTATAAGTAAACACAGTTCCTCGTTGATTATATGGTAATACTAGATGAGCTTTATTTTAAAACCTTAACATTTTTCTTGAAATCCATTATTTACAAATATAGATTTACACTTTCTGAATTTTGGAGATGAGGAATGATTATTCATATTCTTTGGACGACTGTTCTCACCTTTAATGTTATTTTCATAACATTTATGTCAATGTAACCTTTAACCTACTTCAGATGCATCTTGTTGAACTCTGGAATCTTTCTGCTGAACTTGGGGATTGCAAGAACCTATGCCATAGTAGATAAAGTACTTGGTAAAATTCAGTTGTAAAGGTAACTTCTTAAGGAGTTTGAAGGTTCAATCCTCAGTGTGGGTGACACTGAAAATACAATTATGAATTACTTAGACCCCCTACCCAGTCATGGCTGACAGAATGAGAGCATGCTACCTCTGTGGATAAAATAAAGGTTTCCATTTGAAATTCTGTGCAGATTCACAAGTTTGAGAGAAAAATCCCAGAATTCGACAAGATACACCTGAAGAAGGTTGGGGATCACATCAACTGAAATGTTCTAAAAATAACACTCAAGATAAGAACAGTTTTCTGAAGAATCCAAATAATGCAAATAGATTTACATAGTAAAAAATTGCTTTCTTTTTTTTTTTTTCTTCTCTAGGTCGTCCATGTTGCTAGAAATTCTGACATTCAATTTTGTAAATCGTTTTGGTCACTTTTAGAAAATGATTTTTCTTCAGTAAGTATTTTTTTTTCTTTTTCTTTTTTTTTTTTTTTAATAGCTTCAAATTCAAACTAACAAGCATGCATAATTCAATCGCTTAGGTGAATGTGCCTTTTCTCATGTTATTTTGTGAGATATACTTATTTACTTATCATTGCATATTTATTTTATTTTATTTCTTTGTATTCCATGTTTTGTATGCATTTCCAGTGAGTTTATTTGTGGCTTTTATTTTTTTGTTCATAGTTTTAACAGTATCCATAATTTTCTTACAGGATATATATTCCTCTCATACAATTACAAATATTTTTTCAAGATTTAAGTCCTCGAGTATAAGGCAATTAGTCATGACGTTTCTTTATGGGTGGATCTTGTATCAGACTTATGTTCAATTGATTATGAGACGGCCATTGTTAAAGTTAACTGTCCATAAATATCAGACGCTTAAAAAGGGACCAAACCCGGAATGTTACAGGATTAGATTAAAGGATAAGACATTTCCAAATATAAGATTTAGGTATGTGCATGTATATATAAAAATTTTTTTCTTCTTTTTTTAGGAAAAGAAGCAGAAAACAAGGACCCGGGTGATGTAGATTTTAGTAGAGATAGCTGTAGGGTTATAAGGGGGCAGGGAGTTTTGTTAATAATTTAAGCTACTCTATTTTTATCAGTAGTGATATATAAAGTAAGGACTATTTTTACCAATCTGTTTGGAATCTATAGCTTTCTTTCTTTTTCCTTTTTTTTTTTTTTTTACTACAAGCTACTGAATAGTATCTGTCTGTCATCACATTCCATAAGCAATGTTTCTGACAAAGGGAAAAAATTGCTGTGTTTTGTATCAGAATCTTTCTAACATTTAATGATGACTAGTTTTTCACATTAAGTTTTTTTTTGCTTTTTTTTTCGACTCCTTACATAAAGTGGTTTCATGCTTTGTCTGGAGCGATTTCTGTTAAAAAATAAAAAAAGATAAGTGAAAATGTCTTTAATGTTGCGCACAAAGGCATTTTAACATTGCATTTATAGATGGAATGGATGAATCATAAGATATGTATCGAATGTTTAGACTATATCTGGTTGAATAGTGTGCAACTCCAAAATATTTATTAGTAGAGCTGGTATATATTTGTTAGCTGTTTGGATTACATCACCAAGTCAAGATTTCGGCCTATGTAAGCTCCTCATAGAAGCTCAACTTGTTACTGTAAGCCAAACGACTCACAAATACTTATATTAATGCTATAAAAGTAACGGAAAGCTATGCAAATCTAAAGTGTAAGTAATGGCCAAGTGTGATTCACCAATGTTGAAATAAGAGGAGGGGGAGAAGTGGGAGGGCAAAAAAAAGTTTATTGTATTGTGTTGTCTAGCTGCGCAAGCTTTTATGAGGCAATTAATTTAGAAGATAAGGTAGAAAAAAAAACCCAACAGCTTTACAGATCTTTTGGTCTGTTGGATTACTGTTTCGTCTGCCTGTTTCCCACAGACAACAACCTGGATGTCTTCAAGTCCAACATAAAAAATTCCTGATGACCCGCCCTCTTAAGTAAGACACTTTATCAAATCTCAACACTAACGTACTGTGCACGCAATAACCCTTACCCCCGAGTGGCTCCCGGGCCTTGATAAGTAGTAACCATCTTGTTAAAAAAAAAAAAGAAGCTATATCTAAAGAATGGGCTCAACTGATCTGTTCGTATACAAATAGAAACGTGTGATTAGTTGGTAAGAAAGGAATAGGCAGGGTACATGTTACTAATGCAGTCTAAAAGAATTTTTTAAACTGGATGCATGTTTCATAAATGCAAAGAAATTAACTGTTGTAGACCTGTGCTACGGGTCACAAATGAAAGAAACCACAAGTAGTGTAAAGTGTATGAATATAATATGTATTTATCATAAAGAATACAGAGGCCACTAAAGTGGTATGAGAGGGATGTGTTCGTAGCATACAGTTAAACACTTATGAATGTCTCCATTTAGTCTTTGAAACTAGTGGCACTCATAGGACTGGTTGATTCCACTTAGTTCTCAAATAGGGGTGATTTGTACCCCCACAACATTAACATAACTTTAAAACATATAAATATTAAAATATGTTTTTTGAATAATTGATAGAAAAAAAAAATAGACATGAAGGGTATTTGGCATTAGTTCAAAGCAAGTTGTCTTTTGCTTAAAAATATAATTCATAAAGTGGTAGAAGCTAAGTTAAGACTGTAATTGACATACCAACTCTGCTAAAGAAGCAGGTATAAACAAGTTAATATTAAAGACATTATTGAGTGTCTAACTAGGCATATTATCTGTTTGTGGTCAGTCAAGATTTCTGCTTTCTTCGGAGGCTTTTTGATAATCTTTTCTAGAGCAATTTTCTGATAGAAAAGGGTTCCATAATGTTTTGTTTATGTAAGGAATCGTCATATAATTTGTTGAATAAATTCAGATTCTGGGAACGGACTCGTCTTAAAATCTGTCATGCTTGATTTTTTTTTTTTTTTTTTTTCTTCCCTTTGTTTGCTGTTTCCTCTTTTGTTTTTGAAAGTCGAATTTCCAACCATTTCAGGTCGTAACAGACTTGGTAAATTCTTGTAACAAATCTGTTCTTAATGCGTTTGCTTCTGCGAGCACAAGCCTCGTACAGCTTGGCTCGAAAGTCATGAGTGCCTGCATGTCGGTAAGTTTAACATGTCCTCTTTTCAATATGCTTCAGTACTGAACAAAGGGATAAATGGTTGCACGGTGTGTTTACACTTCATTATCTCACTGTCTGTCCATCCGTACTGATTTCGCATGTATGGACTTCACATTTTTGTCTGTCTGTTTGTCTGTTTCTCCCTATATCCTTGCGTCAATATTGAATATTTTTTGTCTGTTCGTCTCCTCACATCTCCTTTTTGTTCTTTTCATTTTTTTTTTTTTTCATTTATTTATTTTCTTTGGCATGGAACATTTATTTCTCTTGTGATTGTTATAGTTTTTATTTTATTTAATTTTTTTTTTTTTTTTTTTTTTTTAATTTAAAATTTGGTTGAAAATATCCTCTTTTAGATTTTTTGGAAATTGCATTGTTGCTTCCTTTTTCGATTTTTTTTTTTTTTTTTCTGATTCTCAACAACGTATAATGATACACTTCTCTTGGTTAGATCAGCTGAAGAAGGTGGTCGAGAAGAGCATTTGAAACTTGGTGCATGCATCAAAAGAAAGACTGAAGAATTTAGACAGGTCTACAAATTATCTACATAATATTGTTCTTCATTTATTTATTGCGGACAATTGTCCTCATCTTTTAGTTGTTGTTTCACATTTCGACCAATTATTCTTCTTGCCTTCGTCAGGTGGTTACCATGACGGGTGCAGTGGATAGACATTGAATCTCTACGATTCCAGGTGAGCATTGTCTGAAGATAGCGGTTTCAATTAGTAATACACACGGATGATAAAAACGCTTTGGATAATTACGGATTTTAATGGGGTTCTGCTAAAATCATCATATTTTAAAAACCAAAGCACCTTAAGTCCTCAAAATACCACCGTTTTGTTCGAAAATGAATATACTTTCAAATAAATTAATAAATAACAATGTACATTATATATTTTAAGAGTTTTAAGCAAATAAAGTGCTAAAAATGTTAACATCATAAAACAGCGTTTTCGGTAAGATTTTCTAACGCCCCCCCCCCCCGATTTGTAAACGGTGGTACCACGTTTCTCTTAAGAATTTTGTCATAAAATTTGGAAATTGATTAGAAGAGATATTACTTTTAATAGATTCGGTTGTCCAAAATTCTTTTGATAGCTCACTTTTATTGTGTTAAAAAGAAAACTTCAATATGACAAGTTTGGAAAATTAAAAAAAAAAAAATTTCTTCAGACACCAACTGTTAAATAAATCAATCTTTTTATTACATTTATCCGTTAAAAATTAAAATGTAACTGGCTTCATCTTGTACCGAGTAATTTAAAATCATGATACCTGGAAAAAAATCGTTCTATTTTTAAAAAGTATCTAAAAACGATCCGTGGAAGCAGCAGGAGCAGCAGCTTTAATATGGCTGATATTGCTTTACTAAACAAACTTTTTTTTTTTTTTTTTTTTTTTTTATTCCAGAACGAATTAAAAATTAAAACAAATGAAAATATGAATATAAAAAAAAAAATGTTCTTACATATTTAGTTGGAGCTCATATTATTAGAACATAATTAGCTTAACTAGAGCTCAGTTATCAGAATATATAATTTTAAAGCAATCCGGCGTTACTTTTGATCAAATTTTAAAAATATAGTTGAAAAACAAATATGTAACGTGCACTTTTATCTATTACATTAGTTTAAAAAAAAAAAAAACGAAAATGTGAAATATGATTTTGCTTCACGTGCGAGTAGTACCCCCCCACACCACACACACACACATATACACACACGCTCCCAATATATTTTTTTCCATCTTTACAATTTTTTTTCAGCGGATTATAATTGAATGGACACTAATCTACCCAATTATATATATATGTATATATATATACACATATATATATATAAAATACAAAATTAATATTTAAATATTTGTAGGAGGTGCTCAGTTTCTAGTTAAGTTCCTATTTACTTGCCTTCCTATGAGGACAGTTAGACACAAGGTCAGTTTTTAATGCGAGGAAAATCCAACTTCCCAAAAAGGGTCAATCTGGAGAGAAAAACATAAAATTGTCCCCGTCATGAAGGATTTCTCCTTCACTGACAGAAGACAGAAAAGGCAAAGTGTAGCATCAGAATACTACACTGATCTTGGCACAAAGTCCCGGTAGAGAAATAATAATAATTAAAAAAAAAAAAAAAAAAAAAAACGTCTTAAACTGGAAAGTTTAACGAAATAATGTCACTCGGACAAGAAAAGTAATTGAAAATAAAAACTAAATTTATCTAAAATGTTTTTTGATATTTAAATAAAAATACTTAAGTTTTCCAAACGTCACGTTTTCTATTAGTAACGTCACTTGTTTTAAATGAAATTTATTTTTGTCTATTTGTCGTAATTCTTAAGTTTCACACCCCTTAAGAATTACGACAAACAAAAATAAATTTCATATTTCAAAGTAATTTGATATCCAAAATCTAAGGCATAAAATTTTCAAAGGCCAATAATTATGACCCACTAGCCGTAAATATGGGGGGTCAAACGCTTAAAATAAAAGTTAATCCTACTTCTAACCCTAGGTATGAGTGGCAAGCCTCCTCCTCTTAAAACCTTCTTTAGCCCTAACAATAATGCTAAGTCTAAGTGGCAAGCTCCTCACCAAACAAAGTTCCTTGGTAAGCTACATATAAGTGTCTAAAAAAAAAATCCTTCCTTAAAGAAAAGTGCACCATTTATCACCCATAAAAAAAATAAATTGGTCAACTGTTCCAAAACGTTACAATGGTCTCAAAATGGTGAATTATTTTACATTAAATTTATGTGAAACTAACCCCCACTCTAAATTTTAAAATTGCTTTTTGTTTTGTTTCTATCAAGTCTTCAGGATGTTCACATAATTTTCCTTAGCTTTATCATTAACCCAAAGTCAGTGGCAACCCCCACCCTCTCATAATTGCAAAGATCCTCTTAAAACCACACATAATCGTCTTTAGAAAAAAAGGCGCACAGGATTTATCTCTGATAGAAAAAAAAATGGTTAACTGCCCTAAAATGCTTGAATGGCTCAAAATGGGGAATCATTTTACATTAAATTCTAAAATAATACTTTATCTTTCATTAAAATTTTTTAAGGTATTCACATGTAATTGCCTACAAAGGTAAAATCGCATATTTTGGAGAGGTGGTCAGATGGGGTGGGGGTTATCGGAAGGTATTAATCTGCAATAATACCAAAGAAATATTGCAATATATTCATTTTTAAACAGTCCTAGATTTCCATTTCAGTTATTTGTACATATAATGCATTACAATTCAGCTTTGAGTTCTTTAACTTCTTTTCTTTTTATGAATACATGGCATTTTTAAGGAATTGCAGTATATTTATGTGCATTTACTGCAGATTATTTGGAAACTATTAATTTTTGGAGATTTTCAGTAGCATATTCTAATTCCTAGCACAAAAATACACTTATATGGTAAATTTCATTGCTTAATCCTCTGTTTTAATAAAAATATAGCATTTTTACTGAAAAAGTAGTGTAAAAAATGTGACAAAACACATATGGTCTTAAAGAGGGGAAAAATATCCAAACGTGTGAGGCACAAAAGTAGTCATGACTTCCTTAATTTTAATTGGATTTAAAAAATAAAAAAATATTCTTATTGAAGTATTTTAAGCTATTTCAATTTTTTCATGTGTATTGCTATTTCAATCCTACCCAAAGCCAGCCAGAGACTTAGTTAGACAAAACATGGTGAGACAACTATGGAAGGCAGTAATTGCTGAGGATGCAGTTAGGAGATTCAGAGTTTCGATCCTGCCGTGGTAATCACCTGAAAAAGGCCAGAGGAATAATTGGCTGAAACATTGTGAAACAACAACTAAAAGATGAGGATACAGACGACGACATAATCCACGGATGTCTGCACAGAAATCGATACTTAATTTCACGCATTAGACCAGATTAACAAAAAAATGTTAGCATAAAATTTTTTTTTTTTTAAATTGAATGAATATAACTAAAAATGGATAAAAGGAAAAGAAAGAAACAATTAAATAAAGTAAGGAAAAAACTAAATGTATAATATAAGGAAAGAAAAAGGTGCAAGAGTAGTAACCCTAGAAATAAAAATAAATACTATGAGAGTAACCTCCCCTTGAAACAAAGAAATTAAATAAAGAGTTTGAAAACCAAACAAAAAGGAATATTAGAATAAACACGCATAAATGTAGAAATAAAATTATAAGAAATAGGAAAAACTAAATAAGGTAAAAACAGGGGATTAAAACAAAAATAAAAAATATGAAATTATGGTTTAAAACAGAAAATTATCTTAGCATAACACCCAAAATGGCTGACATGTAGCAGCGTGGCATTGGAATTTCTTTTCCCCAAATACCATGTTTATCATGTAAAAAGTCAACTTTTTGTTGTTAACATCAAATGGAAAAATCATCTGAAGAATTGGTGGCGACAGGATATTTTTATGGACACATAAATTATAAAATTGCCTTCCCACTAATGAAACAGCTGTAATGAAAAAAATCCAGGAGAAAATAAACGAAAGTTATAAAAAAGAAAAAGTAAGTCCTTGAATTTCAACAAAGTTTTGCACTATATATATATATATATATTCTATATTATTACTGGCAGGCCACTTAGCATTGCCCAGTCGTAAAATATAAAAATAAAAATATTTTAATTCATGCGCATTTCTTATTTATTGTTAGTCAATTCTCTGTTGATTGTTATTTAATATCTAACAATGATTTTGAAAGTTATAAAAAAATTACTTGACTACCATCCGCTAGAATCTAAACCAAAATGTTTAGCACTCCAGCCATGGTCATTATTTACCTCCCCAGCATTGTTACTGCCTGAACAACTGACAAATGGATATGAAAGGTAAAAAATTAAGCAACTTTGATTTATGAATGGTTAATTTTGAGCATGTGCATATTCAACAATCAGTTTGATGTAAAGCACACATTTTAAGTCTATTCATATATCATTTTCTTTTTGCGCAGAGATTCCATGAAACAATTTATTTCAAGGGTTACACAAGGGTAGAAATGTTTAAACTTTGGTTTACATGCTGTTAAAAAATCCCTTCCATAATTAATGTATCTTATTATAGATGTATTCGTATATCTCTTTAAAAAAACTGTTGTTCAGTCTGCCACATTTAAGTTGCAAATTACATTTTTTTTTTTCCTGGTTTGTTGCGCTTACATTTGAAATAGCATAACTCCTCCCTCGTCTGGTCTGTTGTGCGTAAGTTTGAAATTATATTTTAGTTGGTCTGTTGTGCTTAGGTTTGAAATAACATTTCAATTGCGAAATGCACATATTAAAAGGATGCTTTTTAATATTTATTTTTGTTGGAACATTACTTTTTTGCTGAATACTTTAAGTAAAATTTGGTCCGAATGACTTAAATTACAGTGTGAAATAGTCAAACTTTTAGTTATGATTGAGGAGTTGCAATAGAATTTTAAATATTGTAAAAACATTTGCAAGAGTTTTTTTTTTTTTTTCTGAATAATAATAAACAACAAACTTGGTATAGCTACAAACAGTTCTTTTTGAGATTAAATAAGTTAACCTTATTAAACAAATTAAAAAAAACAAAACTTTTGTTTTGCTTTGTTTAATGGGGTCAACTCATTCCATCCCCAATTATAGTACACAAAATTTATTGCAATTTCTTTTAGAGGTTTTGGATATTGTCTGCATGTTGAATAGAAAAATGTTTTCTGCATAAACAGTCGTTTGTTGCATGTTTTTGTTTTTGTTTTTTTTACACCATTCAACTTTCTAACTTGTTTTGGAATTTTTTGCGATCAGAATTGATAATTGTTTACCAACGCCTTTAAGTGGATATGTGGCACAACTGGTAACAGCATTGATTAACAGTCAGTTTTAAATGAGTCTTCTAGAAGTTGAAGGTTCAATCCTTACTACAGACAACAATAACTAAGTGTGACTGAGAGGGTTCTAAATGGTTAACAAACAGACTGAAAACCTGGGTGTACCAAGTTCGAATCCAGTTCATTTCACAGAAGACTTTCATCAAGCTAACACTTTGACCTTGTGTCTAACCTCTAAGAGAAAAGGTAAATAAAATAACTAATAACATAATAATTATTTAACACTTCTAAGCAATCGTAGCTGACGGAATGAGAACAATCTACCTCATTGATTAAATAAATCATTCAGTTTGAAATTCTGTCCAGATTCCCCAAGCTTAACATAAAGATTCCCAAGTTTGTTAACATCCACTTGAAAGGGTCAGAGGTTATATTGGTTGAAACGTATAATAAACAAGATATGAATAATCCAAATAAAACAAAATTGTAAACATATATACATTATAAGATGACCAAAAAGTATTAGCTTGGCTACCCAACATTGCTTGAGTGGATTACACCAAACAAGATGTCAAAAAGTAAAATCAGTATTGCTGTAGAGAAAGTACTTACACACTGAACTATTCTGTGTATTTAGTTGCCTTATTTTTATGAGGTTAGACACAAGGTCAGGGGTTGGGATTTGAACTTGGAGCACCCAGGTTTTCAGTCCGTGTTGTTAACCCTCAAACTCTTATGCAGAGTAGCATATCAATGACTATAATGCTATCCCCTAGAAGTATGATAGTAGTAAGACTACAACTGAGCCGTTCCCCATATACATTACAAACCAGTTACCCATTTGTTACAACATATTGCATTGTTCACTTGCACTAAGAAACTTTTTTTTTATATTTGTATGTTAGCTGTTTGAATTATTATCAAATATCTTTAAATAACATAAAAATATATCTGGATAAAATGGTTGACAACACATGCTAGAAACCTGAGTGTGCTAAGTGTTAAAAAGTGTGTATCGCTTATCTATTTGTGTATTTAACTGCTCTATTTAAGAAACCTTTTTATATTTGTGAAAAGAGTTGTGTTTGAAGGCTATATCAATGTGGTTTGTAGGAAACGCTGTAGGCGTGAGTTAGCATATAAAAGAATAATGGCAATATTAAAAGAAATTTTCAATAATTTTTAATTATATTACGTTTATTTAACAACACATTGAAAATTTCTTCTAATATTGTCATTATTCTTTATGTGCTAACTCGTACCCACAGCGTTTCCTACAAACCACATTGATATAGCCTTCAAACACAACTCTTTTCACATTATGCACAATGCAAACTACAACATCCTTCTTTGTATATTTGTTTGTTGGCTGTTTGGATTATTAAATACCTTTAGATAACATAATAATTATATCTGGATGAAATAAAATATTGAATTGGGTACACGAGAGGAAAAACGAGAGAAAAAAATGGCCCAATAACAAAAAACTAATGAATTGAAAAATTGTTGACCATCTGCTAATACTTGAAATGGATTGAACATAGGAAAATATTGTCATAATTGAACTCCCAACAGTATATATAATGCTTGCTATCTTAAGTTTACATATAATAAGAATAACACTCACCTTTATACGAGTTTAACATGGATTTATTATATTCAAAATGTCCGTTTGTTTCAGCAGAAAATATCCAAATGGAAATAATTTGAAAAAAAAGTGTGCATGTGTGGGAGAGGGTAACACACAGCACGAACAAGTTAAAAAGAGGAAAAAGATAAAATACCAAATTTTATGCATAATATGGTGAGAAACTGGAATCTTGGGAAGATCTGTCATTCCAGTAATTATGGGAGCAACTGGGTTCATGAAAAAAAAAAAATACAAAAACTACCTGGTAAATATACCATGTGGACCAAATGCAAAAGAGATGCAAACAATTGCATTTGCAGGATGGTTAGCCTCTTAAAAAGATCTTTCAGTTGGAATTTATGAGATAGTGGGTGAATGTCTGGTTTCCAATAGGATGATCCAACCCAGCTAGAACAAAATAAGAAAATTATTATACTTAAGCTTACAATTTTGACTTTTTATAATGCTGCATTTGCATGAGTCTCATGATGCATGTTTTTTTGCATAATTTTATCGAATTATTTTTTAGATTCTCTTTATTTTACATTATCTTTAGGTTGGCTTGTTCTCCTAGTATGAAACTTCAAAGTATCTTTTGAGTTCTGATGATATGAGATAATGGGTGAATGTCTTGAATCTAAATCCGTAGAATCTATATGATCTTAAAAAAAAAAAGTAGAGCATCTGGCACTATTTATTTGGTGCCTGGCAGTGGCAGCAATCAACTGAAAAAATAATTGACTTTCATTAAAGAGAACTAAAAAATAATTGACTTTCATTAAAGAGAGCTAAAAAATAATTGACTTTCATTAAAGAGAGCTAAAAAATAATTGACTTTCATTAAAGAGAGCTAAAAAATAATTGACTTTCATTAAAGAGAGCTAAAAAATAATTGACTTTCATTAAAGAAAGCTAAAAAATAATTGATTTTCATTAAAGAAAGCTAAAAAATAATTGATTTTCATTAAAGAAGGCTATGTGCACTGATTGACTAGTTGATCATGATTTATAAGACGAGGTGTAATTTTTAGAAGAGTTTTTTTTTTTCATGCTTCATACAAATGTTTAAGTGTGTGTATCAGTATATATACATACACGCACGTTAGCAGGCTGCCTGGCATTGCCCAGTCGTAAAATACATTTAAATATATTTTGATTAATGCAGATTTTGTATTTATTATTAGATTAGACCCAATATATAATAATGATTTAAAAAGTTATAAAAAAATGACTTGTGTGCCACCACCAAGAACCAAAATGTTTAGCTTAAGATTTACTTTTTTTTCTTTGACGTTAATGCTTGAGCTATGAAGACATGTTTGCTGCAAGGCTAGAAATTAAAACATGAATCGACAGCTATCACGTTATGCATGCACATACATAATGCTGTCGTTCGACCATCACATGGCAAATTCCATTTTCTTAATTATGACACTTTTGCACAAATTTTCCTGGGCTGAAACCCAAATATAAAGTTTTGCATGAATTCAAATATCCTATATATTAAGTTTCATGTCTGTAAACCAAAAATTGACAGGCGTTTGGTAGGCAAAACTTTTTAAGCAAATATATGTATATATATATATATATATATATATATATGCATACATATATATATACAGAAAGAGGTTTGTGTTTATAACCTTTTTACGCAAATATTATGTAAGTATAAATCATGTAGAATATCTCTATGAATATAATTACACGTAATAGTTAAAGATGATAATCTCATAAGAAAATCGAAAAAACTGACAGAACTAATTAAAATGAATGTTTAAAAACTTTGCAAATTAGTTAGATCTTTTGCAGATGAATGCAATTCCTACGACCATATATAGCAAAGTTGTATTTTCTTTTTAAATAAATAGAAAAAAGGATTTTTAATATGAATATCCACACACACACAAAAAAAGATTATAGGAGTATAGAAAGATATGAGGGTCGTTATGAAAGTAAAGCTCCTTATTTTTTAAAACTCAAAAAGAACTACGAAAATGGGAGTGGTACAGTTAAAACAAGCAACCTGTTGTGCTTCAGAATTTATTTTTCTACATAGTTACCATCATTCTCAATGCACTTTTGCCAGGAATTTAATGACGTATCTCTGTGTCTGACACATGTTCATGACTAGAGTTGCTTTCTTAGTCTCACACCATCAATATCTGCATTAGAGAGATGAAACTTTCAGGTCATGAATGTATAAGTTCAGTCATTATAACAATGCAATTTGATCCACGTGGGCGGAATAAAAAAAAAAAAATAGGAGGCATTATTTTTGGAATGCTTCTTACATATAAGCGGTAGAAGATGCAGTCATTGTGCCTACACATTATCAGACAAAAAAATCGCTGTAAAAGACAGTTTTGCAAATGCATACAAGTTATGATTGTTGATGATTCTATTTCTAAAACTTAAATAAAAATGTTTTATGATTTGAATTCCTTATTATTGTGACTGCTTTCTATTCTGTTTTAGGTTTGTTTCTCACCCCTTTTTTTTCCTCACTACCTCTCTTGAATTTCTACAAAACTTTGTGGAGATCCTTTCCTGAAAAGCCATTTACATCCCTTTTTGAAAATTTTAAACCATTTAAATTTTTATTTATGATATTTTGATATTGATTTTTTGTATCATTGTTAGAGTTTACAAATGTCCAATTTTATGTTCACTTAATATTAAATTCTCATATTTTTATTGTATGTATGTATATATGTATATATATGTGTGACATGTATATTTGTGTATGTCAGGTCATGTCATATGCTACTGGTACCATGTAACCCAGTACTACCTGCCTCATGGTCGGGTCACCGGCGACTAAACTGGTTCCCCCACCAGACTTGTTTGGTGAGGAGGGCGGCTAGTCTCCCTGAAGGATTAAAAACAAGACCTTCCAAAGGGCGAATGAACTCTTTTTCTGGGTCAACGGCCAACTAGCACCGTGTATATTTGTGTGTGTGTGTGTGTGTGTGTGTGTATATGTGTATTGGCGTGGAGAGGGCTCCCGTAAGCCATGGTGAAGGCAACCTTTCTAAAAGAAGCAAATCTCTGATTTAAAAAAACCATAAAGCGGAAGACCAGTACCCGCATTAAGCTGGTCTGCAGTTTAATTTGTTGCTGGCTATCTTGCTCTTACTTGTTGCTGGATCTCAACATTTTGAACCGAGAGAGAGACTTAGCTGTCGTACAAAGCTAAGACTCTGTAACATCATCTTTGTATAGATACTCCCTCAGGTATTTGGGCTCATGGATTTTAAATGTCTGAGGGAGTGGCACTCGTCTGACAAGACGTTGCAATCATCATATGTGTGTGTCAGATGCTAACCTGACTAGCTCTCCTTATTTGAAAAGGCCTGTAAAGGGTTGAAATAAATTTAAGATTGGGCTAAATTTATGTTGTGCTTTATTGGTTTATGTGTGTATGTATGTATATATATATATATATATATATAAATACACTTTACAATTTATGTTGCTACATGTTTTATCAGTGTGTCACCATCTGTCTCAAAAGTTGAGAATTATATCTGAATGACACAAAATAAAATTAAAGTGGAGGTATTCTCTCTCTCCTCTCCACCACTTACAAAGTGAAAATTAAATACACAAGATAAACAATGGTTCAAAACTGCTTATATATCACTAAATATAACAATAGATCTTTTATATATATATATATATATATATATATATATATATATATATATATATTAGTTACAAATGGCATATTTATAACCTAATTTCAACATTAAAAATGAAACAACAAAAAAAAGCATTTTTACCTCTAAACCCAAATTGCATGGATTTCAATTTATTTTCTTCTATGACAACATAGACAAAGTCATTAAGTGCACAACACCTTTAAGTTGGGTGGGGGTGTAGGACTGATAAATAATGAATGCAGGGTACGAAAGGTTAATCTAAATTCTGTATTTTTTTTTTGCATATGATTTTACAGTCTGGACCTACAAGTATTTATTTATATAAATCAATTTTTCTAGTTATGGATGGCCAAAATAACAAAAGACAGACTTTCTGTAAAAGTATTAGATTAAAAAAAAAGAATACCAACAAGTATTTAAAAGCCAGCAAAAAGGAATGAAGATAGAAGCAATTTAAAAAGTGAAAACGACCTGAATTATGATATAGATGATTAAAAAAAATATTTATTGTTAATTTTAGTTAGTTTAAAAGGTAATGATACTATGTCTTCAAACTGGAAAAATTATGAAGTTCAGTGGTTAAACTACCACTGAGAATTTTTGCATTTTATAAACTTACCTTCATTACAGTGCTTGAAAAAAAGTATTGGATAACAAACAAAATCCTCCACTCTCTGGGACAGATGGCGGCATACTGAATGTAAGCAATGAACAGCTGCAATCTGGAGGTATCTGGCATCTACCCAGATTCTGAACTAATACGTACAAGGCTTTGAACCAATTCCCACTTTATGCTGCTGTATTCATTTATTTATGACTATGAACAAATTGGTTCAACCAGGTCATAAAGGGTGAAGAGTGTATGTGCAACCTATTTTCACTGCTGGTTTAGTATAAGTAGATTGGGTTAGTGTTTAGGAGAGTTGAAGAAACATACAATTATGGCCTTCCATATAAAAGTATGATTTTTGTAAATAAAATGCTTCTATGATGTTAATGACATAGACAATCTTTTCAATTTCAGGAATAAGTCTGGATGCTTTATAAACAAATTCATTTTATTAATCTACTAGTTGTATATACAAGTAGGGATATAGCAAATTATATTTTCTAAGTAGGATAATAAGTTAAATTATGGTATCGTTTGATCTTTAAATTTATTAACTGAATCAAACTGTTATAAAACTATAACTTTGTTAAGCTGATATTTCAGTGTTTATTATATAACAGGGTGTAAATAAGTCCCAAAAACTTAATTTTTTTTATGATTAAACAATTTTAAAATTAAAAATTATTTTCTGTTCAACCATTTAAATGCTTTCAAAATTTCAAAGGGTTGCAATTTTTTTTTTTTTTTTTTTTTAGTTATTAATATTTTAAAATGGTTGACTTATTTACAAAGTTTAACTTTGTAATTTGAATTTTATTTTATTTATTAGGATTTTTAAAAGTTTTGTTTTAGTGTTTTCCGCTGTTTAATTTTTAATCTCAATAAATAATTAATTCTAAAATAAAAAAAAAAACAAGTCATACAGACGAGAAAAACAGATGCAGAATAACAAAAGTTGTTATACAATCTCTATATAAAATTATGTATGGGTATATATATATATATATATATATATATATAATTATATATTTGTTTGTACATGAGTCACTCTTAATTTAACCAACCATTGGTCCCCCGACAAAAGGAGAGTGGACCTGTAAATTCACCCTTGTCTGTTCATCCATTCACACTTTTCTCAATAACTACGCCTTGGAATTTTAAAAAATTTTGCACAAACATTAAACATGATATGAGTAAAAAAAGTAACAGAATGGATTTTCCGGGAAAACTCTGCCCCTCCCCCTGACACCCTAGAGGTGCCTTTCAGGTTAAAATGGCTGAAATTGACACTTTTGTGCTTATTAAAAAAAAATTGATGCCTTGAATTTTTATAAAGCTTTCTGAAAAGTTGTAACAGATTTCTATATAATTTTGTTTGTCTATACTGTGCGATAACTCTTGGATGTGCCCCAGGGGCTCTTTTAAGGCTAATAGAAACCCTCTATTTTTGGGACTATTTTACCATATTTGTCCAAAATTTTCTGTGTATATCTATTTAGCAGTTTTGCATGGTGCTGAACTCAAATTTAAATATATTAAGGTCTTGGGGACTTTTGGAGTTAAATGGGGGGTGCAAATGATGGACTTGGTCATTTCTTTTTTTTTTTGCATCGTGCAGTACTCAAATTTACATATGTTAAGGCCTAAAACTGCACCGTTTGTTCATTTTCACCAGTATTTGACGTCCCCTGGAGACTTTTGGGGCTAAAGGGTAGGGGACAAATGCTGAACTTAGTCATTTTTTATGCCTCGTTCACTGTGCACTCACAGGAAACCATGCATGCTTCATTTGTGAATTTTGGAACACAGCTGCTATGGATAAAGAAGAAAAATGTGAACTGTATTTAGTTTTGTGCAAATGGAGTAGAAAGAAGACAGAAAAGTCATGAAAATCCAAATTTTTCAAATAATATTTTTAAGTATTCTTCAAATTCTAGTTTCTTTATAAAAAGAAACCATATCTTGCTTTTGTGGATCTAAAGAAAGTTTTTGACAGAATACCAAGAGAGGGTGTTTGTTCGCATTGTGTAAACTCTGGGCAAATGAGCGGGTGGTGAAGGTTGTTCAAGCAATATATTAAAGTTTGTGTTAGAATTGACAGTATGTTCAGTAGGATTACATCAGGGTCTTGTACAGAGTTTTTCTTTTCATTTTGTCTTGGAAAAATTGTTGAAAATGTTTCCTATTGGTTGCCTGGAAGAAATGCTGTATACTGATATAGTATTTGCCCATGAAACGGTGGAAGACTTATGTCCAAAATTTGTGAATGTTACTAAGACCAAAGTGGTGATTAACAGTTGTAATGTTGAAAAGCTCCCCAAAAGAAGGAAATTCTGTTCAGTTTGTGTAGAGGGAGTCCAGTGCTTTTTGTTATGCTTATAAGCATTGGGTGAGCAAGAAGTGCAGTGGACATACTTGTAGCTCTAGAAAGGGTAACCAGTTTATATGCAAGAACTATAAGCCAATGGAGATGGATGAAAAACTCAAACGTGGAAAAAGTATATTTGGATGACGAAGCGATTGAGATTGTTCAGAAGTTTTGTGAGAATCGAAAGGGAGTTGTACAGTTACACCACTGCATTGATTAGTAAATCTCATTGATTTTAAACTTGTTTCAGATTTAAATTTTTCATTCTAAACTTGTTTCAGATTTAAATTTTTCATTATAAACCTAAATATATCTGAAAGACAAAATAACAGTGAAATAAAAAAAAAAATCTGAAAACTTTACGGAAATCTGTAGATTAACACCATCAGGTACCCTCCCCCTAAAAACCCTCTTCTTTTTTTAAATGAGATTTTACTTTTTTAGGTAATTACATGTGAACACCTTGAAAAACTTGGCAAAAAGAAAAAAAAAATCTAGAATTTAGAGTTGAGGTATCAGTTCTGAATTTTTTAGATGAAATATCAATGTTTGTATTGTTTTGATTGTTCACTAAGATACTTTTTAAGACTTTGATTCAATTTTTAACTGAATCCTTTTGCTAATTGTCACTATTAGTTTTACGAAACCGTGGATAGACATCTTACATTTGTTTTCTTTTTTTCTAGAGAACACAGTGCAAAGGAGGCAATTCTAAGAAAAAGGGTTTTTTGAGGGGGCTTTTGTGGAAGAAATTTTGTGTTGAAAACGAAAGAAAGAAACCTTTTTTAATTGTGTTTAGTTTTTTCTCTTATTTTCTCCATATAAAGTTGTAATTAAAGGATTCCAAATGTGGTTAAATTCAATACTTGAACGGCTTAGGAGATCGTTGCTATCCACTATATGAGCTGCTTCTTTGAGTTTTCTAACCCTTCATCTTTCTTCTATAATCTAGTATTTTAAGATCATCCCACATTGGGGAATGGGTGCTATTTTCTCTCCATATATCGTCTGCTAGGGCTGATTTTTCGATTTCTTCACATATGACAGCTTTTTGATGTTCTTCTAGTCTTACTTTGCGGGAGCGGCTTGTTTCCCCTTTGTAGAGTTTTTCACATTTACATGAAATCTCATAAACAGTTTTTTTTAGTCGGTAATTTGACATTCGGGAGAAACTGGGATTTATCGGTTTTCATTCCAGTATTGTGGAAGAGGAGTTTTATTTATTTCCTTACAAGATTACAGATTACATCGGCTAAAACCCTGTGAATATAACAACCCAGACGTATTAGTTACAATAATACAAATTGGTTAATATTATTTAACTAAAGCTATTTCATCATAATCAGTTTAACATCCGTCTTGCATTAAACTAAATATGATAAAATTTCCACTGGTTAAATTCTTGACATACTCCAACAACTTGTGCCATTAATTGATTTCTCTCAATCAATTAGAAAATCTGATGTTTATTGGGAGAAGCAATGAAATTACCTTTTTTGTAGAAATATCTATATCTATATTTCTGTTAGTCTGTCTGCTCAACTTTTTCTCAAAAACTACTAGGTTGATCTTGCTGAAATTTTGTACAGACCTTTATAAGGTGCAGCGAACTAAGTAGTATGGTATTTGTTTGATGCACTGTTTAGGGATTAATAAGGATTAGTCACCACAATGCCACGTTTATTCTGAAAGTTTTTTTTGTATAAAGCAATCATTCTTTGTCAATAGGTTAAAAATTTTATCTGTTTTTAACAGCTAAAAAGTTTTTGATTTTTTTTTTTTTTTTTTAAATTGCCCTCAAGTATTATGGAGCTATGTGGCCTGAAACACTCTCTGATGTTGTGCCGTAAAACGTGCGTGTTATAACTACATTTAGGTGAAATTGTTTTTCCGATTATAATTTTTTTTTCTTGTTTTACTTATTGCAAATGTTATTTCCACAGCATCTTCCGTTGTTATCTGGTTTCATGGTTCAAGTGAATTCCATTATCACCTTAACCCCTCTGACCGTTGAGCTGCCAGCAAGAGACCCAAGTAAAGAAAAAACGGTAAAAATATCACCACCCTCAGTATATACAGGGACATCATCTGTTCAATTCCGATTGATCTCGTCTGATTATAGAGAAGGGCAGGTAAGTCTTGGTTAAAAAAAATTCTTAAATATTTTTTAAATTTGGATTTCATTTATTTATCAATAATTAAAAAAAAAATTAAATTATGAATCAATAGCTATTACATTACACATGCATATTTGTAATGCCGTCATTCGAACTTCACCTGGCAAATACCATTTCTTCAATGTTCACTCTTTTGCACCAATTTTCCCTGGCTAAGACCCAAATATAAAGTTTTGCATGGATTCATATATACCCTATATATTAAGTCTCATGTTAGTAGACCAAAAACTGACAGGAGTTTGGTAGCCAAAATTTTTTGAACAGATATATACACACATACATAAATATATATAGAAAGAGGTTTGTTTACTATAACTTTTTTATGCAAATATTATGCAATTATAAATTATGTAGAATATCTGCATGAATATAATTACACGTAATAGTTAACTGAAGATGATCATCCCATAAAAACCAAAAAAACTAATAGGGAATCAATTAAAATGAATGTTTAAAAGAATATTCAAATTAGCTGGATCTTTAGAACTAGAAGTTACTCTTCTGAAGATTGAAAGTTCAATCCTAAATACAGGCAGCACTCAAAAATATAATTGTGAACTACTTAAGACTTCTACCTGGTCATGGCTGATGGAAAAAGAGCATGCTACCCCCATGGATTAAATAAAAAGTTCCATGACGATTCCCAAGTTCAACAAGATACATCTGAAGAAGGTCGGAGATTACATCAAGCGAAACATTGTGAAAATAACACTAAAGTCCAAAGAATTTAAATATGAATAATCAATCCTCATCTCAAAAATTCAGCTTAACTTGGCTTACTTAGGACTCCAAACCAAAAGACGTGTGTGATTAGCCTAATAGATATTTTGGCAGACTATGGAATCAATGACTTAGCAAATCAATGTGTACAATGCTCAGGAGGTGCACTACACTGTATCAAAAGTGCATGCATAATAGGATAATGAACAATGTATCGCTCGTGATATACATGTGGACATTTGTATGTCATCAGAAGTATAGTTTTGGTCAATTTTGATAACCATGAGAATTTTAAAGGATGCAGCATCTCAGCAAGGTATTTTATTCTATGCTTTATCGATTCGTAATATATGAAAATGTTTCTGAAAGTCATCGGAGCTGTGTTCCAACTTTGTAAGCATGTCTAGAATGTTGAACACCTGCAAATGGAAAAGGGCCTCCGGATTGTTGGTGAAACGGTTAATAATTTTGCGAGCGTTTACAAAGTAAGAGAGTTTTTGCTCCATTGCATCAGATACTTTGGGTGAATTTCAGGAAGCAGGAGGGTTTAAAAGATGCGGCATCTTGACAGGCAACAACTGATGCAGGCAACTTATTCTATGCTTCATCAATTCTTAACATGTAAAATTGTTTCTAAGAGTCATGATAGCTGTATTGTTTTCTGACTTTTTGTGTTCAATTAATGATATACAATGGAAGTGTTGGTGGTTCAGTTGCTATCAACACAAACTGCTTGGTGTGTCACGTTCAAGGTCTGTGGCATAATAAATAACTTTGAAACATTGGCTCTTTTTAAATCATCAGAGTTAAAGCAATGTTTATTCTGGGTGACCATTAGTAATACCAGGCACTGTATATAAGAGAATGCTGACAACGGTCTGCAAAAATTAAAAAAAATAAAAACATTTTTTAAATATTTAAAAATTAAAAAAAAAAAAAAAAGAAAAAAAAATTAAATTTTTTTAATTAAATTAAAAAAAAAAAATTTTAAATAAAAAAAAAATTTTTTTGAATTAAAAAAAAAAAAATTAAAACATTTTTTTAATTAAAAAAAATAAAAAAAATAAAAAAATAATGATCTCAAAAACTAACATTACCTTTCTGGCTCAACCTAACCAGAGTGAATGCTGCAGCAAATATCAGTCAGTTTAAATTCTGTGAAAGTTCTTGCATCACGAGTGTTAATGAAAGTCGTTTCCTTTCTTACGTCAAATCATAGCAGTTTAAGATCCATCCTCATCAGTCAGTCTGATATTGTGATGATCGAAGCCTTCTTTTGTACGAATGTAATATTTGTTCTGTTCAGCTCTAGGAGGTCCATCCTCCCAGGCCTTACCTTCCTGCTTTGGGAATGAGTTAGTTCATAGCAGTTCTACCAGAGACACCATTACCACTTGGCTATTCAGGCAATTTTTAAGCAACCAGGGTGCACCACTTCTTGTGTGCTAGTTTATTCTCCCCACCTTCCAGCCTTGTACCACATCTTTCTGTGGTAGGATGAAAAGTAAACAGAGAAAAATCTCGTATCAGATTTATCAATACCCTATAGGTATGATTGAAGCTATTAGTGTAACAGTAAGATTGTTTAGAAGGAAAACTCTGAAATAATACTACTGCCGGGAACAGGTATTGTTTCGATATCCTTACAAATATCTTTCAAGATGCAAGATATTTGGGTTCGAAACTCTTGCTCGTCAAACACAGTGATTAACAGAAGGGTTTAAGTGTTGGATAAATTGTTGTTTTAATGTTGAAGAATAAGAGGCTTGAACATGATTAATAGGATGAATGTTTGATTACTTGTGGGGATGGTTTATGACAAATATTTGTTGACATTGGATTAAAGGTGATTATGTTGTAGTCTCCATGTAAGCAGTCCCCAAGTAATGTTTCATGGATAGAAAAACTAATCCAAGCCAAATCAGAATGAAAACGTGCATGCTGATCTCAACTCTTGTGGACGGAAGGAAAACTATTGGTTCCTAAGTAAGAACGCCATTGAAAATCCGAGAAAATGTTTATCACAGTAATTGTTGAAACTCGTAATTTAAGAAAGACTTTATACTGACAAAATTCTTTTTTATTCTTCTTAGGAAATGTTGCTGCAGAATTTGTCTGTCTTAAGAACTTCAAGCAAAAGCAAACCGCCTTCACGAAACCTCTTGTTCCATATTCATGGGGGAGGATTTGTAGCACAGTCATCCAAATCACACGAGGTACGTATTTATTAATTAAATATTCAGATCGTTTTCACTCGATGTTTAGTTTAGGCAACAAATTTTAACGATACTTAACAATCACACCGTTATGAAAATTTAAAAGATCAATTTTGGAGATGAATCCTTCAGTCATTTTAAATTCTTAACATCTTGCTGCGCATTCATAATGAAAACAAGTATACAACGATGAGAGTTCTTCGGTTTTTTTTTTTTTTTTAAGAATTTTGTAATTCGGAAAAAAGTGGATTTCTGCTTGTTTAAAATCTGCCTTTTTAGTCGCGTGCAAGTGACTCTAAGTCACTCCGTCGGTCCATTGGTCGGTCGGTCTGTCGGTCTTTCCATAACACTTTTGCGCTTGGCTTTTTTGGTTAAGGTCAAAGGTCTGTTGTTAATAGATGCTGTTCTTAGCTTTTTAATCTTCAGAAAAGCAAATACAATAAATGAAGAGTGTTGGTATATGTCAATTCAAGAGACATATTCTCTCAATCTTTATAAGTGAAAGAGTTCATTATTATCCATAGGGTGGACACACCACAACACTTCACATCCTCATCTTTTCGGATTTTATTTCTCCTTCTTTGTCTCTTGTTTTTTTTCTTTTGTTCACTCCCCCCCCCTCATTGGAAAATTGAGAAGAGAGAGGTGGCGAGGAATGCTATCAAAATGAAAAACATTTAATAATTATTAATGCACTTTCTTTTTTTTCATGTCTTACCAAATGCAGCATATGTTTGCTGGATCAAATAAATTTGAAGCACTCTAGAATTTACAATGGTCAAAATACACAATTTGCCTTAACACTTTTTGTTTTACTTTTGGTTAAATTAACAAAACAATATGGTGTATTTTAAAAGTAAATATTTCATTTACAAAAATGTTTACTAAAAAGTTATATATATATATATATATATATATATATATATATAGAAGAGTAAAGCTTATCAAGATAAGAAAAGCTCAACACTATTAAGAGGAGCAAACAAATATATTAAATGAAAGATGAGGAGTAAGTTATATAACTTTATTACATCACCAGAACAATAAGGAAAAATAAAAGGAAAATAAAATTTTCTTAATTTTCCTCTTTACTTTTCCTTATTCTGATGATATAATAGTTATATAATTTTTATTCCTCAACTTTCATTTTGTGTGTATATATATATATATATATATATATATATATATATTAGTAAAAGTACCCGTCGTTGACTGGGTTCAAAAACAGCCTACAGAAAATGGACTCTGATTTATGAAAGTATGATACGTTATGAAAAGGAAGGGTTGTAAAGAGATAGTTTCGAATTTGGGGGTATCAAAACCAAAGCAAAATATGATGAAATTAAAAATAAAATAGATAAACCCCATAATTTATTATACCATACCTGTTCACACTGAAACACTTATCACAATATTCTGTGGATCTATATTAAAAAACCTTGTTAAACTTTGTGACATATTACCATTCTATGGAGGTCAGGCGCGAACGAACACCTCATAATTTTATTATACCATATTTCTTCAAACTGAAACATAATTATCAAAGTATACTTACGCAGATAGATATGAAAAGTCTTTATTAAAGTTTGTGCCTATTTCCATTTTATGGAGGCCAGCGCAAACGCAGACCCCACAATTTTATTATACCATCCCTATTTAAGTTAAAACATACTTATTAAAGTATTCTTATGTACATCTATATCAAAAACACTTGTAAACGTTTTTAATTTTTTATTTCCATACTTTTTGGACCAGGCGCGAATGCAGACCCCACAATTTTACTGAGCCACCGTTCTGCAGGATCAAACATACCCATTCCTGTGTCTCGATACATCTTCTATCATTATATGTAATCAATTTTTTAAAATAGTCAACCATATAGGAGCCTATTCGTGACCAGAGACACACACACACACACACACAGCTTTATATTATATATATATATATATATATATATATATATATATATATATATATGGCGATTGTCACTTCTTGACAGAAACCATCTTTCCCTTGCTTTATTGTTGATTACTCAATTATTTTCATGTATTTTTGAAAATATATATATATATATATATATATATATTTTTTTTTATTATTATAATTATGTACACATATATATATATATATATACACACACACTTTCTTTTCTGATCCCTCAATTCTTTTTTCTGGACACACACACACAGTTCAGTTTAACTCGTTTTCCAATGGAACACAAGACGTGATGTTGAACGTGATGCAAAGTAAAAGAAATCAAAATGATGATCCCAGTCGTTTCAACATGGCGTCTGTCAAGGGCAATATGAGTGCATTTGTATTATGAAGGTTGTATGCAACCGAATCAAAGTCATTTAATAAAGATTAGTGCAAAATATTTTTGTTACTTAAACTTAGAAACATAAAATATCTACACAAGGGGGGAAGGCTTCTCCATCAGCACTCAGTATATGTTGGGGTATTCTCCAGTGTAATGTTGTGCATGGATGTGTGTCCCTTGAGATATTTATTGCATTGATGACTGGATCTGTTAGTGCCATGTTTCGGCTTTAGGTTTGCTATTTTGCCTCTGATTTTATCACCGTTAGTTAAGACTTCCTTGTTTTGAACCGATTTACCCCCCACTTTTTTTTTTTGTTATTTTTTTTTCACTTTTACATACAGAGTGTGTAAAAGAAATCATTATACACTAATCGGAAATCCAGGTTTTGGATAATATGTTGACAAAACCAATCGGAGACCAATCAGTTATAAAAAACTGGTTTATTACAAAGAGAAAAAATGGTGACAGAAAAGAATCTGCGAGATAGGCCAGAGTATGTGCGTATACCTAGTTACATTGTGCTCCTCACCCATAAAAATGATGGTACCAGTTGTTTTTGCCATTTGAAATGTGTTCTAACATAGTGTCTGTTGGCGGCAATATGGGTTCGTTTGTGTTATGAAGGCTGTATGTAACTGATCAAAAATAATACAGAATATATTTTTAGAAACATAAAATATGCACACAGGGTTAACTTTTACTTATGTGTGAAAAAGTTAGACGGATATCTGTCCTGCTACATCTAGTTGAATTGTGCCCCCCCCCATGAATATGACACCATGGACATTTTTTCTTTTTATACTGATTAATATGTTTTCTTCTTTGTTTTTCTTTTTAAACTTTCCAGTGCGAGACGTTTTCATTCTTTTTTTTTTTTTTTTTTCACCAATTTAGACATTATATTATATGAATACCTGTACAAACACTGACAAAACATAATTTTTCTTGTCATTTTTTGATGGATACTAGTATTTAATAATGGGTAGATATACATCCAATAAATGTTTGTATTTTGTGTACGATATATCACATAGTAATGATGGGATGATGCCAATATTTTTCCCAATTCCGTTACAATTACAGATTCTAATGCAATTACCGATTCTATTCTAAATTCTCAATTCTGATATAGTTACTAATTCGGATTCTTTTTAAATTTCTAAATATAGTTTTTTTGTGGGGAAGGGGTCAGATTACTGCAAAGCATTTGTAATGTGTTCATATATTTCCGTAAATGTACAAATACACTTGTCGGGTGATCTATAGATTTTAGTTTTGCTTGTAGTTTAAAATCAATAACTATCATTTCATCATTAATACGAGTCATGAAAAAATTAAGTTTTTAAACAAAAATAAAGTGATTAAAAGAATCGTTTTGGGCATCGGAAAATAGACACAAAGTCCAATTTTTTTCGATTCCCTATTCCGATTAATCATCCCAACACTAATCTTAAGGCAATCCGTTGAATAAATCTCATCGTGCAGTATTTATCATGAAGATTGAAATTTTATTAAAACAACTATTAAAAAAAAAATTTATTTTTTTATTTTTTAAAGGTTTACTTGCGACAGTGGGCACGAGATCTAAAGGTTCCTATAATATCAATCGACTATTCTCTGGCACCTGAGAATCCCTTTCCTCGTGCTATCGAAGAATGTTTCTACATGTACGCATGGGCTCTGAAAAATTCTGAACAACTTGGTAGGACATTTTTTTTTTCTTTTTCACTTGCCCTCAACGTCTCTCTCTATCCCTTGTTGTTGCTCTCGCTCCATCAAATTAAATTTTGATTATATCTTTTTTTTTTTTTTTTAAACTTAATGCAGAACACTAATGAAGGTTGCAATTACCCTGAATCATGAAAACCTTTTAATGTATGGTCCCCTAATCCCCCTCCCAAAAAACTTTTAAATAAAATTTTTTTTCTATTTCGTACATAATATAAAACTAATTTCAACATTGAGCATGTCATAATATTAACAAGAAAATATAATTTTTTAAACTACTGCATATGTTTCTGATAAAATTACATTGGTTGGCAAACTACATGATTACCTAAATATGAAAATAAACTCTCGTTCTTTTTTCCAAATCTGATTCTGTAATAAATGTGATCCCCTATAATCATCGGTCCTTTTCATTTAAGTTTCCATTAACATTCTTCTTTAGTTGCCTCTGTAATTTAAATTGAATGTTTTTCTTTACAGTATTGTATCATGTTTCACGTTATTTAGGAGTTTATATAGAAGGTGAAGAATACTTTAAATTATATTATACTACTATTATCTGGATGTATTGTCCAGGATGCAGCAAAGTCTTTTTAATTTGTAATTTTTATGTTGTAAAAGAAATATAATTGTTGCTCTAAGGTATACAATTTATATTAAATGCAATAAATAAGGAGTTATCTCTCTTGGTGATTTATATATATATCTTTAAGTGATTATTTGAAATTATTTTCATTTTGTAAATCTGGCAAGATGACTTTGTTAGTGATGAATCGATTCCAATATTTTCCAAATTCTAATACAGTTACTGACTCTGTTCTAAATTCCTGATTCTGATACAATAATTAATTCCGATACCAACCATTATCATTGGACCTGAGATCATCTCGTCAGCATCAGACAAGGCCAAACTATTTGCCAAGAACTTTGCAGCTAATTCTACCCTATGCGACGAAGGCCATCAACTCCCCATATTTCCTCCAATAACACAGAACACGGTTGGTAACATACAAATATCTGTGCATGAGGTCGCCAAGCTAATCAAAAATTTTGATTCCAGTAAAGCAACTGGCCCTATTATAGTGTTAAAAAAGCTTCAACCTGAACTTGCTCCTATACTTACGAAACTGTTTAAGCATTGCCTTAAGGAGAAGTGCTTTCCAACACCCTGGAAAACCTCATCAGTATGCCCTGTATTTAAGAATTCAGGTGATAAGTCATCTCCCTCTCAGTACAGACCAATAAGTCTCCTGTGTGTTATGAGTAAGTTGCTGGAATCCATATTAAATAGAGAAATAGTCAACCACCTCAGCAGGAATAACCTTCTTAGTGACACACAATATGGTTTCCGCTCTGCAAGATCTACCGCAGATGTGCTAACGGTTATATCTCATAGGATTAGTGAATCGCTTTACAAAGGCTTCCTTTCTAGGGCAATTGCTCTTGACATATCAAAGGCCTTCGACAAGGTATGGCATAAAGGCCTACTTCACAAGATTTCCAGCTACGGTATAACTGGAAATGTTTTCTCTATCATTAAATCATTTCTCTCTGATAGGCTCATAAGAGTAGTGGTCGATGGACAAAAATCAGAAGCCTGCAGTATTAATGCTGGAGTCCCTCAGGGGTCCATCCTGGGCCCAACGCTTTTCCTGATCTACATCAATGATCTCCCTAAACACATACTTAAATCATTCGTTGACATCTATGCTGATGACACGACCATCTACAGCAACACATCAAAGGCTGTAAATGACAAAGTTCTCTCTGATTCTCTCTCCTCTGATCTCGAGCGTATGGTTCAGTGGGGGAAGAGGTGGCTGGTTACCTTTAATGCATCTAAAACCAAGCTCCTATCTTTACATCATCAACGCTCTGATCCCCATCTGGCATCAATTGAAATGGATGGCTCTCGTCTAGGAGAAGCCCTATGTTTTGACAAGCTTCTGGGCTTGACCGTTACTCCTGATCTGAAATGGAACACGTACATCAAGTCTGTTGCCAAGGTCGCTGGAAAGATAGTGGGATCCTTCTACCACTCCAGAAGATATCTCACTACTGATGCAATTCTCTATCTATATAAAAGCCAAGTGTGTCCAAGGATGGAATACTGCTGCCATATCTGGGCAGGAGCTGCTAAAAACAGCCTATCCTGCCTTGACAGAGTACAAAATAAACTTCGTGGTTTAGTGGGGGATGCCCTTTTCTCTTCCCTGCAACCTCTCCCACAGACGAGACTTTGCGAGCCTATCCTTGTGTTATCGTTATTTCCATGGCAGGTGCTCGTCTGAGCTCCAATCGCTAGTCCCCCCTCGCAAATCTTTTACGAAAAACACCCGTCTAGCTGAAACCACGGTCCAAAATTTTCCCACTCTTTATCTGTGCCCAAATCAAAACGTAGATTCCATGAACAAAGCTCCTTTCTTAGAACTGCACGCCTGTGGAACTCTGTTCCGTCTGCCTGCTTCCCACCTGACTACAACCTGGATGTCTTCAAGTCCAACGTAAACAAATTCCTGATTAACCGCCCCCTTAAGTAGACATTTTTATTAAATCCCCACACTAATGTACTGTACATGCAATAACCCTTATCCCTGAGTGGCTTCCGGGCCTTGATAAGTGGTGATTACCTTGTAATAAAAAAAAAAAAAAAAATACCTTGAAAATTTCCAAATATTGAGCAATAGAAATTTTATTCTGGCAAGGCAGTGTACTATAATAACCCATATAATATGTGCATAATATTTCCATGAACATAAAAAAAAAATACATTTATGGAGGTGGGAGGTGGGTGAGCTCTAAATTTTAGTTTTGCTGATAGTTTAAAATCACTAAATATTTATCATTTTGTTTTTATTAATACTATTAATTAAAAATTAATTTTTAATGAAAACAAAGAATTTAAAAGAATGTTGTTCGTTTTTTTTTTTTTTTTTTTTTTTTTTTTTTTTTTTTTTTTTTTTCTTTTTTTTGCATTGGAAAAAAAATTGACTCAAATTTTTCCAATTCTGATACGTTAAAAAATTTTGATTTTTTAATTTCCGATTAATTGTCCCAAGACCACTTCCATAATTTGAGCCAAATGGGACATCCAGAATGTTCATATATTTCTGCACGTGTAAAATAGTGTTTTTTTTCTTCCTCTCTTAATAAAGGTTGGACAGGTGAAAGGATTTGTTTTGCAGGTGACAGTGCTGGGGGCAATCTTACACTGGCTGTCACTATTCACGCAATCCGTTGTAATATTCGAGTACCAGATGGAATATTGGGCGTCTATCCGTCTGTTCTAATTAGCCTTGTACCCTCACCGTCTCGTCTTCTCAGTGTCATGGATCCTCTCTTACCGGTCGGTATCATGCTGAAATGCCTTGATGGTGAGTACAATTAGAAAAGGGGAAAAAGAATTTTATTTTTTTATTTGGTTTCCTTTCGCTCTCCTTTTCATACATGCACCCCCCTCCCCCTCTCTCTCTCCTCAATTCATTTTTTTTTCTTTCTATGATGTGCTTTCTTTCAAGCTAACTTTCTTTCTTTTTCATGATTAGCAATTCAAAACCTATTTTAGACGTAACCATGACAAACTGATGGACGGATAACCAGAACTTTTTGTAGAGATGCTTTGGCACTTCTAAAAATATCAAGAATTCTCGATTGATCTAATTTTGCTGTTTTAATATAATAAAATTAGAACATGGCCGTGAAGTACACTTAAATATGATATTTTAATTTGTCCAGACTTCGTTTTATTATATAACTAGCGAGGGGTACCCGGCGTTGCCCGGGTGTTTGGCGGTGTGTGTGGAAACTCCGGGGGTGGGGGTTTAAAAAAAAAAAAAAAAAAAAAAAAGTAGGTATGAGGATCGAACCCGAACCCTTGAGGCAAAGTTGTAAATTAAAGTGTAAAAAAAAAAAAACGTGCGACGTTAACCATTGCCCCACCGCGAGATGCTAACGGAAACACGTTTGAATTTATTTAATTACTGAGTTAATGAGGTCAAGTTTGACTGTGGAATAGTATTTCATTTACTGCGGGAACGCTTCCCAAGATGTTATAGGAAAAAGACTAACCCACATGCGGCGAGCAATAAATGTTGAATATTTATCTTCCCGAAATCGAGCAAATTAAATAGACAGGCGAGCTTCATTGTTAACTGTGAGATATTACAATTTATGTGATATAAAAAGTTTTAAAAAGTTGTGAATCGACCGACTGCCTCTCTGAAAAAAGCCTTTTGTAGACATACAGAAAAAGAAAAAGCGAACACACATACATACATACATACATACATACATTTTCGCTTTTATATTTATAGATTATTATTTATATGATATTATAGTCGTGATTTCAAAAGTAAAAAAAAAAGATTTAGGTGCCATCAGCTAGAATCGAAACCGAAACTGTACCAACATGACACGCGTATAAAATGATTAAAAATTAAAAATAAACCAAGATGAATGTACAAAATGTTTAACGAATTTTTCAATTTTGATCCATTTTTGACGATTTTAAAAACCCATAAAAGAACGACCCGTAAAAAATCCAATCATTTGAGGCCCCTGGTGCCACTCTGCGACTTTTAATTTCGAAGGAGATAGACAGCCTTTTCTACATTAAGTTTTCTAAATTTAACTTTATGGAATAATGCTTTCAAAAATTGCAACTAATTCCTATTCCATATTCATGTTAACCACTTAAACACGTCGGATTTGACTTGAATCATCGATGAGATTGTACATCGTACAACTTTCATCTCTAGCAACCACAAACAAAATGAGGGAATGGTGATGGCTATGTAAAAAAAAAAAAAAAAAAATTTTTTTTTTTTTTTTTTTTTAATAGCATCAATGTTCATAACTATGGCTCATCGACCATTTTAATGGTTTACGAAACTGAAGTACCTTTTATATTTTGCTCCCTTGGCTGTGTCCCCCAAATGGTTTGTTTCTCACTGTTCATCGCATCTGGCACAAAAACCCGATGCATAGCAACAGATGCAGGTCTTATTTCTTTCTGGACAAATGGGTTTTATTCAATCACGGTGGTTTTCCATGATCGAAGTCATGTCATCGTTACTCATGCTTAGTCGGGTGGCGGTCTCTATTTTGCTATAGTTTTAGCCGTCATTTATTTCTTGTCACCTACATGAGATTTCTGTTGATCCATATTCTTGAGGAACTGGAGATGGACTTTTTCCCATCAGCTCTCTCTGACTCCCTGAAACAGTCTCTCCTCAAAGTCACGTTCCACGAATCGTTCTGTGACGTGGCGATCCATATCACACCATACCAATGATCGCTCTGCCTGTTCGACTTCTCTCTCTAATTTTGTTATGATACCATTTTATAAATGAACAACCTGCCTGCACTACCTACCCGTAACTTATAATCTAAAACTTCAATTCTATATATTGCACTGTCCGGAACTGCCAGACCTTCTACAATCAGCCTTTGTTTTTTTGTGCTACAAAATAGAGGCTTCTTCATCTGCATGTTTAAATATCCTTATCTTTGTTTGGTTTCATGAGAATAAAATATTTATGTGTATATTTTCAGCATATATTAGAATTGCCACTTGGTTTTCTAAAATTTCAAATTTAACCTTATGTAATAATACCTTAGAAAGATATGACGGTGCTTCTGCATTTATCGACCCACATTTTTCACAAAGTTACTTGATTACCGAAATAACTGGAAATGGCAGGGCAAGCCTTATTACAAAAAACACAAATTATTAACCCCCCCCCCAAGTTAAGAATGGCGATGACCACTGGAGTTTATTAAGTAATACATTGGAAAAAAATGTCTTAATATTCAGAAAACTAATTGTTGACTGTTTCTGGTTCTTCCCGTCATCTACCAGGCACACCTGAGTAACTTCGTAGAAATCATGTTCATAAATGCAGAAGTATTCATGTGACTAACTCCTCTCCAATATTCATGCAAACGCATTCTTTTTCTTGTTTGTTTTTTAAAATAAAATATTTGTGCATATATTTTCAGCCTATATTGGAACTGCCACTGTGTCCGATAACTACGGTCAGACAGAAGAAGAGAAAGAGGAAAACTGTGACAAATCGGCTAAAGAGACTGTCGATAAATCTAATTTGTCTTTCCACCCGGAGTTTTCATCTTGTCCTGCAACTCCAATGAGTGACAATGAACGACTCCATTTAGAGGCCAAAGATTTAGAAAACAATGTCCTAGAACAGCCAAACACTTTCCTTAACTCGGACATTGGTGACTTATTCGGCACTTCCAACTCTCAATCGCCATCCGAGAAATCGGACTATTCAACCCCTCAAGGATTATCTCCGGTGAAAATCTCCAATAACCAAACTCAACTTCCATCACAGGGAGATGGGGATGACTGGGATGACCTCTGTAATGTCGTCATTCCACAGTCTATGCCGCTGATAGAATCCGAGGATATTGTCTTCTCTCAGTTCTCCGATCAAACACCAGATACTGCTTCAGTTGATAATTATTCTTCGGTGCGGCAACAGCTTTTCAAATCCAGCTTTGATAGTGGAATCTCCCTAAATGACAATCGTCCTAGAAACTGTGATAAAACCTTTGTCTCTGAACCCAATTTGGAACTTAATTCTCCTCCTCCGGTTTCGGGTCTGTCCTCTGTACCAAATCCCATTAGTCATAGTGTCTCCACCCCAACGTTTCATGCAAGGAGACCAGAAGATGTCAACATCAGAAGACCCCACCTCACATCTTTTGAGCCACAAAATGTCCAGAAGGCTCTCGAACGTTTCCTTAAACAACCTGTGATAAAGAATCCTCTCGTTTCTCCAATTTATGCCTCGGATGAACAATTGCGGATGTTTCCAGAAATCAGTTTAGTGGTAAGAAGATGGCTATTTTTTTTTTAAATTCATTTACAACTGGAAGTACTGCATAAATTTTAATAGTGACATTTATTATGAACTAGCAGGCCACCCAGCATTGCCTGGCTGTAAAATATGCATAAATTTTATCTTTTAATTAATGCAGAATTCTTATTCATTATAAACAGAAATGCCATAGGTATCAAATTCCTTACAAAAAAAAACCAAAAAAAACTCGAGCTGAGATCAAAACATAAATACAGTGAGTCAAGTACAATAACCATTAGGCCAGCTTGACACTGGCTTAAAAAAGTGTTCTCAAACCTACTTATTCTTAACATAAGTAATCTGTTAGGTGAATGATTCATGCATCTGCATTCGTGAAACAGTTGAAAAAAAATCCAATGACCCCCCCCCCCCCACACACACACATACAAATCTTTCGGTTTTTACCTCTTAGCAGCCCTTTTTTCCACATAAGTTTTTAAAAAGGTTTAAAAGTTTTCCACATGTTTCAATACCCTATATGCCAAATTTCAAGTCTGTTGATCAAAAATTTGTCGAGTATATAAGTTGAGAAGTATCGTCACAGACACACATTCTTATTTTTATAGATTTATAGGCTAGCAAAAACAGCTATTAATCTAGCTATGTATTCTTTTTTAAATCTATAACTTTACAATGTATTTAAACAATATGTAATTTTAAAACTAAAAGTTTTCTCGTTTCCAAAGTTTTGTAGATGAGGATTGATTATTTGGATTATTCAGACAGTGTTGTTTTCACAACGTTTCAGTTGATGTAACCTCCAAGCTTCTTCAGGCGTGTCGAACTCTGGATTATGCAAGAATTTCAAATGGAACCTTATATATATATTAGTGTTGGAATGATTAATCAGAATCGGAAAAATGGGAGCTTTTTGCGGTATCAGAATCAGAAAAATTTAAGCCTATTTTTTGATGCCAAAACCGATTCCATTAATTATCTTTTTTATTTGATTTTGGTTTAAGAAACATCTTCCTCTGCTTGTAGTAATAATGAAATAATTATTTATTGGTTTTAAATTTCTGGTAAGACTAAAATCTCTAGATCACCCCTCACAAGTGTGTTTTTACGTTTGAGAAAATATAGACACTATTTAAGATGTGTTTTTACAGTAATCGGGACAAAATGATGTTTTTTTTATTTAAATATTTAGAAATTTATAAAGAATCGGAATCTGTAATTGTATCGGGGGGGGGGGAAATATTGGAATCGTCCCATCACTAATAAATATATTAGTAATAATATGCAGTAATAAATAGTGATGTATAATAATATAAGTAGTTAGACTGTATATTGAGAAACAAAATTTATACTAGAACTAGCATTTCAGCCCGGCATTACCCGGGTGTTTGGAGGTGTATGTTGAGCAAAAAAAAAGAAAAAGGCGGTCAATTTTTTTAACTTTGACCCTTATTATGACCCCTTAACATTTATTGTTCTGGGCTCAAATCAAGTTATTAAGTTAGATCCATGTCCTATCTATATCTAAAATTTCAAGTGTTTAGACCCAAAATTGTCGGAGGAGTTTGGTAGAGTTCTCAAAGGTCAAATCATTGAACTTTGACCCCTTAACAGCCAAATTTCTGGCCGAAAACCGATCACAAAGATTTCCCCAAATCTCAGTACCCTGTATATCAAATTTCGAGTCTGTAAACTTAAAATTGACAGTTATTGCATAGGGAAATGTACACGCACACACAGACACGTTCACTCATATATATATATATATATATATATATATAGATAGATAGATTGTCTGCAAGGACTCATCCTTGCAGACACTTCTAGTATGAATTTTGGAAGCCTTAAACCTATTTTGTTTCTAAAATGACATAGTGGATAAATTACTTGGTAAAATTCAGTCATAAAGTCACGCTAATCTGAAGGTTGAAGCTTCAATCTTCAGTACGAGTGATACTCAAAATACAATTGTGAATTACTTAGGACTTCTATCCAGTCATGGCTGATGGAACAAGAGCATGCTACCTTCATGGATTAAATAAAGTTCCATTCAAAATTCTATGCAGATTTTCAAATTCAAGAAGATACGCGAAGAAGGTCAGAGGTTACATCGACTGATATGTTGTGAAAATAAGACTCAAGATGAGAACAGTAGTCTGAAGAATCCAAATAACATATGAAAGTTTTTTGGTTTTTTGAAATTAAAATCACTTTAATTACAGTTCATATTGATAAAACTATTGTGGTCATATAGGAAACTAGGATACTAAAATTACAAATGAATAACACCAAAACATTAATTTATTATAAATTGTTTAAAAAAATATAGTTCTGCAAAATTAGGCATACAGATAGATGTGTTTGGGTCTTTGTTCTCTTCTACATGTAAAGTATTTCCAAAATTGTATCGATTTTAAATAATAATGAGTTATTTTAATTGGTAATATAGGTGTGATATAAATAAAAAAACTTTTGCATTTATTCAAAGAGAGTAATATGCTGACACCATAATGCGTGTGTAGTAATACATGCGAGTATGTATGGTGCGTGTGTACATGTTAATGAATGCGTGTGGTATTTTGTATTTGTTTTAGTGTGTGTGTGCATATTAATGAATTGCGTGCTGACATGGAAGTGGGTTAAAACTCTGCAAATTACCAATAATTTCTACTTCATTTATTTCACAATATTTATATCCAATTAGCAGGCCGCCCTGCATTGCCCGGTCATAAGATACGCTTAAATATGATAATTTAATTCATGCAAATTATGTATTTATTATTATATAAATAATTCTTTATCAATTATTATACTGAACCTAATATATAGTAGTGAGATCAAAACTAAATATATATATATATATATATATATATATATATATATATATATTGTTTTAACAAAAACCAAGACTTCAAAGAATGAGTTGATAGCAACAAATAGTGTATTTCATCGTTAGTTACAATTTTATCAAGACTATTCAGACAAATCCAAACATTGTTGTTTGAAAATTTTCACAAGAACAGCCTTTCTTTAGACTTATTGAATAAAAAACACTTTAACAATAAAACATTAAGGAAATCATTTCCCTTATAAGGGAAAGAAAACAAGCGAGAATATTTTACCTATATCTCAGCCTTGCAAAGTAAAAAAAAATTACTTTGCAAGGATGCGATATAGGTAAAAGCTTGGTTTTAGAGAGCACTTGGTCGTTTACGGTCTTAGATGTGTTACCATAGATAGTGGTGTCATCAGCATAGATGTCTACGAATGATGTAAGGATGTGATTTGGAAGATCATTAATATAGATCAGGAAGAGAGTTGGGCCCAGGATGGACTCCTGAGGGACTCCAGCATTAATACTAAGAGCTTCTGATCTCTGCCCATCAACCACTACTCTTATGAACCTATCAGAGAGAAATGATTTAATAATTGAGAAGACATTTTCAGCTATACCGTAGCTGGAGATCTTGTGAAGTAAACTTTTATGCCATACTCTATCAAAGGCCTTTGATATGTCATGAGCAATTGCCCTAGAAAGTAAGCCTCCGTCGAGAGATTCGCTAATCCTATGAGATATAACTGTAAGCACATCTGCTGTAGATCTAGCAGAACGGAAACCATATTGCGTGTCACTAAGAAGGTTATTTTTGTTGAGATGGTTGATTACTTCTCTATTTAACAGATTCCAGCAACTTACTCATGACGCACAGGAGACTTATTTGCCTGTACTGAGAGGGAGATGAGCGATCACCTGAATTCTTAAATACAGAGCATACTGATGAGATTTTCCAGGGTGACGAGAAACAATTCTCCTTAAGACAACGTTTAAACTGTTTTGTAAGGATGGGCGCAAGTTCTGGTTGAAATTTTTTGAGTACTATAATTGGAATACCGTCAGGGCCGGTTGCTTTACTGGAATCAAGGTTTTTGATTAGATTAGTTTGGCAACATCACGTACTGATATTTGTATATCACATACCATGTTTTCTAATACAGGAGGAAATATTGGAGGTTTGCAGCCTTGGTCGCAAAGGTTAGAATTAGCTGCAAAGTTCTTGGCAAAGATTGTGTACAATGTATGCATGTGTCTTTATTGTGAATTTTTTGCCTATCATGAATTCTACTGATTTCAATACAGGATCAATTTTTTTTGTTGTCTTTTTAAATCTGATAAGTATATGATTTTCTTATATTTTCTTTTCTTTTTTTTTTTTTTTTTTTTTTTTTAGACTTGTGATTTGGATCCGTTGTTGGATGATTCCGTGCAGTTGTGTAAACGAATGCGGCAATTAGGAAAGATAGCAGACCTTACTGTGTTGGAAGACCTCCCCCATGGCTTCCTCAATTTTGCACTAATCAGCAAAGAAGCACGACATGGATCAAATACTTGTGTCTCTAAACTCCGCAAACTGCTACAAATTACTTGAACATTTTTTGGCAGAAAAAAATGCATTTAGTCTTAATCTGTGACATTTTTCTTTTTAAGCTCACCTGATAATTTTTAACTTGCCAGATAATATCTCTTAATCTGAAGACATCTTTTTTTTTTTTTTGTTCTTTCATTGACAAGGCAAAAACAGTCAAAGAATCATCAAGTGGAGCTTGTGGAGGTTTTATTTGTTATGTCTGGATGTTCAAATTTCTAGACTCTGTATACTGAAGAGTTTTCATTATAGAGGCAGGTGAACAGACTAACTTCTGGCAACAGTCTGATAATGTTTCCAGATATAGAGAGCCAGAATGCAAAAAATTGTTCTGGAATTTCAGAACAATTGAATGCTTTGTGTATTTATTCTTCAATATTCATAAATTGTTTCCCCTGTGTCAATTTATGCAACGCTAACATTTTAATGCAATCAAATTGCATTGAAATTACCGGTTCATTTGTTCATAATAATAATAATTAAAAAAAAGTATATTTTTCAATAACAACAAAAAAAATTTGATTTCTATATGAATTATATTTATCTAACAAAATTACTGCTTAAAAAAAAATAAATAAATAAAAAGGAATACTTTTTTGGTGTTTGTAGATTTATCTTTTAAACCAATGCATTTCAGGTGAAAACAGTGTCATGTTGAAATTATTATAAATTCCAAAAGTTATAAAAAAAATGCATCTAGTTGAACATGTACTAGATGTGTTTTTAACAAAAATATCATCCACAGTTATATTCTAAGATTTTTTTTTTTTTTAATGGCGGATGCTTAATTTAAATCAATGTAAGTCAAGGGAGATAAGTCAGTTTGTCATACTGAATTAATCGCACAACTTTTCCGCATTAAAACATACAATAAAACTCGATAAATTCTATTTTTACTTGTAAATATTTTTCTACTGGATCATTTTTTTCGTAATTTTTATAATTTATAGTAATTTGGACATGACATGTATGCAATGTTTTCACCTGAAATGCGTTAGTTTAAAAGATCACTAATCTACACAAGCACCATTTTTTTCTTTTCTAACTTTTTTATATTTAATTTTTTTAAATTGCTTCTTGTAAGATTTGTTCATTGAGCTATTTGATGTTTTGCCTTTTCTTTTTATTTATTCATTTATTTTTTTAAAATAGAATTTTGGAGAAATTTTTATGAGAATCAAAATTAGCCTTGAACTTGAAATAGGATGCTGCACATGAGTGTTGGATGTTCCCACTGTAACTAAACACGTGGTCATCCTTGGGTAATTAAAATAGCAATGCTGACGACTGTAAAATTTTATGAACAACAATATGGAGGAGGGCATTTAAAAGATGCTTAGAAAAATACAAACGCGTAAAATTCTCACAAACCAAATGAAAAGAAAGTGAATTACCTTCAAGTTTAAAAAGATTTTTTTTTGCAGAACTTTATCAACAAAAATAAATGTCTAATATAACTAACATAAATCCATTAAAAAATTTTTTTTTTTTTTTTTTTAGTTCACTCAATGAATTGTCTTTCACTTATTTGTAAAATTCATTGGTGGAGAATCTGATCAAATTTAGCCTTTTTAGAAAAAAAATTCAATATTCAATAATGAATCCTTCCTTGTAATTAGTACTCAGTTTGGATTAATCAATTAGTTTGGTCTGGCTCAAAGTTTGTCTATTTTGGCTTAGTCTATTTTCATTAAAGAAATGCTCTGTTGCAATTGATAAAAAAAATTCATAAGATATCCGTTTTAATATGTCCAGTAGTTTTCCCCTAATAACCATTCAAAAAAGAAAATTCACATCTACAAAATTATCTTCAATATTAGCAAACATATGATTCTTTCCAGCAATTGCCTGCTATAGTGTGAATTTTTCGTGGGTATTAGTAGTAGCAACATTTGTGAAAACCAAAACAAACATTGATTTTAAAATTAATATCCTAAAAATGTAACTTTCAGTGAAGACATTATCTTATGTAAAAAAAAAAAAAAAGTGACACAAAATTTCAAAAGAAAAATAGAATAAGAAAATGTTTTTAATTTGTTTATAAGTCAGAAATATCTACTTCATGTGATAAGATTAGATATAAAATATTTGATTTGTGGAAAAAGAAAAAAATGCATTTTATAATTGACTAACTTGTCAAAATTAACAAAGAAGTAAATAAGTAAATATTTGATTTAAAAACTATTACTTAAAAGAATTATTACTGAAACAAAACCAAAAAAATTCCCTTTTTCCTAAAAAAATTTCTTTTTTAAATTACACAACGTCCTTATTTACTTGCCTCTACATTAGGGCAGAGTTGGACACAGTCTGAGTATAATCTGGGGGAAATTCAGCTCTCTAAAAATAAGACATTCTGGTTTGAAGCAAAAATAAAGATTTGTCTCACCTCTAAAAGGATTTTTCCTTCACTGACAGAGTACAGAACAAATATTAGAATTTGTTTCTTGTTCGAATGCCAAAGAGTATTGGAATTTATGTCCCTTTCATATTGGTTGTTGCCTTGTCTCTTTAGGGTCCCATGAATTGGCTAACAGGCATCTCAATACCTACTCTTTTAAGGGTCACATGCGTCAGCCCATAAAACTCTTGCACATTGTGCTCCAGCCTCTTTTCAACCCTACTCTCTACTCCAGAAGGACAATGGCTGAACTTTGGTGATAAAAGCCCTTGATGGCAATCACTGAAAGCCATCTTGCCTCTTCTTCACCGTTACTGTCTTGGACAAGTTTGACTATGTTTCAACAGAGCCCTAGACAGCAGATAGGAGTTAGCCATCACTTGTCCTCGAATTAACTATCGAGGTTGTTATTGGCCCGATTGCATCACAACATAAGTCCATGAAGACGGCGGTGCATAAAAGCCCTTCTGTACAGAAAAAAACAATTGAGATGCTGTCGTTTTTATTCTTTCATAAAATGCAAAGTTTTCAGGATCTTGATCACAATCTAAGTCTTGATTGGTCTTTTAATTGTTCTGTAAAAATAACAGGATTGATTTAAACTCACAATACAACAAAATATGCAGCACATGGGAAAACTTCCTGGTGCAAGGAAATGTGGAAAAAGCAAACTTATCAAGATGTGTAAGAGGATTACGTGTCACAGAACTTGTCCAGACAAATTAAAGGCTGTAAATAAATGAATATTGTTTTTTTTTTTTTTTTTTGGTAAGAGTTAAGGAAGCAAAATATTTGATAAATATGTTTCCACTTTGAGTATCACCCTAATGAAAGGGGGAGGATTGTGTACTCAGAGTTGCGCCTTTTATATCCGACTCTGTAGGTGAACCTATCGATGGTTGATCACTTCGATGTCACATGATTTGAGAATCTGTATTTAAAAAAAACAAAACAAAAAATAACGACCCCTCACCAACAACGTTAAAATCAGGGTTTTTTTTTCTTTAATGGAAGTCGCTCCAGACAAGGCATAAAACCACTTGATGTAAGGAGCAAAGAAAAAAATATTACTTCAAGATCAAAAACTAGACAGAGTAGGAGCAATGGATAAATGAATGTTGTTGTTTCTGTAATTAAACCAAAAAGAGGCGGGGAGGGGGGGGGGCAAAGAATTTGACAAGCATGTTGCCACTTTGATGGTCAGCCTGAAAACTGGGGGGAAAAGAGGCTGTGTACTCTATATTGCACCTTTTCTGACTGTGGGTGAATCATCAAGGATTGGCTGCCCTAATCGAATGTGATTTGAGAATCTTAAGGAAAAACAACCCCACTAAAATTAATTTTTTTTTGTTGGAAGTCGCTCCAGTTAAGGCGTGATGCTACTTTATGTAAGAAAAAAGAATTTACTTCAAGAACAAAAACCAATGATAAGAATTAGAGAAGAATTCTCCCCCCGCCCTTGTCAGAAACGTATCTCGTGAAATGAGAGAATTAAAGGACAAAATAAAAGAAACAAGTTACAAGACTGCCGAAAGTAAATCAAAGGTTCACTTTATACTCTTCTGTTTATATTTAAAGAGATTATTATTACTAATTCATATTTTTAAAATTAACAAAATCCTGTTTTTTTTTTTTTCTGTGAGCATTGCTAATTAAAACGCTTTAAAAATTTATTTTTTTTACAACTTCAAATGCTTATTTAAAAAAATTGTTGGATTTTGATAATTTAAAACCCAAACTGTTCTGGCAACTCAGATTTTATAAATATCCTATTTGTTTTGGCAATTTCATTTTTTTTTATGAACATCGCTAATTAAAACAAAGTCAGTAATTGACAAATGGTATACAATTATATAGAACTCTAGTTTTGAAATTCCACAGTAACTTTGATGTAACCTCCTCTTTAAAAAAATGAATTTTCATAAGGTACAATTCTTAGTTCCAACGTTGTGAAACTTTTAGCACATAATTTATTAGCTTGCAATTTAGATTATTATATGTAATTATAAATTTAATCATTTATCTACCTATAATAAATGGATTATCTAAATTAGTGAAAACTGCACAGTTGTATAAACTTTTTCTGGCAATATTTATTGATAAAAGATAAAAATTCAGTTTAGCACCATTTTACATTTTTTTTTTTTTTTTTTTTTTTTTTTTTTTAAACTTTCCTTTCAATTTCTACATTGACATATCAGGTATTGCCACGAGGGGGGTGGGGTGACAAATCTTGTGTCTCCCTAACCTTAATTTTTACTTTTATTTAAAATATATCAAACCTATCCAATAGTTAATTTAAATGTCTTAACTAATGAGATCTCAATGCTTAAACTGTAATTTAAAAAATATATATTTTTAAAAAAATTAAAGTTTTTAATGAATTATATTTTTTTATTTTTGTGGCAAACTTTAAATTGACAACTCTATTTTCTTGAAATGCCACATAGCATGCGATACAATCAATTTATTGAAAGAAATATTTAATGAACGAATAATTTCACGAAATGGACCTGTTGATTGACCACCTCATTTGTGCAATTTAACTTCATTAGATTTGCTTTAGAGATATATAAACTCCCATGTTTATGCTGATAAACCAAACCCAATAGACTGAAGATAGGTCAGCTGATGGTCTACTTGTGATGCATGTCTGATGCTCTGCATAACCTTTTGTTCAGCTCCCCCTTACCTAAACTGAAATTCTTAAAAAAATATGACAACAGTACAATCTAAAAATAAGCTTAAACCAGGTTTAGGGTCAAACAAATCCAACTTGCCTCCCCCCTTGAGGCTTGCATTCACAAATATCCGTGGGCTTAGAACTAATTTAGCTGATGTTGAAGCATTTCTCCTAACAAATACCCCGGATATCTTAGCCCTGTGTGAGACTAACCTACACTCCTCCATCCCCTCTAACTACTTTAACATGCCTGGATATCTCCCACTCTGCCGTATGGACTCTAACAGACACATGCACGGACTTGGAGTTTACATTCGTAATACCCTTACCTTGACTAGAGAAACAAACCTAGAAACAGACGATCAAGCCTTTATGTGCTTTAGACTAAACATGCAACACAACATTAGCTACTTTTATTTTCTCTACCGCCCTCCCTCGACCCAGGACTGCACCATAATAAACAAAGTCTCTGACAGCATAGACACAGCACTCTCCTTCGACACTAGCGCCCAAGTACATGTACTTGGTGACTTTAATGTCCACTGCAAAAACTGGCTTGGATTCTCTACTTACACAGATGCAGCGGACAGCACAACTCGTACCTTCTCTATATCTCACTCCCTATCACAAATTGTTACGTTTCCAACCCGTTTCCCCGACCAGCAAGAACAACAAGCATCACTTCTAGATCTGTTTTTGACCACAGTTCCCGATGATTGTATAACGAATGCCGATAGCCCACTTGGGAATGCTGATCATGCAGTGATAATGGTTGAAATCGCCCTAAACTCTAGAGCCAACACTGAAGAGCCAGTGCTCAAAACAACAAGATATTATAAAAAGGCTGACTGGGAAGCCATCGGAGATCTTATCATAGATGCCACATGGGGAAATATTTTTTCTCTTCTTGCTGAACTGCGCAAATGAGACCACTGAATGGTTCAAAACTGCAATCGAAGCGCATGTTCCCATGCAGAAATTTTATAGCAAGCCCCACTCTCCCCAATGGTTTACTTCTACTTGCGCAACTGCCATTGCTCAAAGGCAGCATGCATACTGCAGATTTAACCGACATAAGTCCAGTTCAAACAGAAATAACTGTAAGAAAAAAATAGCGACAGCTAAGAGAGAATTTACTGAAACCACCAAAAAACGCATCGAAGCACAGAAATTAGGAACCAGTGACTTCTGGAAAATCTACAACAGTGTAGTAAATAATGGGCAATCAACAATTCCCCCACTAACCAACAATCATGAGGTTGTTTGACTCAAACTCCACACTGGACCCTTCCAACCACCCCCTCCCTGACTTTCCTATGCGGACAGACGCCACTCTAGACGATTTGAAAATAAAATCACCTCTGCTCAGGTGCATGCTATCATAAAAAACCTTGACACTTCAAAAGCATGTGGACCCGATCTCATCCCAGCTGTGCTATTAACAAAGTGCTCAGCCAAAGTAGCTCCAGTTCTCTCCAAACGCTACAACAAATGCCTTAATGAATCTTGCTTTCCAGGCTGTTGGAAAACTGCTTCTGTGGTACCAGTATTCAAGAATTCTGGCAAAAGAACTGACCCATTAAATTATTGCCTCATGAGCCTCCTCCCACTTTTTGCCAAAATATTTGAGACCTTAACCATGCTCTAGTCCATTACTTTACAGATGCTAAACTTCTAACTGACCAACAATATGGATTTAGACAGGCCCGTTCCACAGCAGACATCCTAACTGTAATCTCTGAATATATATACCATTCACTGGACAAAGCGGGGGAGGGCAGAGCGGTAGCTCTATACATATCTAAGGCTTTTGACAGGGTATAGCATGAGGGTCTCCTCAGGAAAATTAGATCATATGGTATCACTGGTAGAATACTTAACATAATTAAATCCTTCTTAGATAAGAGAAAAATCCAGGTTGTCCTCTACAGTCGTACATCTAAACAATATCCTATAAATGCGGGAGTGCCCCAAGGGTCTATCCTTGGACCTCTATTGTTCCTGATATTCATAAATGATCTCCCTGACAAAATTGCCTCTGAGATGGGTATATATGCTGATGACACCACACTCTATAACAGACACGACAGGAAAACAAATGAACACATATCTAAAGAAATGGCAGAAACACTAGAGAATGACCTCCAATCTGTAATGGAATGGGGACAAAAATGGATGGTCACGTTCAATACCGCCAAGACTAAACTAGTTTCATTCAATAATTACAAGAAACCTTCTCTACCACCTAAAGCAATGGCCAACGACTCTTTACCTGATAGTACATCTTTTAAACTGCTTGGCCTAACGTTCACAGGAAACATGAGTTTGAACAATTACATTGAAAGAATTGCCAAGGCCGCTGCAAGGAAGGTGGGCTCTCTCTACTGTGCTAGAAAACTACTAACACCCAAAAGTATCCTGTACCTCTATAAGGTTACCATTTGCCCATGTATGGAGTATTGCTGTCATATTTGGGCTGGTGCATCTGCTATTAGACTCTCGCTCCTTGACAAAGTTCAAAAGAGAGTTGCAAATCTGATTGGCCCTGAACTGGCATCTAAGCTTCAGCCTCTGTCCATTGACGAAATGTTGCATTCCTCTACCTGTTCTACCAGTATTTTAATGGTGAATTCTCTGACGAACTGCAAGCACTTGTGCCCCCCACGACGTGAACACCCTCGACAAACCCGACAGGCTGCTAAATCCCACCCCCACACTGTAGAGATAGATCCCTAGTTTTAAAAGATCTTTCTACTCCAGTAGTTTTTACCCAGAACGGCTAGACTTTGGAATTCCATTCCAGGTCCCTGTTTCCCCAACTGTACTGACATGCAGAAGTTCAAGTGTAACGTGAACCGACATCTTGCTGCCCAAATCCCTGCATAGTACCCCAGTAGTTGTTGCCCCTGATAGTAGCCCCCTACACCAAAGTGGCAATGTGCCTTGTTTGGGGTGAAAATGTAATTTAAAAAAAAAAAAGACCACTTATAAGACAGCATTCGACATGTTATTGCTGAATACAGCCCAATTTAATCTGTAGAGTTTGTGAAACTTGGATCTAGATTATACTATATATGTGTGAATCATATGTCTGGAATTCTATTTAAATTATAAATGTCAAAAATTAATCTTTGCAATAAACCACATATTTTTATCATAAAAATATTTTTGTGATTTATTTTAATTTAAAGTTTGCCACCTCTAAAAAACAAAAATAATAAATAAAAATCCTTTTTATATATTTACTAGCGGGGGTACCCGGCGTTGCCCGAGTGTTTCCGGGACGGGGGGGGGGAGTTTTAAAAAATGTTATGGTAGGTAAGTAGGAAGGATCAAACCCGGAGTCATGAGTAAAAGTAGGAAAAGAAAGTGTGAAAAAAAAACAAAAAACAAAACATCTGCAACGTTAACAGTTCGGCCACCAAGAAAAGTCCATTCCAGTTGTTTAGGAAAAAAAAAAACGACTACGGTAGGTCGGCGCGAACGTGAAAATATAATGTGAATTGTCCAGCACGCTAACCACTACGCCACAGAGCACTGCAGCTTAGTTTAGTGATTTTAAATAACTTCACATGAAAGAACTACAAAGCCAAACCGGTGTTCTCTTCTCAACTGTTCCTTGTGAACGATCCCCAAACGGTGTTAAGTGGTGGCAGGGGGAGGAGGAATTTATTAGAGGGAAAATATTTTACCACTTCCATTGATCTTAACCGATTTTGGCCGTGACTTCTCAGCAGAAAAAGTATAGAAATCTAAGATTATGGAGGAATTTGAGAAATAATTAGCCTATAACACACCTCAGATATTGTTCTGCCGTTTGTGCATATTATATTTGCATGAAATATCTTGATTTTTAATCCTATTAATGTCAAAATCAGACGGGAAAAAATGAGTTCATTTTATTTATATAGAGATATAATTACTTATTTGATTCTGAAGAGATCTTTAGGTCATTACATGCCAAGGTCAGCTAAATGACTTGTGCCAGCTCTACAAATAAATATTGAAGCATCTTTTGATCATTACTAATGTTATTACCTAGTAATCATTTTACATCTGTCCTAATCACTACATGAGATTTACGAATGGATAATACAGAAATAACATCACGCTATCTAAATAGATATGGGAATAGAAAATAATCATAGTAGAACCAACATAAATAATAGAAACTGCAAATTTTGCTTAGATAGGAAAAATATCAACTCATAAAGTTTAGAAAGTAATAATTTTGATGTAGACACTTAAATAATTGCTTTGCTATTTAAGTCTAGATTAAGTAAATTAATAAAAATGTTCAAGAAAAAAAATTATTTACAAAAGAATAATAAAACAACTGATCTTTGGTGTACACATAATTAATAATTAAAAACATTTAAAAATTAGGATTAGTGAAGTTTTTTTAAGTAAATAAATAAATATACATTTAAAAAAAATTAATAAACATGGGGAGATAACTCTAATCTCTTCTGATCTGATTTTGTTTTATACCAAAACAAACATGGCACCACAATTCTGATGTCCAAATCAAGCTGAAACTAAAGTTTAAAAAACACTTTAAATGAAATGTTGACACATAAACAAATACTTGCTTTTCTATTTAAGCTAGATTAAGAATTAATACATAAAAAAAAAGAAGTTATTTTTAAAATATCCCCATTTTTAACAAACTTTTTTTATGTGTTAATCCCAAGCTACAGCAGTGTCAGCTGTCAGCAACAATGAATTGTTGACTTGACACGATCATAGGCTTGTTTCTGGCGAAGGCTGCTTTTATGGAAATCATCTCATCACAAACCTTATCTGTCACTTCCCGGTGACTTATAGCATACAAAAAATTTAGCATTGATGTTCTTGGCCATTAGCATGTTCAAACCATTTGAGCTGCCTTCCCTCATCGTGCACTTAGTTGGTGCGATGCTATATTTACTTTGGATATCCTTGTTGCAAATGTGGTCGAATAGTGTAATTCTAGACATCCAGCATTGCATTCTGGTTTCTATAATAGTAAATGTTCACTCTGACTTCCTTGTCAGCATCTAGAGCTGTAGACAATCAATCTATTATATATAAAGCAGAAAATAACTGTTCAGTAATGAACAAATAATTAACAATATATAAAAAATATCAATAAGTTTTTAAAAATGTAGAATAAAAATATAATTGTCTATTAGTGATCAAATAATAATAATAAAAAAATGGTAAATAAGATTAAAAATATGAATCTTAAAAAAGGAAATATACAGTGATAGGTAACTAATATATATATATATATATATATATATATATATATGTTTTCTATTTAAATTTCATTCAGAAATATAATTTTCAAAACAAATTTATTGTTTGAACAAAAAATACATTTAAAGTAATTTCCTTAATCCATGGATTTTTTTTTTATGCAGGCTCATCTCAGAGGAAAGTCATTAGCAAAATATTAATTCTGGTTTGATATAATTTTGCTATTCAACACATATATAGAAAATATATTAAAGATTAAATCTTTTTAAGGGACATAAGAGAAAGAAAGAGTTGAAAACAAAAAAGGATATGGAATTTTGGTATCCGGTTAGAATGGAAATCCTTGAATAGAAAAGAATGATGCTATCAGGTTCCATATTGGTTGAAGATTGCCACATTGAAGGTGAAATCCAATCCTATTCAATCAAGTATCCAGAATGAAAGGCAATGTTCCTTTGCAAATGCAGAATTTTGGATTTATGAAGTCCAAGTTTTTTGGTTATGTAAAATCACTGGGAAAACATTCTCTAAAATCCAACTGTTCAAAATGAATATTCTAATTAGCTAAAGTAGCCATGATAAATTCAAAGTAATTGAAATTTAAAACAGGTTAAAGTTATTTTAAGAGTGGAATTAAAAATTAAAATAGACTAAAACAAAAGCGGATGTTAATTTTAGGGGAGCGTGTGGGTAGATATAGAATGAAAATTAAACTGTCCAATTATATTCAATCAAGTATCCAGAATGAAAAGCTATATATATATATATATATATTACAGGTTACAAATATCCAACAGTAAAAATCATTGAATTTCAACAATTTGTAGATAGTGCTCAATAAAACGAGCAGGGTATTATTTTATTCAATTTAGGTAAATAAAATTACCATGAGTTACTACAAGGACTGGCCTCAAGTAAAACCGAATTTTATATATATATATATGTATATATTATTTTATTCAATTTAGGTTAACAAAATTACCATGTCATATATATATATAAACAGAGACTTAGATTTCAGTCACCATGTCTTTAGTCACCTTTTAAAAATCCACCTACTTAAGACTGTTTCGTTTACACATATAATTATATATTCTGGATCTTCCAGGATGTCTCTTCAGAAGGAAAGTAAAAAAAAAAACAAAAACTTATTGTTAAAGCAATCATAAAAGTAGGTTCAAAACCAGAACATGAAATTCTGCCATATTTAATGCTAATGATGTGAGTAAAAGATATATATATATATATTGTATGCAAACATCAGATTGTCAAAAGAATTAAAAAAAAAAAAATCAGAAAATATATAAATTAAAATAGAGTGAAGAAAAAAAAGAATTTTTAAAAAGTATGAGAAAGCATGCAGTATTTTGAAGTTAAATTAAAAATCTATTTAAGATGTGCGTTATTGAACAACATGGAATACTTCTGCTTAAGTCTTTTTTTGATTGTCATATCGAGTATTTTTGTCAAATTGTTGTATGTAGAATTTGTAGGTTTTTGTTCAGTTTTTGTGAGTGCTTTTGATTTATTCAGTCGTCTTCAAGCAGAGGTATTAGTCTGGCTTGTTCTCATCTGCTGAGTTTGCGGCAATGTCTGACTTTTAAACGTATGCACAGATGATTAGTTGCAATATGCGAGACATGATGATCACGTGCAAAAAAATACAAAATTAAAGTTATTTTTCTTTTGTCAGCTAAAGGTTTGTCAATTACAAAATTAGGCACTTCATGCTTTGCATGTGATCACTAGGGCTATGACAACAGCATATTCTTTTCATTGTTTTGACTAGTATACATCTGTTGATATCTTATATGCTGTTATATAGAGTGAAGTGTTTTTCGGTTGATTAACTGTGTCTGATATATACTCGAGAGTCAAAACAATGAAAAAAATATGCTGTTGTCATAGCCCTAGTGATCACTAGGACTATGACAACAGCATATTCTTTTCATTGTTTTGACTTTATAGTATATATCAGACACAGTTAATCAACCGAGAACCATATCGCTCTATATAACTGCATATAAGATATCAACAGATGTATACTAGAGTCAAAACCATGAAAAAAATATTCTGTTGTTGTAGCCTGAGTGATCACGTCCAGCATACGACATCTCATCACCCATGCGTACATTTTAAAAAGCTGTATACTACCACATTATTTGAACTGGGCAGATATGAAAAAAAAACGGACTAATACTATGCTTGAAGATGATTGGATAAATCAGACGTATTCTAAAAAATAGAACATAAAACTGGATCCTACGCACAACAGTTTGACAAAAAATACTTTATGGACGCTCTGAAAAAAAAAAAGAAAAAAGACTTAAGCAGAAGCATTCTATGTTGTTCAATATCGTTTGTCTTAATGAAAATATGCTGCGTAAACATTCAGATATTACAATAAGAATTGAATTCTTATCCACACGTTTTATTCTTATGAACTTTTGGAAAGTCTTTCACTCTCTCTCTCTCTCTTCTGCCAATCCTATTTGTATCTAGCAGTTCAAACAATTTCAAAGTCTACATAAGTATATGCGCCTGATGTACTTATTAAATGTGGGTAATATTTGTACATGGTTCTCACAAAACTCGTTTGCCTTTTATTTGTACATATTATATATAATATATATATATATATATATTTTTTTTTTTATATATATACATGAATTTGTTTTTTCTATTTTCATTTGGGCATTTTGACTTGTCATGTCTTGAATTATTAAATGTTTACTTTCTCTTTTGAAATTGGTTATGTTTTTGTGTGTATTTGTCCGTATCTGTTTTTCGTTTTGTTGTTTTTACTTTGTTTTCATCATCCCAGTTCCTCTTATAGTGTGAAAATATATATTTATGGCAAGTAAGCTACACCAAAGCTTTTTTTTTTTTTTTTTTTTGTACTCCACAAACACCAACTTTAGATCTGAAGAATGCCTTTAATGGAATACAACGGAAGGGTTTGTGTAGCTTGCCATAAGTATATATTTTAACACTAATCTCTACTTGTGTATTGAGACCTGTCAAAGAAACTGAAACAAAACTATATGCATAATATTATCTTATGTGTGTGCAATATATATATATATATATAGACACATCAGAAGCATAAATGAAAACTGTAAACCAAAATTTACATGTAAAATTCATTTTTTGACAGAATACCTCCAAGACGGTTAAAATATCTTTATTCTGCTGAGTTTCAAAGAATGAAAACGTTCTTCTCTTTAGAGGAAAGAAACGAGTTATCAAATTATATACAGTGACACCAAAAAGAAAGTCCGCACTTGTCATTTTTTCAAAAAACGCAAATTTAAGCTAAATTTCATGTAACTGATTAAACAACCTATACCTCGTTTGATTCACTTTTTATTTCTCTATAATTTTACATGTCCATATTTGACTTTTCATTGAAGTATCCTAAGTGTTCACGTCAATTAAAAAAATTAACTTCAAATCGAGACAGCAAAAAGAAACTCTGCAGCAACAAATGAACTTAAAACCAGCTTAAAATATCCACCTTTTAGGCAACATCTCTCATCATGATTGTTGTTCCAGGTTATTTAACATAACATTTAGTTCATATTCTTCAACTTTCTCTTAGTGATCATTAGCTTATTAATCTCCACCTTTCTGGTTTATCCAATCGAGAAATCGTCCGCAGATTAGAATATGATGAGTAAACAGTATGAATGTCTGAGCAAAAAACACCAAAACACCAGCAGAGTTTGTGATGCCCCTAAAGCTGGTCATCCTAGAGTTACTTACAGAGAAAACGATGCTATCAAAATCCGCAGCCTCAGAAACAGATTTGAAACGACCCCTCAAATCCAACAACAGTGTAATCTTGTGAAAAAGTGCTCTCTTTCTACAGTTAAGAACAGATCAAAAGAATTTAATTTGCAAAGTTGTATTGCAAGATGCAAGCCAATAATTTCTGTAAAGAACAGAAAGTGCCGTCTTGACATTGTCAGATGCAATGAAGATCGTGACTCTTCATATTGATTAAAAGTGATTTTTAGCAACAAAAGCAAGTCAATAGGCTAGGCAGTGATGGTAGACAGTACGTCCGTCAAAGGAAGGATGAAGAATTTAATCCTAGGTGCACAGTTTCAATGCTGCAAGGTGGTTGAGGTACAGTTTTGGTGTGGGGCATTATTAGTGGCAATGGTTCAGGGCCTATAGTTTGCTTACAAGGTTAAATTAATTGGACCAAGTACTTTAATACTGAGCATTTTCTATCCTACTTTAGCTGGAATTTGGATGATAATCCCATCTTCATGCAGGATAATGCCCTCTTCACACAGCTGGCAATGTCAAGAGGTTCCTTGAAGAGCATGATATTCTGTGTTTGGATTGGCCTGCACAATCTCCAAACCTCAATCCTATCAAAAACGTATGGCATTATATCAAGCAACAGCTACGCAATGATAAAATTTCAAATCGGGAAGAACTTTGGACGAAAATAAGAGAAATAGGATGCCCTTTCACTGAAGTATTGCTGCAGACTAATTCAAGGAATTCCCAAAAGATTGCATGCTGCTGAATTGCAGGATGATTATGCTACTAAATATTAATTAGTTTATTGTAGTCCTGTTGTATTTGTGTTGCATTAATGTTCTAAAGTTACATTTAAATAACAATTTTCCATTGTGCAGAGTTTCTTTTTTGCCTGCTTGATTTGAAGTTAATTTTTTAAACTAACGTGAACACTGATACTTCAATTAAAAGTCAAATATAAACAGGTAAAATTATAGAGAAATAAAAGGTGAATCAAACGAGGTATAGGTTGTTTAAACAGTTACATTCAATTTAGCTTAAATTTGTGGTTTTTGAAAAAATGCCGAGTGCAGACTTTTTTTTTTTTTTTTTGGCGCCACTGTATATATGTAAACACAAACTAAATCTCTTAATGACATATTATGTATCGATTTTCAGTATTTACTTCAACAGTGCTCAATATGGGAGTAGAGCTAGATAGTAAGTTATGAAAATATATTTTTGGCAATTAAGCTACACAAATGCTTCTCCTTTTCATTCTTATATGGAATATGCCAGGCTAAAGCAGCATCTGTATAGCTTAATTGCTATGAATATATTTTCATAACTTACTATTACATATTTTATTCCAAATTATTTTCTAATGATGCAATTGTTATTCCTACAGTGTTTTATAGTGTAGGGAATTAGCACTCAACCTTTTATTGTAATCAGCTGAATTTTCGGCAAAATAACTATAATTTTTTTTTTTCTTTTGTGTTTCAGAAAAGAAAAAATCAGAATATAACAAAAACAAGTTTCAAAACATTTTTAATTACAATTATGCCAGCTACAAAATTATATTCAAAAATATATTGCTGAACCTATCGTAGCATACATAATTGTAATATAAAAAAATTTTTTTTTTTTAAATAATTGGAATGTATATGAAACAATAATATATAATTATTGATAGAACGATTCCAATAGTTTTCCCCAATTCTGATACAATTACTGATTCCGTACTAAATTCCTAATTCTAATACAGTTAGTGATTCTGATTATTTTAAAATTTCTTAATATTTAGTTGTAGAGTTATTTTTTTTTTTTTAATCAATTTTTCAGATTAGGTTCTCTACAGTGCAATGTAGACTACAATGTATTATGAACGAAGTCATTGCAGGGAAGCATGTGAAGCTTCTTTCCAGTGCACTGTGATGAGTCCCTGACTAGAGCAGACAATCAATTTGATTGAAAAAAAGGAGCAATTTCACAGATTGCAATGGCAATAAAAGTATGGGAGATCATCATTCATTTAATCATGGCCAACGTTGAATCTCCTTGCTAATAATTTTATAAAATCAACAGTAGGTTCTCTACAGTGCAATGTAGACTACAATGTGTGAACTTAGTCACTACGAGAGGCATGTGAAGCTTCCCCCCAGTGCACCACGATGTGTCCTCAGATATTTGATTTGATTTAAAAAAAAAAAAAGAAAAAAGTGCAATTTCACTGATTTTGATGAAAATAAGTATGCTGTGCAACATTCATTGACCCTCACTCAATCCCAGGCAACACCGGGTCTCCCTGCTAGTCAATATTTATAAATTTTTTTCATTAGTACCTGCAATGGAAGATGATAAAAAAAAAGCAAATAAATAAATAAGCAATTAAAAGAATCATTTCTTTCATCAGAAAATAGGGGCAAATTTTTACAATTTCTGATTAATCGTCCCAATATAAATATATATATATATATATATTCATACCTATTTCTATTTACACTCTTATTCTGTCTTTTCCCTACCCCTCTCCATCACTTATTTTCATTATATTGTAATTTTTTTTTGCCTTGAAAAATTTGCTGAAAAAAGAAAAAAAAAAAATTCTAAACTGATAATTTGTAAATATTTTCTCCCCAAATTTTTATCAACCCGGTTTACAATCTGCTCTATTTTTTATATAATCTCAAAATCGACTACTTTATAAACCCAGTGATTTTAAGGGCTCGTGTGTGTATATATATATATATATATATATATATATATATATATATATATATATATATATATATATATATATATATATATATGATGTAGTCTTGTAATTGTTATTGAAATTAATTGTGTATACATATTCGTACAAGATGTCTAAAAACACCCTCTCCATTTTTGTTTTTTAAAGAGAATGTTGACAAATTCCAAATATGTTAACTTATAAAAGTATTAAACAAATTTTTTTTTTTTAAATAGGAAATACTTTTTCAGATATCCTGTTTCTTTTTTTTATCTCGCTGTATATCCATCAACAAATCATTTTAATGAAAAGACTGAACACAGTATTAAATTAGCATGTTGCTTTTGTTTTACTTTTTACACAATATCTCTGCAGGTATTGTTATTTAAATATTTCGCCAGTTTTCTTTATCTTGGTAGTTTCCGTTTTCACAGCGTTTATTATTGTTTTCCTTTCTGGCATTCTTTTGAGAGTCAGCAATCTGTTGGGAATTTGAATTTAGCCTTTTTTAACAAAACAGAAAAACTCGTACATAGCAATTCTTAGAATATTTGACATTCTATTTCAAGTTCAGCATCGCACATGCAGAGAAATTCAATTAATTCGATACACATAGGGTTTGCTAAGTACAAGTTATTCTCAACTCTTACATAACAACACATGTTGAATATTAAGACTGCTTTAAATGTTGTTTGTTTTGGTTTTCGCGATATGTTTTGAATGAATTCAATTATTTACGAAAGCGCATTTTTACCTAAATGCGAGCTGGGAACAATTTTCTCTTTAACCAATTTGGTACCCCCACATGGGGAGCAGTGTATATATTATTTTTAAAATGTAATTATCCACTAACACGTGTTTCGTCGTCTCGCTATATTCAGCCACTCTGATGAGTCGTAGACGGCGAAACAAGTGTCAGTGGATAAAAAAATAATAAGACTGCTTTAAAGATATTGAACTTTATAGTTCGTCGTAGGCAAGCAAATAAGACATTAAAACGAGATGAGGCATATGATTACATCAAGAAATACATTGTTCCCATACATAAAAGAATGCACAATTATTCATGTAAAAAGATAATGTGGAAGTTTACATTTTCTTGTGGCATCTTTATTGTTAGGGGATGTACCTCCAAAGCTGGTCCTGTTTGTCTGGCCAACAAGTCATGACTAAATCTGGCCTTATTTCTGTACCAAAGAATGGAAGAAAAGGTGCCAACCAAAACCTCATCTTATTTATATTATGGAATTTAAGCTGCCACCCTCTATGGAAGTAACTTTCACCTAAAAATCAAGGGAGAAAACTCTGGTTTGACACCTTTTTAGTCTTTTGTTGAAAATTGGGTGTGTATTTAGAATTAAACTTATTTTTAAATAAGTTTAAACAAAACAAAACAAAAATGCAGAAATTTATAACAAAGTAGCAAAATATTTTATTTTCTTAAATAAATTAAAAAAAAAAAACTTGATCAATTTACGTGATTTTTGGAATATAACATCTTCGTTCTGTAAAGATTTTTTTTTCTTTTTTTTTAAACAATCCTAAATTAGCACCAAAACTTGTTAGGATACCAACTATGAGAAAAAGCTGAACAATGGTTGAAACATGAAAAATGGAAACAACTAAGCAAACTTTTGAATGTTTATTTTTTGTTTTCGTATAATTTATATTTTTATTGATAATTTTTTCTTAAATTCAAAATTTGTCATAAAATTAAATTGGTGTTGTGATTAAACAATTAAAATTTCTTTTTATCATTTAGTTAAATCTTACAACCTTAAGTTGCTGAATGCTTGGAAGTAACACTTAGCTAATATGCATATGTTGACCAAAGATGTGCATAGAAATAACCTTATGTCAAACTTGTCTTTGTGAGAAAGTAATGTCTATTTTGAATGTGCGTAAACTGAACGATTAGAAATTTTCAGATTTGTGCCATTTATTTTTTTTTTATTGAATCTTAATAAAGTTTATCAAAATTTGATAAATTAATTCACACCAATTAATGTAAAGTTATTAAAAGGTCCACATTTGGTGAAATCACAATCAAAGTTTTAAAATATTTCATAAAATAAAAAACTCAGTTTGAATTGATTATTTTTATTTTATTTTTTTAGATATTTTCATAAATTTTTCTTGGAGTATTTCATTAAAAATAAAAATTGTTATATACATCGTAATTTTTTTTTTTAAATTATTTTTTTATTCAATCAAGTAATCGCGTAACTGTTGGTATATAATTTTGTTTTGATTCTAAAACAATTTCTGTTATTTAGTACTGGTTGTATCTACCTGGTGTTGTCCGGTTGTTTATTTTTAATAGAATTTTTATATTTAAATTTTGTTTAATTTGTTAAAAAATAAATTGTTTACATTTTTTTTTTTGCTCTATAAATTTATTAGATGTTTAAAAAAGAAAGAAAAAAAAAGCTTTCGACATTTTAATATACAAGAATTTGTTAAGTATTTTAAAGTGATAAATGCTTTTTGATTCAATAAAAATGCTTCCAAATTTTGAAGGATGACAAATAAAATGAATTGAAAAATTTTTTTCTTTTAGTTATTAAAAATGTCTGGTTTGTTTACAGATATTTTTATTAAGCCATGATCATAAAACCATTAGCAATAGACAGAGGATACTAAGCTAATTTAGGGAATGCATAAAACTTAAGAAATATCAAAATACTCAATACAGAATTCTGAAAATATGACAGTGATACATGTTTATTCACAGAATTCTGAGGTAGCACACTTAGGACTGCCGAACACAATGTGAAAGAAGATAGCCGGTACATCTCTGAGCAAACACCAACGTCATTATGCAGAGGATCTAATGTGAATGTATATTGTTGCAGGTTTCGTCTGTTCAGCCACAGCACAGAACGGTATTTAAGCATTGCAGTGAAGCAAGACTTATGAAATAATCTGTAGGCAACAAAAGCAACTATTACATTCTGGCGAGTAAACAGCAGATCTAATCAAAGCAGATCATATACTCCAGAGGGAACAGGGTTGCAGCAGGGAATGTAGTATATATCTGATGGCATGACACTAGATGCTCAAGAGAATCATAGAACACCTTGGCAACTCCAATGTACACTAGGGACCCGTATTCCAAGTGGGGGCGAATCATTGCCTTGTAAAGCCTAGTCAGCAAATTTAAGGGTAATTTTTAAAAAAATTTGTTTGCTTAAAATTTAATTTGAATAAATTTTCTCAAATGATTAAAGTGTTAGAATTGTTCCAAGCAGTGAATCGGAACAATTCTAAGTTCAGAATTTTTATTTTTTTATTTTTATTTTTTTTTTTTATGAATGTAAAAAATATAAATATCTGCATCTAAATTTTTACTTTTTTTTTTTTTAAATAAAAAAATCAATTTTTATATAATTAAATTTTTTTGTTCAATTTATTTTATTAAAAAAATAACTGAAACAATTTTCTCAAATACCAAGTATTTGAATTGTTCAGATTCATCACTTGAAATAAAACTAATTTCAGAATTAAAAAATTTTTTTTTTTTAAATGTATAATTTTTTTTTTTTTTTTACACAAGCCAGAAGATGAGTTGGCTGAAATGTTGTGAAACAACAACTATGAAGATGAGGATAAGTCTGCGAATAAATAAACAAATAAATAAATAAACAAATAAACAACTAAATAAACAAATAAATAAATAAATAAATAAACAAATATATAAACAAATAAACAACTAAATAAACAAATAAATAAATAAACAAATATATAAACAAATAAACAACTAAATAAACAAATAAATAAATAAACAAATAAATAAACAACTAAATAAACAAATAAATAAATAAACAAATAAACAAATATATAAACAAATAAACAACTAAATAAACAAATAAATAAATAAACAAATAAATAAACAAATAAATAAATAAACAAATAAATAAACAAATAAACAAATATATAAATAAACAAATATATAAATAAATAAACAAATATATAAATATATAAATAAATAAACAAACAAATAAATAAATAAATATATAAATATATAAATAAATATATAAATAAATAAACAAATAAATAAATAAATATATATATAAATATATAAATAAATATATAAATAAATAAACAAATATATAAATAAATATATAAATATATAAATAAATAAATATATAAATAAACAAACAAACAAATAAATAAACAAATAAATATATAAATAAATAAACAAACAAATAAATAAACAAATAAATATATAAGCAAATAAATAAATAAACAAATAAATAAATAAACCAATAAACAAATAAATAAATAAATAAATATACAAACAAATATATAAATAAATAAATATAGGCTCCCATGAAAGTCCTCATCTCAGTCGTCTCTTAAAATCACAAACCTAGTACAAGGACACTTAAGCAAAATTGTATTTTTAATGAATGTAAAAACTCGTATTTCTACTGAGTTGTAAACAATGACGACACATGGATATATGAAAACATTTTTTTTTTGTCGGTGATGAATAGTTGTTTGTTATGAGGATGATGCACGCAAGGGAATTCAATGGCCTGATTTTTCTCTGGTCCAAATCGTCAACCAGCTTCAATATCTTTTTCATTTGTTATTACATAACCATTTGTGACCACCTGGAAATGCAATTTTGGGGTGGCATTGTCACTGGAGCCACACCCCCAGGTGTTTTATTCAGTCATTGTCATTTCACTGAAATTGGTTTCACTTTATTACACCTGTGTAACCTTTTGCCAAAAATGACCTTTCAAAACATCATACATTTAACTTATTTTCTTTTTTGACAATTGATCAAGTTTGTTGTTTCTTCCCATGCAGGCGTCTGATGTCAGGAACGCAATACTGTGATGATATAAAAGGGGTTGGAGCTTGGTTGATAGTGTGGGACCTGCGAGTTTAGAGACTTTTTGAACCGTGTCTGAGAGAGAGAGAGAGAGAGAGAGAGAGAGACTAATGATAAATGCACCGGCCAAGATGTGGCAACAATACTCCATGCATGAGTGAATATATCGTTTTTAGCTTTCCTAAGTTTTTTTTAAATTCATTTATCATTAAGTATCCGGCTTTATCGGAATGTACACTGCAAAAATACTTGGTGGACCTCTTGGAAATTCCTTGGTGATTTCTATATTGACTTTTTTTTTTTTTAATTTTCTTCCTTTGAAGATTGTAATGCTGGGTATGGGGCAGCCAAACCAGCTGCCGACATTGCCCTGCTTTTTATTGAAACCAATCGAGAGCTCTTTTTAGTATCCTCGTTGTTCCCTTAAGTGCAATTGTCTGGATCTCTTTTGCACTTGGTTCATCAATATTATTAGTTAGGTAAGACTTCAGGTTCTTCTTCATAAGACCTGTGGCACCTATGATAACTGGTATGATTGATATCTCCCTAAGATTTTTTTTTTTTTTTTTTTTTTACACAGTGATCACCACTTATCAAGGCCCGGAAGCCACTCAGGGATAAGGGTTATTGCAAGTACATCACGTTAGTGAGGAGATTTTATGAAGTGTTTAATTAGGGGGGCGGTTCATTAGGAATTTGTTAACATTAGACTTGAAGACATCCAAGTTGTAGTCCGGAGGGAAGCAGGCAGACGGAACAGAGTTCCACAGGCGTGCAGTTCTAAGAAAGAAGCTTTGCTCATGAAATCCGCGTTTTGATTTAGGCACAGATATAGAGTGGGGGAAATTTTTCACAGTGGATTCAGCTAGACGGGTGATTTTCGTGAAAGTTTGGCGAGGGGGGACCAGGGATTGGAGTTCAGACGAGCACCTGCCATGAAAATAACGATAAAACAAGGATAGGCTCGCAACGTCTCTTCTGTGGGAGAGGGGTTGCAGGGTAGAGAAAAGGGCATCCCCCACTAGACCACGAAGTCTATTTTGTACTCTGTCAAGGCATGATAGGCTGTTTTTGGCAGCTCCTGCCCAGATATGGCAACAGTATTCCATCCTTGGCCGTACTTGGCTTTTATATAGATAGAGAATTGCATAAGTAGTGAGATATCTTCTGGAGGGGTAGAAGGATCCCACCATCTTTCCAGCGACCTTGGCAACAGACTTGATGTACGTGTTCCATTTCAGATCAGGAGTAAAGGTCAAACCCAGAAGCTTGTCAAAACACGGGGCCTCACCCAGACGAGAGCCATCCATCACAATTGATGCCAGCTGGGGATCAGAGCGTTGATGATGTAAGGATAGGAGTTTGGTTTTAGATTCCAGTTTCTTTTCATATCATACATGAGACCTTGATATTTGGTCTGTTTCTCTCTTTCAGCTCTGTTCAGACCGCCATCATTAGGGACACTCACTTCAACCAAGGTTGCAACTCTCTCTGACTTATTCCATATAACTATGTCAGGTTTTACATTTTCAATGTAGGTGGCTGTAGGGATTACATGGTCGTAATGTATGGTATATAAGTTATTAATATTTCTTGTGAATTAATCTCTCAAGGTCAATACTATTAAGAAAAAAACTAATGTCTTCATAAAACAATTTGTCATCGTT
>NC_136508.1:34566845-34609345 GCF_053919585.1 Euprymna scolopes | reverse complement strand
ATTATTAGTAGAAATACAATGTTCAATCGTAGCATAAGGACCAATAAAATATATCATCTATATCGCTTGATTTTCGACTAATTGTTAGTTTAAAATTGTATTTCTTCTCCTGAGCTAAAATTCTCATTTACTTTTGAAGCTGTAGAAAAGTTTTATCACTGGCTGCCATATTGTACATTTTTCCGTCAGAAATATTTTTACGCGATTTTTTTTACGCAAATCGAACTTTTTACACACGCGCGCGTGCGCGCGCATACGCTCGCGCAACCTTTACAAATCTTTTCTTTTACATAAAAATAAAGTTTAAACGAATGTAAGAGATTCAAAAACAAATGTGGCTTTTCATTGACAATTTCATTAAAAATTGAAAACGCCTGGTGATTATCGAGGAAGGATAATTTAAAAGTCGTTCTGGTGCATAACCTTGTAGAAATATATCATCTTCAACGTTGACTTGTATTCAGTTGTTAATTGGGGTAGGAAATAACTTGTTTAATCCTGTTAAAACTCAGCTTGTATCTTTCAATCGTAGGCGTGCCCCTTTTCTTCTTGAAATTCTCATGAATGACTGCTCTTGAAGAAAAATTGACTGAAACTTCTTGGCCTTTCTTTCTCATCATATCTCTCACGGGGTAGATTTATTAGATCCACTGGTATTTCTGTTTCTTGTAAAATCGGTTATCTTTATCATCCTAAACACTTTCTCACACCCGAGACTATTCTCTATCTCTACAAATATGTATGAAATATTGTTGTCGTATTCGGGCTGGTGAATCTCTATTTCAGTTGGAGGTTCTTGATCAAGTATAAAAATGTATGCGTAATTTTCTTGTGCTCAACCTTTCCCTCATAGACATGATGTTGCTGGTCTCTATCTTTTAAAGAAATGTCTGATTGATTCCCTTCTTCTTCTGTTTCAGCTCGTTTGGTCTCCGTCAATTCGTGGCATCATCATCATCTTCATCATTATCGGCAGCAGCAGCAGCAGCAGCAGCAGCAGCAGCAGTAGTAAAAATATGTTTTAATTTGATGACATTATGTTAAAGCGGAAAATTTTACAATAATTTTTTCATGACTCAATTTCTGATTCAAGGGAGATAAATCTAAATATTTTGTACACAGTTAACTCCTATATATGACAAAACTTCTTGTTTAACTTAAAATTTAAATATAACGACAATTGCATATTTCATATAATTCCATTGGCGCTTCAAATTTTTTTTTTTTTATGACGAGTGAACACAGACGGTTCCATCGTAGCATAGAGATTAAAATATATCACCTATTTTGCTGGTTTTTGGGCTGCCGTTGAATATAAAAGTGTTGTTTCAATGCTTGTGGAGATTGGGGCTCTTTTAAACCGACGCGTTTCAGATGAAACAGCGTTTCAAGGGTCCAAACATTTTAGGGGATTTAAAATCCGCAACCTTTTTGAAAATACGGTCATCAATAAGGTCAACAGGATAACCATTATTGATGAATATTTCCCTGATCTTATCGAGTTCGGCGTCTAATCTGTTAGGCGAACAAATCATGAGGGCTCTATGTACCAAAGTATTAATTAGGCCGACTTTACGTGATTTTGGTACAAAAGACAGCCAGTTCACATATAGGCCAGTAAATGTCGGCTTTCTATAAATTGTAGTGAGAAAGCCCCCCCCCCCTTGAAAGAATGTTTTGACCCTTGAAATGCTTGGTTTATTTAAAATTACTAGGGATTGGGGAAAAGAGTAATAGACTTTCCAAACAGATTCGCAGAAGTATTTACGACTGCTTTTATTCTGTGTCCTTGCGTTTGGTATATACTACGAGACCTGCTTTTCCGTCTTTTCGCAAGGATAGTTTGCCTTACATCCAAAATAGCAATATTGTATATCAATTTAGATGCCAGTGCGATGCTGGTTATGTTGGGCGAACATCCTTGCACCTTTTGACTCGTATAAACCAGCATGTTCCATTGAAAATCAGACAAGGGAGGATGGAGTCTGGTGGTCTCCCTCCTTCTGCAGCCTTGGACTCTGCTATTGGCCAGCATTTGGTTGACAACCTGTGCTGTGCCGATAGGTATAAAATAGAATGGTTCGAGGTGCTACATAGAGTGGACTCCAGAAACCATTTAAAGATTTTGGAGTCTGTCTCTATTGCGGTGAGTCAACCTATTTTGTGCCGGCAAAAGGAAAAATCCAACGTATTGTTTCTCTTTGGGGAACTTTGAATCTTTTCTCCCGTTTTCTTTTCCTCGTTGTGCCAATATTTTAATCGTTTTTTAAACGTTAATAAATTTATTTTAGTGTCCCCGTACTTTTGGAACATTTAATAAGTTCCCCATTAGAAGTCTTTATTTTCGACATAATATTATTTTGTATGCTATCGATTTTCTCCTGATGAGATGATAGCCGAAAGAGTTCTTGAGAAACTTCTGCTTATTATTTTCAAAACTGTATATATATATATATATATATATATATATATATATATATATATATATATATATATAAACACACACACATATACACACAAACATACACATATACATACACACATACATATACACACCCACGCACACCCACACCAGCATACACAGAACACATACACACACAGTCAGACCATCCGCAGGCGCAGACACACATCTCCATCCACACGTGTCCCCAAATCTCCACAGACGTATACGAGACACATATACATATAGACATCAACATAGACTCATGCATATACCCACATACATACACACGCATGGACACACAGATACCCGCTCACTCACAACGCATAAAAACACAGCAATACATACACAAATGCAAAAACCTTTTTTAATAATAATAATAATAATAATAAGGTGCCCTTTTACTTCAGTAGTGTGGTAACCCCTTTATATATGAAACAGCGTACCACTACAGTCCCCACGGGCGTATATATACATACATAACATACATACATATATACCTGGACACCCATACATTCTTGTAATATACATTATTACAATCATCGTATATGAGAAAGCCTATTTTAATTGTTCATATATATATATATATATATATATATATATATATATATATATATATATATATATATATATATATACACATATATATATATATACATATACATTTATATACATACACACACATACGCATATACACACATATATACATATATACATACACATGCATACACATACATACATAAATACACTTATACATACATATTTACACAAAATACAGACATATATATATATATGTACACTGCCACCAAATGATACATCTAAAATAGAAATAGAAATGAACTCATTCACTATATAATTCTCTTTTCTATCAAACTCCACACGCATAGTTATATTACCCACCCCTACCCGCTTGTTACTTTTTCATAAGTTGTACGTTTTTTTACTACGTAAAAAATTATAGTGAATTCAGCTTGAAGTCCATAGGTCTATCCTCATATTTAGTAAGCACTCTTTCGAGGGTTACACAGATATACATAAGATATATAACGATATAATAATAATAATATATGACATATGACAAAAAATCAGAGTATTTAGGTTATATAAACGGAGTATAAAGGCTTATATATCGTAGTACTTACCTTCATCTTTATTCATTCCTCCTTATTTCTTTTTTTTTCTTTCACTTTTCATTTTTTACTTTTTTTTATCTATTTATCTATTTATTTATTTATTATTATTATTATTATTATTATTATTATTATTATTTTCTTTTCTTTTTCTTTTATAATTTTCCTACCCACGTATATATACATATACCTACAGATCATATACACATACATGCACACACCCAAAAATATCCACATGCATACATTATTACGAGGTTCACCTAAACAATCTATTACTCGTTTGGTTTAAATATACTTTCATACAGGTATTTATTTAGGTTAGTAATATTTTAACTGCTTGAGAAAGTAGAATATTAAGTGACTTATGTAATCCATACGGGTATGATCATAGTTACGACCTCACTTATCCTCTTTAGGGGGGGGTTATTGGATGGGGGATAGTTGTACTCATAGTTGTTCTGATCTTCTAATTTAGAGTTCTTTAAGTGCGTGTATTCTGAAATGTTTGCAGGATATAGAAGTTTCTTGTTTAATATTTAACAGTTTATCCCTATCCTTAAACCTAGTTATTTTAAGTTTTTCTGATAAGCATAATGGACATGGTGAGTTTAATGAATGGCAAGTATTGGCCCTTCTAATAATCTTCCATTCTATTCTAAGTGTTTTATTTTCTCTAACTAATTTCCAGTAGTATAACGATAAGGAAGTGTCCTTTTCATACGTTTGATTATTCATCGAACGTGCATGTCCATAGAATCTATTTTTGAAAGTCATTTGGGTACTACCTATGTAGAATTTTTCATCCCTTGGGTTCTCTACTGGGAATATCCTAGCCTGGTATACCACTGATGAGGTTAGACATTCATTTTTTATTGGGCATTCCTCAGGCTTTTAGCAGTTACATTTATTCACAGCCGTGTTATCACTAGTATTTACACTTTCTCTATTAATCATCCTTAAGATTCTTCCATTATGCTTTTTTATAATTCTTTCCAAGTTATCACCACAGCTATAACTTAATTTTAATGTATTTTTATTAAATATTTTATGTAATATATTATTTGGTGGGAAATGCTTGTTAATAAGTTGTAAAAAATTTGCACCAAGTTTTGTTTTCAACATAATATTAAAGGGGGGGGTGAACCAAATCACCTTCCTATTACGATTCCTTGACCTATTTGTGCTAGCATTAGTTACTTTATATTTTATATCTATGTCCTTATACACACTATTTTTAAGTGCTGTATTATAAATAGCTTTGCAATCATTGAAAGTTACTTCATCAGATGAATTGTTACTTATTCTACTTTCAATAGATAACGGTATATGTTTAATAATGGATGGTGGATGGTTAGACTGCGGGTGTATATAAATAGGGTTAGCGTTATCCTTCATATATGGTTTATAAGTATTTAAATCAAGATCTAAAGTAACGTCAAGGAAGTTAACCTGTTTTAAGTTAGCATTAACTTCTACTTTTAGGCCGAAATCTTTCATGTCCGTATGGATTGCTCTCCTAACCTGATCACATTTAACACTTGTAGCATTCCTCACTATTATTAGGCCATCATCACGATATAAGCCTATGTCCCTTCCATCAATAGTATCATCTTTTGCTAAACTATAAATGATATAAAGTCCAACGAGATCTGTTACTTCTGCAGAGTCCAGCGATCCCATTGATACCCCGAAAAAGTCGTTTTGCCCATTTTTAGTCCATTGTTCTCCATTATAGACAAGGACAGTTGTGCGGCATTTCATAATGATTTCAAAATCCTCATCGGAGACATTGGTATAGGGCTTAGCAAATTCAATTGCCTTTCCAAAAAGATCCTTTGTGATTGACGGGTAGTAATCCATTATGTCAAATTGCACAAAGGCACATTTTTTCTTGTTGGCAATGTTAAGAAACCATTTTACAGAATCCGCTGTATTTATCCATAAGTTCAGGTTGAATTTCCGTTTTAATTCTAGATTGATCCTCTCTAATATTCTTTTACTAATCTTTCCAATTTCGGGCCTGGTTGGGTTAATCAATCTTGTTGTTGGTTTTGTGTGGAAGCTAGGTTTATGATGCTTTAAAAGGATATACGCTTCGTTTCCTCTAAGCTTATTTACTCTATCACTGATTTGTAATTCATCCGTGATTTTCTTACTGTCCTTATTTATCAAATCAATTACGTTGCTATTTTTTACCTTGTGATAGTCTTTTTTCAAATTCTTCTGAACTAGGTTATTATATTTCTGTTTGTCTAATTTATAAAAGTTTCTGGTCTTATCCGCCTTAACAAGGATATGCTGTGATTTGTTGATCTCTCCTACAATACTTACGAGTTTTTTTTTGGAAATGATTTTTAGTTTTGTGGAATTCTAAATTTCTAATTAGTGAATAGAGATCCTTCTCGAATAGCACTAATTGTGGGATTACTGGTGGTGATTTTATGCTTTTAAATCCATGTCTTTCTTTTTTGGTGTTATCTTTATCAAGAAAAAAGGTAGCCTTCCATTTCATCCTTTTGAGTAATTCATCCATTTTCATTATCAATTTTAGTAAATAATCCTTGGTGTTTGGTGTGGGGATGTTCTTTAGTGACGTATCGAAGTTAATCCTTTCCATGTTTGTGTTTTATGAAGACACGAAGCAAAGTGCTCAACTATGCAGGAGCATTTGTATTTAGCCAGTAGAGTTTAGTTTCCTAGAAGTACATCCAATGAAACAACATGTGTCTACCAAAGAGTGCTCAATGAGTGAACAGAGCAGGTATATGAAATTTATTTATACAAACATTGATGGCTACATATGTGCATACATGTTTCTGTAATCACCCGTGTTGGGGGATTACGTCTTCAGACCAAGAATTATCGTCGAGAACTGATATTTCAAACAAAAACATTTTCTTATTTCGTTTACAAATATATATATATATATATATATATATATATATATATATATATGTATATATATATATATATATATATATATATATATGTTGTAATGTAAAGTTATAAATTATTATTAAAAACAAACTAGATTGTATACCATCTTGTAAATCACACCTTTAAAACAATTGTGCATTTATTTTAGCCACGTTCTTTACATCTTAAAAAGCATATATTATTTTTACACATGAGACGCTTCATTAGTTCAAGAAATTTAAATATAATTTTAGCTGAGGCATATAAAAGCATCCAGATTTTAAATGAACAGTAATCAAAACTGCCTGAAAACGACTGATGAAACTCAGTCGAAAGTAATTGCAAAAACAACCAAAAGAAAAAAAAACAGATGGACAAAGATGACTATGGAACTTTCTTGCACGAATTCTATCGAGAAATAAGAACGATTTGAAAAATGGGAAAATTACAAAAAAAAGTTTATTAAGCAAAAACACTCCATGCTATTCAACAATATTTGTCTGAAAAAAAAAAAAAAAATTAAAGAAAAAAAAAAAACATATATATATATATATATATATATATATATATATATATATATATATATATATACACATACAGTTGAGTTTTTTTTTTCATTCTGAGATTTATATTAAAAGCCTACTTTTTCTATTTAAAAATTATTAAAACGTATATAGTAATATACTCAGTCATGGATATGCGAGTAACTAGAGGAACGTTAACTAATTTGCAGATTTCTTTGAAAAATAATTACTTATCATTTTTTATGATTTCTTATAAGATGATTGGTTTCATTTCACTATTACGCTGAATTCTATTTATGCATAGTATCTACATTCTGCATAATTGCATAGAATTTTAGATGAAAACGTTCTAGTATACAGAATATTTTTATATATATGCATGTATATATATAAATAACCTTATCGGTGTGTGTGCAAAAAGGTTCTACCAAACTCCTTTCTTAATATTTGGTCTACAAAGTTGAAATTTGATATATAGGGTATTTAGCCCTTTAGCACACTTTTGGTTTGGTTTTTAGCTGGCCAAAATTGTTGCTAATCGATCAAAATTGAAAAGAAAACAGTCGACCTTGGCAGAATAAGTCGAATAATATTACTCCTCCTGTTAGTTTAGCACATGCACAAAATTAAACATTCATAAATCAAAGCTTCTGAATTTTTAACCTTTCATATCCATTTTTTGGTAGCTCAGACGGTAATGATCCTGGAGAGATAAATAACGACACAGGCTGGAGTGCTGAACGTTCTGGTTTCGATTCTCGCAGATAGTACTCAAGTCATGTTTTTTTTTTTAATAAATTTTTAAATCAATATTATATATTAGATAATAACCAATAGAGAATTGGCTCTATAATAATAAAGAAGAAGTCTGCATGAATTAAAATATAATATTTAATCATATTTTATGACCGGGCAATACTGAGCGACCTACTAGTAGTGATATATAATGAGGAGTCATTAGATTGCATATCTATAAAGCAAAATAAGTTTAAGGATACTAAAATTTACGCTAGAATTGTCCATGGTGTAGTGGATAAAGTACTTGATAAAATTTAGCAGTAAACTGACACTCTTCTGGAAGTTGAAGGTTCAATCCTCTGTGCGGGCGACACTTAAAATACAATCGCAAATTACTTAGGATTTCTATCCAATCATGGCTGACAGAACGAGAACGGTGGTTATGTAGTAGTATAATAATCGTTGATGGTGTATATTGGGTAGAATTGGATTATTTAAGGGGACGGCTCAACAAGAACTTATTTACATTGGACTTGAAGGCTACTGTATTGTAATCGGCCAGAAGCAGGCAAGTGGAAGAATGTTCAACAGGTGGGCAATTCTAAGAAAGAAACTTTGTTCATGGAATCTGCATATTATGACTTGTGACCTGAAATCACAGCTGAAAAATGTATGCACATAAGGAGCCAATAATGCTTGTATAAATAAAGAAAATTATATTATAATAGTGCTCTACTTAGTACTGAGCACTATTTTATAAACACTGAAATTTCATTAAATTGCATTGGTAGTCCGTCTTGTTTAAAGAAGACTTTCTTTTGTCAACTCGTCTGTATTTTCGGAGACACAGGATCTTTGTGGACGATTGTTTGCCGGTTCGATTGATCATTAAAATAGTTCTTCCATTCCTTTCGTTCATGTTTGCACCATTTTTGATTAGTCTTGACTTTTTTGGAGACAAAAATGGTTTCTATTTCTTTTCTTGAGTTCTCCTTACAACAAGCACCTTGTCATGCGGTATTCTTCCATACGGATGACCTACCCACTGCAGTTGGGCCTTAATAAGCATACACTCTATGTTTGATAATTTGGGATAGTCAAGGACGTCATAATTAATGTGGTCCTGCCAACAGATTTCAAGTATGGAACATAAAGCATGCATGTGGAATTTATCCAAATTTTTAATGTGTTTACAGTATAGCATCCAAGTTTCAGATTCGTAGAGGAGAGGTGGGGGGGGGGACCACTGCATTCCACACTTTCAATTTTTGTACTCAAGCGTATATTGTGCTAGCTGAGCAATGAGCATCTCGTTTCGGAGTCTTCTTAAAGTTGGATGACTTTGCTAAATCATGCATCGATTTCTCCGTCCATCGAGCCGTTAGAGGAAATGGTGCTTCCTAGACATTAGTATTTCACATTTTTCAACTGAATGTTGCCATGACAATGGTCAAGGTGGGTGTGGGGGGCTGTTTCTTATGCATGGTGACAAAACATTGCAGTTTTACTATAATTATATATATATATATATATATATATATATATATATATATATATATATATATATATATATATATCCTTTTCCTATAATTATTTTCATATAATTATTATTCACCACCCAAAAAACTTTTTCAATATTTGTGCTGAAAAGCAAAATACGTGTCTATTCACAGCTGAATATTTTGCTAACCGCATTTCATTTCCTTTGATGATATGAGCCATTATTGAAAATCCATGGCTTAAGGAAATTAACATAACCCCTTTCTATATATTCCTTTTATTAAACAATAAATTCTTAACTCGAATATATGTGTCTATATTTTGATTTTCAGAATTTAACTTTAACCATTAAACTTATATATTGCTCTATTCTTAAATATTGAGCTTCTCTTTTTTTGCTAGGATCACCCTGAAAGTATTACCTCAAGTAATACCTATCAGGATATTTCACCTGATTTTTAATCTGTGTCTTATCTCGCTTATATATATATATATATATATATATATATATATATATATATATATATATATATATAATCATCCACATACAGTACTATTTTCGGTATTTCACAGCTCATCAGTGTGACTAGACTAGTGTTTCATCCTTTCAGGGAAGGGAATTATCAGTGCAGGGAGTTATGATTACAGCCAATCGGGAAATTCGAACCCGGCCACGAAGCCAACTCTGACTCCATTAGCAAGGAACAAATCGTACGGCCAACGTTAACTGCAAGAAATACAGTTTAAACTAACATTTATTTAAAGTGTAAATATTAAGGCAGTTGAGAGTAATATATATATATAGTTGAGAGTAATATATATATATATATATATATATATATATATATATTATTCTCAACTGCCTTAATATATATATATATATATAACCTCAAGCCTCAAGCCAGGATCGAAACCCGACCGCCCAAATGACAGTCAAGGCTTCTCACCATTATGCTATACGGTTGCTGCTGTGTGGGTAATGAATACATCGTCCAAATGCCTTCGCTCGATTATATATATATATATATATATATATATATATATAAAGTAATAGGGTTCGTGTGTCTGTCTGTGTGTACAGCTCTCCGCCATCAACGAAATATAAAGGAGGTAAGAGGGTAGATCTCTCCTGGTAGAGAAACATTAGAACCCATTTTAGGATGTTTCTGTTATAGGAGACATAAGAATCTTTGCCTAATTTCTTTATATACTATTCTACAAACAACCCCCATATCGAATGACTTATGCTCATTTGCATATCACATTATATTAAATCTCTTTAACTAATTACCTCGACCTTATTACATATTGGAAATATTCTAATCATTTCAACTGTACTATTTACAAAATCTATTTAACATTTAATCTTTCTTCTATCTTCTATCTATCTATATCTATATCTATCTTCTATATATATCTATAAAAACAGAGATGTGTGTGTGCCACAGACGATTTCTGATTGGTTAATCCAATAATCACATCTCCTAAAAAACAATCGTTTCTACGCTCTTACCTTTACCATAAAATATTATGGCTTTATTTATTGTCCATCTTGGAAGGGTTTAATTTTTTAATAACTTGTTATTTACAAATTAAAAAAATACGAAACTATTATACGAAACTAAACTACACGAAATACGCGCACACACGCACACACACACGTTCACTACCGTCACGTTGTTATGGCAACCAAACCCGCTGACTTCTTTTTCTCATTTCACTCGTGGTCTTAAATTCATTTCGGGTTTGTATTACTGTACACATAGATTCGAATAAGTTGCCAAAAAACAAATATATAACAAATAAATGTTATCAAAGGCAAATTTTTCGTGTTTTTATTCAATTTAACATGTTTATTCAGCTCGAAAAGCATACAGTGTTTACCGATGTATTGGAAAATTCAAGATGGCGGCCGATTCTCTCTTTAACACGGTAAGTTTGGAAAAAGGTGTAATAAATAAAAAACCGGTTAAAATACTGTTAAAAACTCGCTCAATATATGTTACCGTGACATAGGTTGACATATATTCGGCGGGTTTTTAATAGTATTTTGTATAGTTTTTTATTTATAACACCTTTTCCCAAACTTACGGTGTTAAAGAATAGGTGAGACGCCATCTTGAATTTTCCAACACATCGGTAAACACTGTATTCTTTTCGAGCTGAATAAACATGTTAAATTGAATAAAAACACGAAAAATATATCCAGTTTTTATCGGTTTTTTACCTTCTCTGCAGAAGTACAAAAAAAAAAAACAAACAAAAAAAAAAACGGAAGGTACTTTTACAGAATGTTAAACTAACCCTAACCGATGTTTTATGTTTAGTTTAGGAAAAGTCAGAAGAAATAAAAGTCATTATTGCATGAAATATACGTATTTAGTTGAAGTATTGTTTATGTCAATTCTTTCGAAGAAATTTAGCAAGAATACCTGTAAACCAGGAAATCAGTAAAATGTCATCATGGATGAATACTTGTCTATTATAATTTCTACCCTTGACAAAAACTTAGCCATAACAAAAGAGATTTATTGTTCAGATTGTTTTTGAGATTGATTTCTAAAAAGATATTTTATAAATAAAATCGACTTTAAACTTAAAGACTTAAATTACAATAATTGAATTTAAACATTCTTATTTCAATATTTGGCACATAACACCTGCAAAAATGATCACAATGTCAGGATTTCATTTTATTTCAGAATCGATGGCAAATACTAATATTTAACATTAGTTTATCATTTAAGCCGATAAAAAGCCCTTTTTTTTCCGAGTCATAAAAGGATTTGGAGTTTCCTAATCAACCTTTCGGGTGCAGTTGCACGCTCTCAAAATAACTAAAGTGTTGGCTTTAAAAAAATTGGTTCATTAAAACTAAACAGGTTTAGTTTTAATAAAAAAAAAAAAATTTAAAAAAAATCGCTTTGGTAATTAGATATGTCGTATGGTTATCCCTAATCGCTGAATAAAACCGCTAACGAGTTGAATGATTACGACATAAAATTAAACTCGGGTTCCTGAAACGGAAACTTCGTTTGTTTTTTGTTTTTTTCTTATCAATATATTTACATTGTTATTTTGTTTTCATTTTCAATCATTCGAACAGTTTTCTTTTTCAAGTAATCCAAGTTACAAAATTCCCACTGTTTACTATGCTAAAATCACAATGACTAATGTATACCTATTAACCCTTATCCTTGAGTGGCCTCTGGGCCTTGATAAGTGGTGACACCCATGTAAAAAAAAAAAAAAAAAAGTCACTCGAACAGTTTTCTTTTTATAATGTACAGTTTTAAAAGTTTAAAAACGATATAGTTTTTACTTCAGGAAAATTAATGGGTCAGTTTTTACGATGTGCCCTGTTAAAATACTGTTAAAAACTCGCTCAATATATGTTACCGTGATATAGGTTGACATATATTCGGCGGGTTTTTAATAGTATTTTGTATAGTTTTTTATTTATAACACCTTTTCCCAAACTTACGGTGTTAAAGAGGGTGTGAGACGCCATCTTGAATTTTCCAACACATCGGTAAACACTGTATGTTTTTCGAGCTGAATAAATATATTACATTGAATAAAAACACAAAAAAGATATCCAGTTAGGTAGAAAAGTAACTTATCTTGCCTTTGATAACATTTATTTATATATTTGTTTTTGACTATTTTTTCGAATCTATGTGTACAGTAATCTTGCCAGGATGCGGAGGAAAATGAATGAAGGGGGAGGGGAATAAAATAAAAACATTTTGGAAACAGAGTAAGTTTGAAAGAATTGCTTTGCACAGAAAGAAATTAATGAAAAAATAAAATTAAATTTCTTTTCTTTCTTGATTTTTTTTTTAGTTTTTTATGAAAAAGGAAGTCAAAATTAAGACTATAAAAAACAATTTTTATTAAGAGCGAACCTCAGTCGTCAGGTCTGTAAAAAAAAAGACGTGGAATAATAAATGTTTTCTAATACAAATTGTTTTTACTTATGTGTTCATTTGTCTCTTTGAAGTTCGTTTGTTTAATATATCGGTTTTGTCATTCTGTCAGACTCAAATTTTAAATCTATATATCTATAAAAGTGAAAGTGTGTGTGTGTGTGTGTGTGTGTGTGTGTGTGTGTGTGTGTGTGTGTGTGTGTACATTTCCCTACGAAATAACTCTGTCAATTTTTAGTCTACAGACTCGAAATTTGATATACAGGGTACTGAGATTTGGAAAAATCTATGTGATCGGTTTTTAGCCAGAAATTTGGCGATTAAGGGGTCAAAGTTCAACGATTTGAGCTTTGAGAACTCTACCAAACTTCTCCGACAATTTTGGGTCTACACACTTTAAATTTTAGATATAGCTTCCGTGGACATGGATCTAACTTAATAACTTGATTTGAGCCCAAAACAATAAATTTTCAGGGGTCATAATAGGGGTCAAAGTTTAAAAAATTACCCCCTTTTTTTTGCTCAGCATACACCTCCAAACACCCGGGCAACGCCGGGCACCCATGCTAGTATATATATATATATATATATATATATATATATATATATATATATATATATATATATATATATCAATAAAACATCTGGCTGAGTTTATTTTACTCTTTAATATTTATAATATATTTTAAGTTTACCATTTTGATTACCTTGGTAAACTTATTGTAATTTTTATATATATATATATATATATATATATATATATATATATATATATATATATATATATATATATATATATATATATATATATATATATATGTATTTATAAAAAGCAAATTATAGACAAAATAACATATATATTGGTGTATATTGATTTATTTGTCATTTCAATATAGGAACCATCAATGTGAATTGAGGTTATGAATATTCTTTATGCCTTGCCATTTCGAAGCTTAATGCTTCTCATCAGAAGAGGAGGAAAGAGCTAGGTTATATATATGGAGAATGTGACAACTAAACTAGAGTAAGATTAGGAAGGCAATGTTAAAATATATAAAATAGAAAGGAAATACTAAAAGAAAGTTAGTGAAAAGATCTATTTAAATAATTTTCAATATTTCTTTAATCCTATTTCTTGCTAATAGAGTCAGAGATGGCTTTGTGGCTGGGTTCGAATCCCCTGACTGGCTGTAATCGTGACTCCCTGCATTGATCATTCCTAAAAGCATGAAACACTAGTGTCTGTTGGTATTTAACAAAATTATGTCAGCCCCTTTACGAGCTCGGTTCTTATTGTTGAGCAGTTTGCAGTTGAAATGAAAGTTGGTCACTTAAGCTTACATGCGCAGATCATGATGTTATAATTATTAGATCACAATGGACGGACATAGTCTCGACATTTAATAATAAATGTTTAAATTTCAACTGTATCTATAACAGTTAATGTTGGCTGTGGGGTTTGTTCCTTGCTGATGGAGTCAGAGATGGCTTCATGGCTGAGTTTGAATCCCCTGACTGGCTGTAATCGTGACTCCCTGCACTGATGATTCCTGAAAGGATGAAACACTAGTGTTTGTAGGTATTTAAAAAAATTATACAGACACACACACACACACACACACACACACACACACACACACACACACACACACACACACACATATATATCTATATATATCTATATATCTATATATATATATACTAGACTATCCGTGACCCGTTGAGTCAATATGTTATATTAGCTATGGAATTCATGTATGAGCGTGACACTTGTGACGTAAAGAAAATAGTTTTTTTTGATATAACAGAAACATTTCTATGAAAGTATATTAAAATGAAAAAAGAATATAGATAGATTTCTATGAGTCGTTCTGTTTATTATAATTGATTATTTTTGAAAAAAAAAATTTACAGTTACTGAATTATAAGTGGTTGGCCATACTTATAGGTAAATGTGCACTGAACAGATACCATAATACTTATTATAGTTAAATTCAAATTTTGATATATCTGCTTTTTTTTTTTTTTTACATCGTTCATTTCTGTATTACGTTTAAGTAATTTAAAACCCCACTCTTTCCATGTTAAATAATAATTTCGAAATAATAACGTTAATATTTCAGTGCGCAGGTCATGCGCGCATGCGCAACCGGATGTCATAAACCGGAAAGTGGGTTACATACATCGTTACAAGGTCATTTGAGTTTTATAATTATATATATATATATATATATATATATATATATATATATATATAATTAAAAACTCAAATGTCATATAATATATATATATATATATATATATAATATAAAGCTGAATGTCTGTGTGTCTTTGTGTGTCTGGTCACGAATAGGCTCCTATATAGTTGACTGTTTTAAAAAACTGATTACATATAATGATAAAAGATGTATCAAGACACAGGAATGGGTATGTTTGATCTGGCAGAACGGCGGTTCATTAAAATTATGGGGTCGGCGTTCGCGCCTGGTCCACAAAGTATGGAAATAAAAAATTTAAAAATTAGAAAAAAACGTTTACGAGTGTTTTTTATATAGATGTACATAATAATACTTTGATAAGTATGTTTTAACTTAAATAGTGATGGTATAATAAAATTGTGGGGTCTGCGTTCGCGCCTGGCCTCCATAGAATGGAAATAGGCACAAACTTTAATAAAGACTTTTCTTATGTATCTGCGTAAGTATACTTTGATAATTATGTTTCAGTTTGAAGAAATGTGGTATAATAAAATTATGGGGTGTTCGTTCGCACCTGACCTCCATAGAATGGAAATATGTCACAAAGTTTAACAAGTTTTTTTTTAATATATAGATCCACAGAATATTGTGATAAGTGTTTCAGTGTGAACAAGTATGGTATAATAAATTATGGGGTTTATTTATTTTTACTTTCATCATATTTTGATTTGGTTTTGATACCTCCAAATTCAACCCAAATTTATAACCCTTCCTTTTCATAACGTATCATACTTTCATAAATCAGAGTCCATTTTCTGTAGGCTGTTTTTGAACCCAATCAACGACGGGTACTTTTGCTAGTATATATATATATATATATATATATATATATACTTCAGAATAAAATTATCCAACAATCAGCTGGTATGGAAACATGTGATTATAAGACTTACAAGATATTACTGACAGTAATATTCTATAAGTATTATCCTACCTAAATAAGAATTGCTTGATATATTAGATAGAACAAATAAATCAAATTTTTAGTCATTCAATGAATTTAAAAATTTATGACGTGAAATGTTTGAGCTTTAGATCAAAAGATTTTTATTATTCTATGTAAGACAAAGAATATATTAGAAATATTTTAACTCCTTATCCTATAGGATTTCGATGTCTACCAGAGGAGAGAATATTAGCAAATAGTTATAATGGTTTACACCTTATTTGTTAAAGTCAGTGAGACATGGAAAATCACAATTAAAAATTTATTGAGTAATTAAAAGTCATAGAGTAAAGGAAGTTAAAGAAAAGAAAAGATGGCAGACATCGAAATCCTATAAGATAAGGAGTTAAAATATTTCTAATGTGTTCTTTGTCTTATAAAGAATAAGAAAAATCTTTTGATTTGAAACTCAAACATTTCACGTCATAAATTTTTAAATTCATTGAATGACTAAAAAATTATATATATATATATATATATATATATATATATGTATATATATATATGTATATATATATATGTATATATATATATATATATATATATATATATATATATATATATATATATATATAATTTTAAAAAATCTTATTTTTGAAAATTAATTAAAATTTTAAAAATGACATAATAAACTTGTAAAGAAGGTATACAAAATTTTAATTATCCGACAAGGAGTACGAACAAACTTGAAAGACCTTATTTTGCAGAATTTCGAAAAAGGCAATTCTTCTCATCAGAGGAAAGAGGTTTGCAAAATATTCAATAAATTTTGCAGGTTAACGCATTGAAAAAAAAAAACTACAAATATTAATTGAATCATATTCGCATAAAAACGTTTTTAACAGTGAAAGTTTATAAAGATTATGAAAGTAGAAAATAGGAAAAAGGTAGAAGTATAAAAGGATATCCATTAAAAATCCATTAAAAAAGGTTAAAATCCGGGAAGAACAGGATAAATCCAAATAAGTCCATTGATAATTGCACGAGCCTTTTCTAGTCTCACACAAAAACACGCGTTCACATTTCATGCTATATTACTTGTCATATACATATGCGCACACAAACATACGCGCACACGCCCACACATGTACATATATTCACGTTCGCGTACATACGCTCACATTCACGTGTATATGCACACACGCTAACGTACACACATGTACTCACATACACGCACGCATGGACAACGTCACTTCCCCTTTCAAAGGAAATCCACACATGCGCAAAAGACCAGTGGAAACGACTATAAAAGGAAGAGACAAGCTGTTTCCAACCCCTTTTTTTCCGACCTGCCTTTCTGAGGTGGTTGGTCGGCGCACCAGCCACCGCCGTTTCAGCAGGCGCGCGCACGCGAGTACCTCACACCACTTGCTACTATGTGGGACAAGAAGCCAACAGACAGTACGCACACTTTATACGCTTTCTATCTCCATGACCTGGATTGACTTTTTCTCATTCTCACTCTTTCTCTCTCTATCTACTACTTGTGTCAGAGAACACTATCGCGATGTCAACCCTCTATCCTTTTCTTTGTCTACACGATGGACTGCCATTTCTCGTTCCATTACATTACTCACTTCTCTTCCCACGCGCGAACAAACGACAGTGACCCGAACGTGAGATGAACACACATTTCCTTTTTTCTTCTATACTACCAATCCTGCAACAAACGATGGTTACACCAGCGCGGACATGAACACGTGTTATATCTAAAACATTCATTCTTTCAACAGTAAATAAACGACACGTTTATCTATTCCAGCAATCGAGTCTTTGTTTCTTTCATTCCATTCGATTCATTATTTTTCTTTTTTAACGGGATTAGGATTTATATATCCTAGTCCTCTACAATAATCCATAAGAACGGTAAACAGAATAACAGAATAACAGAATAACAGATCTTCAGGGTAAATTAATGTTTCCAGAAAATCCATCAGATCACTGAGAAGTAAAATTCAAGTTTTCAAAAAGAAACAATTTTATAGCAATTTTTGTAGGAAATCTCAAGTGGGAGAGCTCAATGATTAGAAGAGCACACATAATATAAAAGTGAAAAAAACAAAAAAAAAAACATAACACAAACTTAACCCTATCTCATTATAAATTTATTTCAACCCACTTAGGTATTTTAAAATGAGGAGTTCTAGTCAGGGTGGCGTCTGTCCGAGATCATGGGACAAATTTACAATGGTTTTAGTATTTATGGAAAGAAAAGGGTGAAAAGGCAGGGGGTAATAAAGAGTTAGGAAAACTATATATAGAAATGGGAAGAGAAAGAAAAAGCAAAGGGTGGAATGGCTGGAAAAATTATGTAGAGAGAGAGAGAGAGAGAAAGAGAGAGAGAAGGAGAGAGAGAGAGGGAGAAAAAAGGGAAAAGTTTGAAAAGGAGAGACAAAAATAGAACGAGAAGACGTTTATATATATATATATATATATATATATATATATATATATATATATATATATATATATATATATATATATATATATGAGAACAAATAGTTAACAAAACATGTTAAAAAACACTTTGAAAAAGAGTTAAAAACATATTTAATCTGAAAAGGAAACACTTAATAAGTGGATAGTCCTTAATCCGCGGAGTTTCCTTTTCAGATTAAATATGTTTTTAACTCTTTTTCAAAGTGTTTTTTAACATGTTTTATTAACTATTTGCTCTTATTATAAGCTCTATCTCCTATTTGGTTTTATCGAGCTTTTACATCTGGCTGAAATAACTTTATAAATATTAATTCTTTAATATTTATAATATACTTTAGTTTTACCATCTTGGATCATTTTGGTAAATTTAATTGTAATTTTTATTTTATATATATATATATATATATATATATATATATATATATATATATATATATATATATATATAAACCCAAAACAGGCTCCTTCAGTCTTTGACAGACTATGGATACCCGCAAAGGGGCGCCTGCACGTGAAATTTTTGTGGCAGGAGGTGCGCAATCTCCAACCACACCTCTCCTGAGTCGATATTGAAACTAGGAAACTCTACAGTGTGAAAGACGACGACACGACCAGAAGAGAAGATGAAAGATGAGAAATTCATGGCACACAACGTTGAGGTTGGAGTTTGTGTTCTCACAACACAAGAAAAATCCTACTCTCTCTTTCACTTCATCTCACAAAACAATATGTGCGCCTAGCGAACACATAAGAACTTAAGGTATGTGAGACATTACCCATCAACTTACACGCACGCATACACATCTGTAGAAATCATTTTTACATTTTATTAGAATTGTGTACGCATTTTTGCAGGCACAATCCTTTTAGGTGTGCAACAAACAACTTTTTTTTTTTCAAAACGTCATTGTTTTTGCTTTGTTTCGTTTTGTTTCTTTGTTTCGTTTTGTTTCTTTGTTCCACTTCCACGAGAACATGTACAAAGATGCTGATCAAACATTTGCAAACTCTTGTAAGTTATCATGGAGAAGAGAGCATCATGTTTTTAAATTTTAAATAAAACGTTTCTGAATTTAAGATGAGGATTATTTGGATTATTATTTGGACTCCTGTCCTCATCCATTTCAAGGATCCATAATGGATAAATTATGAGGTAAAATTCAGTTGTAACTGACACTTTTGTGGAGGTTGAAGGTTCAATCCTCAGTGTTGACGATACTAAAAACACAATTGCGAATTACTTAAGACTTCTACCCAGTAATGGCTGACAAAACGAGAGCATTCTACCCCGATAGATTAAATAAAACGTTTCGTTCGAAATTTCGTCGATTGTATCATTCTGAAGTTTGACAGAAAGATCCCCGAATCGACAAGATGCACCTGAAGAAGATCGGAGGTTACATTGGCTGAAACGTTGCGATAATAACACTCAAGATGAGAATAATCTAGAATGAGAAAATAGATGAAGAGCAGAACAATCTATACTTTTATAAATTTATTTTTTGGGTTCATATTAAAAAACCTTTTTTAATTCAAACAGAAAATACAACTTTCTTATATATAGGTCGCGGAATTGCATTCATCTGCAAAAGATCTAGCTAATTTGCATATTCTTTTAAATATTCATTTTAATTAATTCTGTATGAGCTTTTTTGGTTTTCTTATGGGATGATCATCTTTAGCTAACTATTAAGTGTAATTATATTCATGCAGATATTCTACATGATTTATACTTACGTAATATTTGTATAAAAAAGGTTATAGTAAACACAAACCTCTTTATATATATATATATATATATATATATATATATATATATATATATATATATATATATATATATATATATATATATATATATATTTCAATCCTGGCTTGAGGTAGTTGCCTGTCTAGCCGCACTGATGAGCTGTGAAACAGCGAAACAGTACTGTATGTGGATGACTATATATATATATATATATATATATATATATATATTTATTTATTTATTTATTTATGTATACGTACCTATATATGTTTAAAAAGTTTGGCTTACAAAACTCCTCTGTCAGTTTTTTGTCTACAGACATGAAACTTCATATATAGGGTAATATATGCAAAACTTTATATTTGGGCTTTAGCCGGGGAAAATCAGTGCAAAAGTATGGAAATTAAAGAAATGGAATTTGTCAGGTGAAGGTCGAGCGACGGCATTACAAATATGCATGCATAACGTAATAGTTGTCGGTTCGTGTTTTAATTTTTAGTCTTGCAGAAAACATGTCTTCATAGCTCAGGCATTAATGTCAAAGGAAAAAGTAAATCATAAGCTAAACTGTTTGGTTTCGATTCTCGGTGATGGCACAAGTCATTTTTTTTCTTTTTAAATCTTTACTATATATTGGGTTCAATCTATTATAATAATGATAAATGCAAAAGCAGCATGAATCAAAAAATCATATTTAAAAGCATTTTACGACCGGGCAATGCCGGGCGGTCTTTCAGTATGATATTAGAACGAAACGCCGATGTTTTGAGTTATATCTTTTTTTATTTTCCGAAATGTATAGAATACAAAGTTTAAAAACAAAAGTTAAGCACAAGGCCAATTAAAAATTGGAGAGGAGGGGTCTTTGGTCATCTTCGCTACTGCACCTTTTGTTGGTCAACGCTAATCCTAGCTAGAGTTCACATTCACCACGATATTGCAAACACACCCGGGGGGGGGGGTCGTCCTACTTAAGATTTCTGAATCAAATTGTTTTTTTTTTTGTTTTGCTTTTTATTTTTTTAAATTATAATAAATGAATAATAACATGTACACTCATGAAAACAAAAAAATGGGCCAAGAGTGAAAGAAGGAAGAAATCGATTTTTCAATATTTTTCGATGAATTTTTGTTAATTTCAACTGACAATTTCTATTTTGCAGATCATTATTATTATAGCATATAATAATAAGTGGAAAAATTAATCCTAAAAATGGTAAGACCGCATTTGGGCAAGGATATAAAAAACCGAATTGCAGGGTTAAGGCAGTCGAAAATGATTTACAAGCAAATTTTTTATACTTTAAGAAAAGAAAATGTGAAAACATCTCTTTCTGTAGTGAAGCGAATTGGTCGAAGGTTCGAAGTTAAATGCTTGGTAAAAGGGAAATCTGGATCTGGATCTGGTCGCCCTAGAGCATCCACTTTGAAGGACGACCACAGGCTTAAATTAACTGTTTTGAAAGATTGAAAGAAAACTTATGTCGACCATAGTAAAGAATTCAAAACAGGAGCTGGAAATTCTTTTTCTAGACATACAATATATAGACAAATGAAAGAAATGTGATTTTCCTCTAAAAGGTGTGCAAAGAAGCCATTTTTATCCAAGAAGAACATCAACGATAGAAAGATTTTTCTTGTGTTTTGGCAAGAAAGATACAAACTGGCTCAGGAATATTTTCTGGTTAGATGAATCAAGATTTTGTCTTGTTAGTGATGCTCCTGATGCTCCCAAACGGTGCAATTGAAGAACTGGAGAAAGATTTTCGCCAAATTGCATAAAAACGACAGTTAAACACGGGAATGGAGGGATAATGGTATGGGGAACTTTTACTGCAGCAGAAGTTGGGGAACTTAATAGATGTGAGAAGTCAATCAATGCAAAGGAATACATTCAAATATTAGAAACAGGACTGTTACTAAGTATCCAGAAGCTGGGAATATCTCAGAACATTATTTTTCAACATGATAATGCCCCTGCACACACTGCTAAAGTCACAAGAAAATGGTTTTCTGATAATTCAATTAATGTGATATTTTGGCCAGGTCAAAGCCCCGCTTTAAACCCAATCTAGAATATTTGGTCCATAATATCTCGTGCATTGGCTGGAAGAACATTTTCGAATAATGACAAATAGTGGGAAGCTGTGCAAAGCGAACGGAATAGCATCTCCTCTTCACAGTGTTCCACTTTTGTTGAGAACATATCTAAAAAGATTAATCTTTTAAAGAAATCAAAAGGGAATGCGATTCCATCCTAAGCATTTATTAAAGTAATACACTGCACACTGTAGAGATCCCTAGATGCAAAAGATCTTTCTACTCCAGTAGTTTCTTCCTCAGAACCGCTAGACTCTGGAATTCCATTCCAGGTCCCTGCTTCCCCAACTGTACTGACGTACAGAAGTTCAAGTAAAACGTGAACCGACATCTTGCTGCCCAAATCCCTACATAGTACCCCAGTAGTTGTTGCCCTTGATAGTAGCCCCCTACACCAAAGTGGCAATGTGCCTTGTTTGGTGTGAAAATGTAATAAAAAAAAATGTCTTGTTCTGTGTTATTAGTCTCGCTTAAGTTTCCTTGTTCAAAAGTTCAATATAGCTTTTAGTGCAATAAAATGTATAAAATTTGTTTGGCCCGTTTTTTGCTTTTTTTGCTTTTTTTGCTTTTTTTGCTCACGAGTGTATAAGATATTATAATAAAAATTATAATAAATAAATAATAACATGTATAAATATGTACAATATTCTTGATAAAAATAAAATTTTATAATAAAAGTCATTGGAATGTGATTTCATTGGCGTGGGGTGGGGGAAAAAGTAAAAAAAATCAAGCAATAAATGTCAGGAGGACCCTCCCAAGATGGTAGACCGCCCACTGTTGGGGTCCGAAAACAAGCAAGTCGATCTCTAAATGGGACTTTTTTATTATTATATTTGCACCCCAAACAAGGAAGAGTGCCACTTTGATGTACGGGGCTACTATCAGGGACATGTTGCAGGGATACTATGTAGGGAGTTGAGCAGCAAGATGTCTATTTACATTACACTTGAACTTCTGCATGTCAGTAAAGTTGGGGAAGCAGCAACCTGGAACGGAATTCCAGAGTCCAGCAGTTCTGGGGAATAAACTAGAAGGCTTTTTTTTACATCTAGGGATCTCTACTGTGTAGGGGTGGGACTTTGCTGCTTGTTGGATTTGTCGGGGGTATTTACGTCGAGGAGGTACAATGGCTTGTAGTTCATCGGAGCATTCACCATTAAAGTACTTGTAGAACAGGCAGAGAGATGCAACATTTTGTCGGTGAGAGAGAGGCTGATGCCTAGATAACAGTTCGGGACCTATCAGGTTGGCGACTCTCTTTTCAACCCTGTCCAGAAGTGATATGTTTGATGACCTTCAGAAGTTGCTGCTGCTAGTTGTTGTTGTTGTTGTTGCTGCTGCTGCTGCGCATCATTCATGATGATTTCGTTGGCATTGGTTCTCCGATATTTTTCTATGGCAATCTTTACTAAAGTCGTACGCAAGATGGCAGCCGCGAACGGATGTAAAAAATGGAACAGAACGCAAATTTTAGTGAAACGGAATAAACGAGTCCACTGTTTGTGAAACTACAGTCCTATTTGAAAAAAAAAAAGTTTCTTAGTTTTTTTTATTTCATTGTTTTGTTTTGGTAATTATGCAGAGAAAGGACGAGGAAATTCAATTTTTATGGTATCTTTTGTTTATTAAAATGTTATGTGAAACTACAGTCTAGTTGAAACAAAAAATAAAGCATTTCTTAGTTATTTCATTTCATTATTAACATATTCATAACAAGTTGGCCTTTCTATTAAAAATTCTTTCTAAAAGGATGCTTACGGAAGGGACCGCATGAAGGTTTCCAACGTCTCTAAGCGAAAGTGTTTCTGTGGAACGGATTGGATTTGAACTTGCCATTCCCAGGTTATAAGTTCGGGTCGTTAACCACTGAGCCACCGCCACCTCCCTGCTGATGACAATGATAAGTTCAGAGTGCCGTAATTATCTCCCCTCCCAATCCACCACCACTAATAAAACCGACAGTCGAAGACAAAGTTACAATATACACGTTATACAATTCAAGAGATAGGCTGTAAAAGAAAGAAAGAAAGTCACTTCGTGTCCGTCAAGTGTCTTGGAATGACGGCTTTCCATATTTAGCCCACAGACAAGCGGTCGATACATTGCCAGACAATTTTGAATTCTCTCTGGGGAAGATCTCAAATTGTCTCGTGCTAATATTAGCTGCCAAAAGCCAGCAATGAAACGCCGTGCTGGCCACTTAAAATAGGTACAAAGACGACAATCGGAATCTAAACCGAATATAAACCGTTGATAGTATAACATGGCGGTTGCGTTCAATGGCATGCAGTTCGCTGGACGAACAATGGCTGTCCAAGTAGATTTTTTGGAATTGTCGTTTCACGCCAAACAAGGCACAAAGCCACTTAGTCGTGAGGGGCTTCTATTTGGGACCAGATTTGCAGGAATACTATTTATGGAGTTGAGCAGCAAGATGTCTGTTCACATTATGCTTGAATTTCAGCATGTCAGTACAGCTAGGGAAACAGGGATCCAAGAGGGAATTCCAAAGTGCAGCAGTCTGAAGGAAAAATACAATTTGAGTAGAAGGTTTATGGCATCTAGGGATCTCTATGGTGTAGGGGTGGGATTTTGCTGCTTGTCGGGTTTGTCGGAGGTATTGTCGTCGAGGGGCTACTAGTGCTCGGAGTTCGTTAGAACGCTTGCCATTGAAATAATTATAAAATAGGCACAAGGATGCCACATTTCAGTGATGGGACAGGGGTTGAAGTTTAGTTGATAGTTCAGGACCTATTAGATTGGCGACTCTTTTTTGAACCCTGTCTAGGAGCGAGCGACTAATGGCAGATTCATCATCCCATATTTGGCAACAATAATCGATGCATGGGTGAACCGTGGCTTTGTAGAGATACAGAATAATTTCGGATGTGAGTAGCTTTTTAGCAGGGTAGAGAGAGCCCACTTTCCTTGCAGCAACCTTGGCAATTGCAACAATGTATTTTTTCTAATTCTCTCATTTGCACACTTATCATAATTTAGTTAAGACGATATAGCTGCAACGGTTAGCACCCATCATCTCATCAGTCAGTTACATACGGTGATTTATTAGTGTTGCGAGCGTACACATACTTAAAAATATTTTTCATTCCATTTTCATCCCAAACAAAGCACAGTAGGGGACTATAAGTTTCAGATATACTATGTAGGGAGTTGAGCAGTGAGATGTCCGTTCACATTACACTTGAACTTCTGCGTGTCAGTACAGTTAGTGTAGCAGAATTAGCAGTAACCAAAATGAGAAATAGAGAGCTTACCTCGGATATGTCTGTTTTGGGCTGAGCGGAAGAGAGAGTTCCAAGATGGCGTCCATGGGCTTTTATTAGCGTTTACCCAATGTAATTATCGTTGAATCACGTCTGCTCTCGTGCGATTATGCAAATATGTCGTTCCCGGCCGCTATAAAGGCAGGACACTGGAAAGGAGAGGGGGCGTTCTGCAGATTGTGTGTAGGTGATTCTGGCGAGTAGATTGTGCTTGTTACGACCCACGTGTCTGCGAGAAGCGAGTTTTTGTTCCGTCTGTTTTTAGTTTAATCTTTTTTTTTTTTTTTTGCCTACTACATTTTTGTTTCAGTTAGGAAAGTAGGAATCCAGAAGGGAGTCCCAAAGTCTAGCAGTTCTGGGGGAAAAAGACTATTAGAGTAGAAGGATTTTTTACATCTAGGAATCTCTACTGTGTAGGGGTGGGATTTTGCTGCTTGTCGGGTTTGTTGGGGTATTTATGTTGAAGAGATACAAGGGCTTGTAGTTCGTCGGAGGATTCACCATTAAAATACTTGTAGAACAGGCAAAGGGATGCAACATTACGTCGATGGGACAGAGGTTGGAACTTTGATGACAGTTTAGGACTTATTAGGTTGGCGACTCTCTTTTGAACAGTCCAGAAGCGGGAGACTAGTAGCAGATCCACCAAGCCAAATGTGACAACAATATTCCATACATGGGCGAATGGTGGCATCGTAGAGATACAGGATACTTTCAGGCGTAAGTAGCTTTCTATAACGATATAGAGAGTCCAACTTATTCGCAGCGGCCTTAATGTATTTGTTTCAGCTCATGTTCCCTGTGAACGTTAAGCAGAGGAGTTTAAAAGAAGTACTTTTCAGGTAATGTATCTTTAGCCATTGCTATTGGTGGTAGAGAAGGTTTCTTGTAATTATTGACGGAAACAAGCTTAATCTTGGCAGCATTGAATGTGAGCATCCATTTTTGTCCCCATTCCACTACAGGTGTTCCTCTAGTGTTTTTGCCATTTTCTTAGATATGCGTTCATTTGTTTCCCGCTGGTGCCTGTTATAGAGCGTGGCGATACACGAGGGTAAAACTCTCCATCAAAATATAAAAGCAAAAGAAAAGTGTCATTCACTAGTGTTCGCACTAATACGTATTTTATGAATTTTATTTCTTAACTCAGCAGATATTACACAGTGTCGGGTTGCCCTTTTTGTCCGATGTTCGTTCCCTTATACGTACATCGTCGTGATTTTTGCCCTCGCCATACTGTGCGCACTGAAGTAGTTAGCCAAGGAAAAGGAGAGGGCTGAGGATTGGTGTTGTGGGGGGATTTTTTTATGCGTGCCTATTTTAAAATCAGTATCAGGAAGCGGCCTTATTGATAGGGAGTCTTTATTTTGTTTCTTTGGTAAGTCAACTCGAATTATCAACGTAACATTGTTTCTCTTTCCTTTAGTTAAGAGCAAGAAACCGCTAAAAGAAGAGAATAAAGAAAAGTATATCAGGACTAGGGTTGCGGAGTCGGGGTCAGAGCCGGACTTTTACCATCCGACTCCGCAACCCTGATTAGGACAAGAAAACCCTAATGCATTTTGGGTTAACGTAAACCGGTTAAACAGAAAATTCGACCTTGTTGCAATTGCCAAGGTTGCAGCCTTAAGAAGCGGTTAATAGAAACTTTCTTACTGAAGAAAAGAAAACCCCTTTCGGCGGAGGTTAACAATCCTGCCACTTTTCAAAAATCGCTAAAAAAACATGGCGGACGACCTACGCATGACACTGAAAGTAATTAACGCTCCCTCTGACACGTGACCGGAATTTATTTATTTACATTTTTTCACCATACTTTTATTCTTAACCAACAAAGCATTTGGTACTAGTGCAGTTTTGCCAACGCGAGAAATACGAACTTAAAAAAAAAAAACCCAAAAAAACAAAATATTTTTCATTAGGTGAAAGAATGGTTCGTACTCTCGTGGCAAAACTACACAAGTACCAAAGCGTGTTATGTTTTTGTTCTAATTTATTTATCATATTTAAGAAAGGACCAACATTTCTTTTTTATTAACGTAAGTAGATAAATAAAATAAAAATGTTTTGGTTTTTCTTTCCGCACCACGTAACAATTCGTTGTTCATTCACGTATGTAAAGTAAAAACAAATACACATATGCCCATGCCCCCTAACTTCCGGTCACGTGTCAGAAGGAGCGTTAATTACTTTCAGTATCATGCGTATTGCGTAGGTCGTCCGCCATGTTTTTTCTTTTTTTTAGCAATTTTTTGAAAAGTGGCAGAATTGTTAACCTCCGCCCGACTTTCTAAGAGAAAAGGAAAGTCAAGAAGAGAAAGTAAAATGTGAAGCTGTTTAAAGAAATAATTGCTTTTATAGAAAAAAAAAAAAAAAAAAAAAAAACGTTTCTCGTTCAACATTCTTCGGGAAGAAACCCCAAGAATATTTAACGTTTTAAAGATTTTAGATAGGCAAAAGTTTAGTCGGAAACGACTTATTGAAAAAAAAAAAAAAATGGAAAAAGACTGAAAAGAAAGATTTTTGAAGATTTAATTCATTAAAGACAATTTGAAGAAGACTAGAATATATAAATTCTAATCCCGTTACAAAAGAATAATGAAAAGAATGGAATTGAAGGAAACAAAAAATCAATTGATGGATAAGATAAACGTGTCATTTATTTACTGTTGAAAGAATGGATATTTTAGATATAACATGTTTTCATGTCCGCGCGGGTGTAACCATCGTTAGTTGCGGGATTGGTGTTGTAGAAAGAAAAGGAAATGTGTGTTCATCTCAAGTTCGGGTCACTATCGTTTGTTCGCGCGTGGGAAGAGAAGTGAGTAATGTAATAGAACGAGAAATGGAAGTCCATCGTGTAGACAAAGAAAAGGATAGAGGGTTGACGTCAGTTAGCAGTCAGCTACGCGAAGGTGTTCTCAGGGACCAGTAGTAGATAGAGAGAGAAAAAGTGTACGTACTGTCTGTTGGCCTTTTGTCCCACATAGTAGTAAATGGCATGAGGTACGGAAAAGGAGAAGCTGCTTGTTGCTCTTACTTTTATAGGTGTTTCCGCTGGTCTTTTCTGCATGTGTGGATTTCCTTTGAAAGGAAGTGACGTCGTCCATACGTGCTTATGTGTGCGCGTGTGTGAGTACATGTGTGTACGTTAGCGCGTGTGTATATACACGTGAATGTGAGTGTATGTACGCGAACGTGAATATGTGTACGTGTGTGGACGTGGGCGCGTATGTTTGTGTGCGCGTATGTATATGACAAGTAATGTAGCTCGAAATGTGAACATGTTTTTGTGTGAGACTAGGAAAGGCTCGCGCAATACTCCCCTTCCTAGGAAAAAAAATATATGCAGTGTATATATATATATATATATATATATATATATATATATATATATATATATATATATATATATATATATATATATATATATATATTGTGTAAGTAATGTTTTCGGCAATTGATTTTTCGTCCTGTTTTTTTTTGTTTTTTTTTTTTGCTGTTGGTGTGGTTGTTTGAAACAAAACATCAAATACGGAATGTCAAAAACGGAGTGTGTTCGTAAAAAAAGTATTTACTTACGCGTGGAAAAGCGTTTACTCTTTTTTTGTTTTTGTTTTTGGCTGACATTTGTTTTTTTTTTTTGTTTTTTTTTTGTGTGCTGACATGTGCAAAGAGATGCTTGGACAGAGAAGTGAATTGTTCGTTTGGAAGGAAAATTTTTTTGTTTCGTGGTGACGTCGTGTGTCCAGTTGCCATTGTCTTTGCATGTGAGTCTGCGGTAGTGTGTGCATCGTTTGGTAGGGCGCTAGTTGCGCATTCGTTCTTGTTGAACGATGAGTTTTGTTGCCGTTGTCTTCGCATGTGAGTCTCCGGTAGTGTGTGTACATTGTCTGTACGGGCGTTTGTTGTGCATTCGTTCGTGGTTGAACGATAGTGTCCAGTTGCCGGCTGTCAACGAAACTACCAAGTTGTGAGTTTATTAGCATGCGTGGTGCATCTCAACTCGTATTGTTGATTCAACTTCTTCCTATGTGTTGATAGGGATGTCCTGTAATTGTTTCTTTGTTGTTGCGTCTGCTGTGCGGGAGAGAATGTGTATAGGCCTATGTGATTTTGCTCCTCGCGTTTGTTGCAAGGTAATGTCAGGAAACCGTGAAAAATGTTTGTCGAGCTCGAATGTTTTTTTTAATTCGCTATGAAGTCGACGGCTCCGTGTTCGTTTTCTGCCGAGTCTGACGAGGGGTTTCATCATTGTTGTTTGTAGTAGTTATTCCTGTGGGTAGTGGTTCACTTGTTTTCTTTGTTGAAAAGTTCATTTTTTTCTTTATCAAATAAAACGCGCGTCTCGCTCAAAACAATTAATTTAAAAACAGTAGGGTCGCCATGCTTGTTCGTTTCGCGTCAGTCGGGCGCCAGTTTGTTGTGGACTTGTGGTATAGGAGGCAATGCTTGTTCGTCTCGCGTTCGGTTGTCACCATTTTGCGGTGGTGGTGCAAAATAGGGAAAATGAATTGTCTCAAGGAAGAAATGAACGACGTGTTAAATTGAATTAAACGAAGAGGAATTTCTTTCGTGAAAGAAACAAATGAAAGAAAATAGTTCCACACGTGTTTAGTTTGGCGTGCGTCTCTCGCTGTTAACTGGTGAGAAAGAGTCTATAGTTTGCCGTGCGTCTCTCGTTGTTAGCTGGTGAGAAGAAAAAAGTCTATAGTTTGTAGAGAAAGAGAGTGAGTGTGTGTATGAGTGTTTCGTTCAAACCCATCCATTCCATTTTTAAATAACGAGGTCACCATTTTCTTGTAGATAGAATGGATGTTTTAAGTATATAATATGTGTTCATGTCCGCACGGGTGTAACCATCGTTCGTTGTGGGATTGTGTTGTAGAAAGAAAAGGAAATGTGTGTTCATTTCAAGTTCAGGTCACTATCGCTTGTTCGCGCGCAGGAAGAAAAGTGTAGCGGACCAGGGCATAATACCCTAGCTTGCCACAAGAAAATAATGAAACGAATGGAATTGAAGGAAACAAAGACTAAATTGATGGATAAGATAAACGTCGTTTATTTGCTGTTGAAAGAATGAACGTTTTAGTTATAACATGTGTTCATGTCCGCGCGTGTGTAACCAATGTTCGTTGCGGGGTTGGTGTTGTAGAAGAATAGGAAATGTGTGTTCATCTCACTATCGTTTGTTCGCGCGTGGGAAGAGAAATGAGTGTTGTAGTGGAAATGAGAATGATAGTCCAGCGTGTAGACAAAGAAGAGGATATGAGAGTTGACATCAGTTAGTAGTCAGCTACGCGAAGGTGTTCTCAGGGACCAGTAGTAGATAGAGAGAGAAAGAGTGTGAATGTGTACATACGGTCTGTTAGCTCGTGCCCCATACATAGTAGTAAGTGGGCGTGAGGTACGCGTGTGCGCGCGCCGAAACGGTGGCGGCCAACGCGCCGACCAGCCACCTAGGAGGCTAGTCTCGAAAAGGAAGAAGCTGGTTGTTGCTCTTTGTTTTATACTTGTTTCCGGTGGTCATTTGCGCATGTGTATATTTCCTTAGAAGGCGGAAGTGACGTCGTCCATGTGTGCGTTCGTGTGTGCGTGTGTGAGTACATATGTGTGCGTTAGCGCGTGTATATATACACGTGAATGTGAGTGTATGTATGTGACAAGCAATATAGTTTGAAATATGAATGTGTGTTTTTGTGCGAGACTAGAAAAGGCTCGCACAGAAGTGAGTAATGTAATAGAACGAGAAGTGGCAGTCCATCGTGTAGACAAAGAAAAGGATAGAGGATTGACGTCAGTTAGCAGTCAGTTACGCGAAGGTGTTCTCAGGGACCAGTAGTAGATAGAGAGAGAAAGAGTGTACGTACTGTCTGTTGGCCTTTTGTCCCACATAGTAGTAAATGGCGTGAGGTACGAAAAAGGAGAAGCCGCTTGTTGCTCTTTCTTTTATAGGTGTTTCCGCTGGTCTTTTGCGCATGTGTGGATTTCCTTTGAAAGGAAGTGACGTCGTCCATACGTGCTTACTATTTACAGCACACGAAACCAAACTAATATAGTGTACATTAGCGTGTGTGTATGTACACGTGAATGTGAGTGTATGTACGCGAACGTGAATATATGTACGTGTGTGGACGTGGGCGCGTATGTTTGTGTACGCGTACGTATATGACAAGTAATATAGCTTGAAATGTGAACGTGTTTTTGTGTGAGACTAGGAAAGGCTCGCGCAAATTTTATGGCATGTTCTTTGTTTTTAACTTTTATTCAGATAAGGCCGATATAGTTTTTTCTTTGTTTTTAAGATAGAAAAACGAAATTAATTCTCGTTTTTCTCACTTTTTTTTTAGTTTCCCGCAGAGTGATTATTCAATTACGTTTTGTCTCTTATTTAGAGAATTCCTTTTTATTTTGTACTTTATGTTTTCCGTGTAAATTATTACTTGGGTTACTTTTGTTAACCATGTTTTGAGAAAGAAAAGCAATGGCTTTTATTTCTTTAAATAAAATTGGACCTAATTAATTATTTTCTGATTTTAGTTTGTCATTTGCTCCTATTTTATTGTTTTATTTTTGTTTTAGTTATTGTTACATAAAGACGTATCTTAATAATGGCCACAAAATCTCGTTATATTAGCGAGGTATTATGGTCATTATTAAAACACGTACTCATATTAAATAACACATGAAGTTGAAAAAGAAAGAAAGAAAGGAAAAAAGAAAGAAAAAAACAGCACAAGTTGGAAAAATGGTATGGAAAAACGTCTCATTATTTTTTGTTTCCTCAAGTTTCATAAATACTTGAAATGGTTTAGTCTCGCAGTTTTTATTACCCATTAACTTCTGTGTGACGAAACACACACACACACACACACACACACACACACACACACACACACACACACACACACACACACACACACACACACACATATATATAGTGAATAAATGACAAAAATATATTCCAAAATTCATGATGTTTACCCATCTTATTATTTATTCCTTTAATTCAGTTGACATTTGCAATTCTTAACAGTATCTGTTTCGTAGCGCAAAATCAATCACTCAAAATCAATCAGTGAATCTATTATGCCCTTAACTCATAAGAAAAAATAGCAACAATCAATCCGTCAAAAGGAAATAAAGTGTGATTTGACATGATTAAAATCCGAAAATTGGGGGAAAAAAGTTGCAAATACCTTTAATATGCTTCCATTACGCCATTTTGAATTTTTGACGCATTTCTACACACACACACACACACACACACACACACACACACACACACACACATATATATATATATATATATATATATATATATATATATATATATATACTGTGAAAGCAAAATCAAGACTTCAAAAAAGGTGTTGATGGCAACAAAAAACGTATTTCGTTTTACGTTACAATTGTTTCCATATCCAGTCGACAATTTCAAACATTACATCGTTTGAAAATTTTCAAAACCAGCATTTCTTTTTATTCATAAAGTCTGAAGAAATGCTGGTTTTGAAAATTTTCAAACGATATAATGTTTGAAATTGTCAACTGAACATGGAAACAATTGTAACGTAAAATGAAATACACTTGTTGTTGCCATCAACACCTTTTTTTAAAGTCTTGGTTTTGCTTTCACAGTATATTATGAAATATGATTATTTTGTAGCTTACTCCTTAAGTCAACTCTTTTTGGCTTAAAACTCATTGGTATATGAAAATTTACTGAATTACACGAACTCAGTATATTACATACAAGTCTCTCTCTCTCTCTCTCTCTCTCTCTCTCTCTCTTTCTCTCTCTCTCATATATATATATATATATATATATATATATATATATATATATATATATATATGTATATATATAAGAGCAAATAGTTAATAAAACATGTTAAAAACACCTTGAAAAAGAGTTAAAAACATATTTAATCTGAAAAGGAAACCCTTGATAAGTGGATAATTCTTAATCCGCGGAGTTTCGAAGCAATACTTTCCTTCTCATCAGAGGGTAGGGATTAGCAAAATGCGGGATCGGATTTTGCATACAAAAGTATTTGATGAAACTGCAAGTAAGTCAAAGATCTTACTTGATAATAAAAAGTAATTAAAGCAGAGGGGATATGGTGAAGAAAAATGTGATTATACGTGAATGGATAGTCTGGTGAAAGGTAAATAATATATTGTTTTTATTTTATATATATATATATATATATATATATATATATATATATATATATATATATATATATATATATATTACCATGGATATTCGGCGTTCCCCGGGTTGACATGAAGGTTCGTTTGGAACATACCTACTATACCAAAGATATTGATCACTTCTTTCGTGGATAATGTCGATATTCCCACCACAATTTAAAAAAAAAAACACAGATAAAAACATGAAAATGTGACCCCCCCTCCCCCCAAAAAAGAAGTACGTGACACCCTCTCGGCAGAAGGGATACAAAGAGAAGAAGCAATTCTCCGAATATTGAGCACTTTTTGTTGCCCATGCGCTGGATCCCATTCCTACACACACACACAAAAGAATAAATAAATGAATAAATAATAAATAAATCGAACAATTTTTATTTCAATCAAAAACAAAAAACAAAACAAAAAAAAAACAAAAACAAAAACAAAACAAACAAAAAAGAACGTGCTCGAACGTGAAACGCGAAAGAGGGGAAGAAGGTACAGACTTATGGTCATACTATTTTGCCCACACAACTATGAGGGCTTATGACGTCATGACGTTGCAAAATAAGCCCTTTAAATGCGTGCGTGACTTGCGAACAGTTAAAAAAAATAACTAGAATTTCTTTCACTGTTTTTTTTTTTTCAGTTTTTACTGGCTTTTTTTTTAAGGGACGTTCTAATATGTATAAAACGTGGTTTGCCGCAACTAAAAGAGTTTTCGAAGGCTGGAGAAAAAAGTATTTTAAGATGTATAATTTGATGAGCAGTTTAAAAAAAAATTCCTTTCACTGCTTTTTTTGTAAAGACATATTTCATTGGCTTATTTTTCTTAAAGACACTTTACTGGCTTTTTTTTCATAAATAGGACACTTAAAACAATTCTCTCATATAAACAATAACTAACATACAACTATTTAGTAAAATAGTTTTTCTTTAATATAATATGCAAATAAGGTTACTCTTGAGTGTATATTTTGCAAGAATCATACTATTTTTTAGAAATAAATGAAATAAAGTTTATGCAAGTAAGTTTTCAGTATGAAAATTAATTGAAAAAGTAATGGACCTTTCGTATAGATTAATCAAATTGTGAACAAATATGCAAATAAACATAGAGGAATACGAATTTATATATATATATATATATATATATATATATATATATATATATATATATATATATATATATATATATATAGTAATGTGATTGATAATTTAAAATTCAAATTATAATTAAAAATTAAAAATCTGTTCCATGAGAAGGAACAACAACAAAGTCAATAATTTGTACGATCGTTTCGGAAACGATGTTTTTATTGTGATAGACATTAAGCCACGCAAAAATAATTTTAACATATAGTTTTTTTTTAAACAAAGTCTCCTCATCAGCAAAAGTATTGAGTGTTTTTTTTTATATGTAAAAGACACCATAAATAAACCTAGCAATTTTTAAGTAAGGCAGATGTATCTTTTAATTGTTCGCCTTTTGAAAACCGTAATTATCGTCAAAGAATTCATTTGGATGTTGATTGTAGCTTATAAATAATATATATATATATATATATATATATATATATATATATATATATATATATATATATATATATAGAGAGAGAGAGAGAGAGAGAGAGAGAGAGAGAGAGAGAGATAGAGAGACTTTCACTACACCGATGAAGATTGAAGGATCGGCCGAAAATTATGTACCTGTAAAAAAAAGTTTTTTAATTTTTTTCATAATATTATTTTGTATTCCTGCACGTCACCAATTGAAACCGAATAAAGAAAAGTTATAAGGTTTTATACTGTTTACTGTCCCTCCATACTGGGGGAACAATAAAATACTACTACTACTACTACTACTACTACTACTACTACTACTAATACTAATAATAATAATAATAATAATAATAATAATATCTATATGAATATTACATTCAAAATGCAAATATTAAGTGCGTGCACAAAGAAGAAATTAATAGAGAAATAGAGTAATATTTTGTTCATTTGCTTTTTTATTTCATTAAGAAATAGATGAAAATTGAAAAGTATTTATCTTAACACACACACACACACACACACACACACACACATATATATATATATATATATATATATATATATATATATATATATATATTGGCAGCAAGTCATTATTCAAGCACGTCTGATTGAACACAACAGAGTTTTACTTTTTTTCCGATTTTGTTGGATATCTTTTCAATTCGCCGAGCGGTCTTTTTTTTCGGCTTGCATGTTGTATATTACGGCGCCAAAAATTCTTATCAATAACATTATCAAACCTTACATACCTAGTAAATACAATACAAAATCTACCACCGACTTCATAGACCTTCTAAAATTAAACTCCCCCCCCCCACAAATGCATAACTGCATCCCTCGATGCTGAAAACCTCTAAGCTAATGTCTCTATAAAAGACACCATTAAAATAATCCTTAATCAAGTATAAAACCACAGCGTGATACCCCCTCCAACCATAAAACCCCAAACCCTAGAAAAATTACTACTAAAATGCCCCACACAAGTTCCCTTTACTGACCCTAATGAAAAAAAGTACATCCAAATAAATGGCGTTTAAATGGGACCATCTCTAGGCCCTACATTCGCAGAATACTAAATGGCTCACATCGAAAACAAAATCTTCCCAGATCAAAAAAAATAGACCCACTATCTATGCTCGATCGACGACATATTCATCGCAGCCAAAGGCATTAAAAAACTCCAACTGAACCTAGAAACACACTCCGTTCTCAAATTCACAAACGAACTAAACATAAATAACAAAATAACATTTCTCGACGTATTAGTAGATTTTAGCATAAATACATAATACATAACCTCGACATACAAAATACCTACCAACAATAATGCAATGTTCTTAAATTACCATAGCGAATACCCAGAAAAATATAAAACTACGCTTATAAAAATTCACCGCTCATACAATATAGCACCAACCCGACAAATATTTTACAAAAAACTAACAAACATAAAACAAACCCCAATAAAACAACAATTTTCCCAATAATATTGTCGATAAGCACATAAAACTCTATTTAAAGTCAATCCATAATAAAAACATAAACCCTAACCGTAACAAAAACGACACCATCAAAGTATACTATAAAACCAACTACACATTAACTACAAAACAGACGAAAAAATAATAACAAACCCAATTAAAAGATGCATCAAATCCATCGATCAGAACAAAAATATTAAACTAATAATATATTATACTCAATTTAAAACCTCCAATTTAATAATTAAAACCAATAATAATACTTACAGCACACTAAACCAAACTAATATAGTGTATGAATTTATTTGCCCATTCGAAGAATGTCTCTGAACCCACTCTAAAAACTCATACAACGCATATATAGGCCACACCACAGCAACACTATCCTGACAACTAAGCTATCATTTAGCTGACAATAGTGCCATAAAACAACACCTAACATTCCGTTATAAAAACCTGCAGTCGTCGGACATTAAAATATCTAACTAACAAAACTAAAATTCGATACCGTAACAATTCTGTTTCTCTTCTTTTCTTTTCTTTTCTCTTCTCTTCTTTCTCTTCTTTCCCTTCTCTTCTTTCTCTTCTCTTCTTTCTCTTCTCTTCTCTTCTTCCTTACATCTCCTCTTTCTTCTTCCCTCTCCTCCGAGAAATCTACATTAGTTTGTACAATGAGTAGTGGAGAATGAGAGGGATGCACTCTCCAATCACAGCAGAATCCAGATCATATTAGGAGCACTTTATAACTGATTTATTTTTCTTACATTTTCACTCCAAACACGGCACATTGCCACTTTGATGTAGGAGGCTACTATCAGAGGTATAATCTACAGGGGTACTATGTGGGGAGTTAGGCAGCAAAATGTTGATTCACGTTACATTTGAACTTCTGCATGTCAGTACAGTTGGGGAAGCAGGGACCCGGAATGGAATTCAAAAGTCTAGCGGTTCTGAGTAAGAAACTACTGAAGTAGAAGGCTCTCTTACATATAGGGATCTCTACAGTGTGGGGGTGGGATTTAGCTGCTTATCGGGTGTGTTGAGGGTATTTAAATTGAGGGGGCACGAGTGTGTAACCCCATGTGTGGCTCTCTCGTCAGATCGCCGACTTCCAACGTCGTGTACCGTGGATTTTTCTTTCATCACCTAGCACGCTTTGTATTTTGGATGAAGATTCAATCACTCCAAGATAAGGAATTGGTTCTATAGTTTTTATTTCACTTTCTCCAGATGTCCTGCAGAAGGTGGAAGTGAAATCGGTCTGTGTGGGTTCTTCTACACACGTCAGCGTTCGTCCCCCCTCCCAGTGAAGAGGAGGAGACAACGGGAAGCCGTCCGTTGTCTTCTGTGCCCAAATCAAATTTCCACGATTCAGCTAACCTGATCACATGACTCACATGCAATCAAATCAGCTGATCTTTTACTTCCGGCCAACATGTCTACACTATAACTCACCTCTTCCCCTCTATTTCTCTATCTCTCTTTTTCTCTCTCTCCCTCTCTCTATTCCTTAACAAGATGACGTTCTCATGAAATTGCTTAAATCGATGAATATCTCTCATAAAACGTGTTATGCTGCTAGAAATCCTTGTAAACCGCGACTGAAAGACGGGAGAACGCCGCATTGCCACAAATATAGAAGACCTCTATATGGACAAAAATTGAAATGTTTAGCAATTTCTATCCTAGGCTTACATTTCCACAAAGTAACAAAAGGATGCACCGCCATGCTTTCCGATGCAACTTTAACACTGAGTGAACGCAGTCCGTGCATCAAGAGTTGATGCATGTGGTAAACTCCTTCAATACAAATCACTATCTAATATCAAACTTTCCCGAAATAATTATCATCTCTGAGGCTCCCCTCTTTCATGGGAGATCTCAACACTAGCATGTTGCACCCGTCCCTACTCTTATTTCCACCTGGAGCGACCTTCCAACAAAGAGAAAAAAAAATCAATCCTAACAACAAAAGGAAAAAAAAAAAATGATCAGCAAAATAGAAAAAAAAGTATGCAAAAAAGAACGACATTGTTTCTGTCTTTCTTTAAAAAAACAAACAGTACAGTTTCACCTATCTCTTTGAGTATAAATGCAAAAAAATATAGAAAAACTGCGACGAATCCCACTATATTAAAAAAAATCAAATTTCTGTTCACACAGATGTGCGCGACCCCCATACTCACACTACATCTTTTTTTCTACCACCTTATTTCCCATCGACTAAACTTCTCCATCCAACACTTTTCATTGTAGTCGCCAATCTCCTGATCCCCCCTTCTATCTCGGCTGACTTCTCCCACCCCGTCACTCCCTTTTTTTCATTGTCCGGTCGCTCCTTCCTGATTTTCACACTCTCTTCTTCAAACGCATCGCCGCTACGATGCCCCCCCTCTCTCTCTCTTTCTCTCTCTCTCTCTCAATCTCTCTCTCCCAATGAATCACACATGGAAAAACCTGTATTCGCACATTTTTCTATGAGGCAATAAAATATAAGTCTACACATGCTAACAAAACTAAACAAACAAAAAAAAAGGTAGAAAAATATTTCATTAAAATGAAAAAATAAATTGGCCTTAAATTGCCGATTTATTTCTGTGCAGAGCAAAAAAAAAACACAAGAGAAAGCCACTCACCGCGTGTCTATTTTGTCATCTCGAATTTTCCTTGTTGCTCAATTTTCTTCTTTTTTTTTTTTTTTCTTCTTCATCCTCGGTTGCTTTGCGTGTTTTTGGTTTTTCTAAATTTTTTTGTCCCGTTTTTTGTTTTTGTCTGTTTTTTTTTTTTTTTATTTAGCCGTTTTAATTTTTTCTGCGTCTCTCTCACTGTCTCCAAAGTTTGTAATGAGAGCGCTACCATGTTTTTTCACGTTCTTCTTTTTTTGTGTTTGTGATTTTTTTTGTTGTTTGTTTAGTTGATTTTTTTTTCGAAATGGATTCGGCCGTTTCAATTTTTTTCTGCGTGTCCTTTTTCATCGTGAAATCGTCTGAAGGTCGATCTAAGGTCTAACGACACCATTGTAAGCCCACGTGTGGCTCTCTCATCAGATCGTTCCCAATGTCGTTTACCATAGATTTTTTGTTCATGGCCGGATCGTCATTTTCTCGCTGGTGACTGTCAGTGGGACACACGCATGGTTTCACAAAAGTACAAATATGAACAAAGAAAGGAAAAACACAAACGCCAATGTTCACATATAAATTGACTGTGTGCGTCTCTTCTCCCCGTTCTATTGACTGTGTGCGTCTCTTCTCCCCGTTCTATTGATGTCACATTCGTCTATCTCTGTTTTACAGTCAACTCTAAAATTGTCCACGACACTATTTCACAATCAACTCTATAACTGTTCAACTGTAGTCGTTATCAACTCCCATCCGTCGTCTAGTGCATCTAGATCTCAACTCTTACAGTTCAATTTCCATCCGCCGCCTAGCGCATCTAGATGTCAACTGCCTTTCTCCTCTGCCTTGGTCTCTCAGGTCGCCCACCCCACCCTGGCTACTGGAAGCTGCCCTTCGCTGTTTTATCAGTATGTTTCTATTGTTATTGTTTGCTATTTCCCGCTGTTGATTGTAGGATATTTCCGATTTCTTTGTTTATTCTTAGCTATTCCCTATCTATTGTTGATTGTAGGATATTTCCGATTTCTTTGTTTATTCTAAGCTATTTTTTACTGTCTCCATCTTAAACCCCCACTCTGTCTATTTTATTCTCACACCCCTTTGAATCTTGTTTACACACTCGTTCCTTGTTTCTATTTCTTAATGACTTTTACCGGAAGAAGAACCAAGATCTTCATTGCAAACTTTGCTTTCATATAAGCTGGACCGCCTGATGAGATCTCTAGTTACTAAAACTGGCTGACCGAAACATGCCCATGACTATGTAGCAACACATTACTGCTTATGTAAAAACAAATAATATATATATATATATATATATATATATATATATATATATATACATAATGGAGGATTTTAATGTTTACACTAATATAAAGTCGGCGTAAATCATAACAAAGGGTACCAACAATTCTGGTATTTGTTCATTATTTTATTACTAACTAGCAGGACCCGTGTATCGGCGTTGTCCGGTGGAAGCATAACACAAAGCCAGAATAGATTCGGCAAAGCCTCCTCCTTCTGAAAACAAAATATAATACGGTTGTTAGTGAAGGCCACTGCCGACACTGAAAAATAGTGGGCACTGGCGGCCATGGCCAAAATGAAATCATCTGGGTTCCATTGTTATAAGAACAACAGCCTGTTCTTGTAAGTGAGTAAATATTGCATAGGATAGTCAAGGATTCGAACTTGCGAAACTAGATTTGGAATTGAAAATTCCAATCATAAGTTAAAATAAATACAGAATGTTATTGAAATTAAGGAATATGGAATTGCCACAAAATAGTTAGATATCTGTTTATTGAAAAAGGAATATAATGAATTTTGTTTCTGTTATAAAAATTAAAATTAAAATAAGGAATTTAAAAACGAACAATGGAAAATGTTATTTGTAAAAGGGGTTACGAAAATTAGGTTAAAGGGTCGGCTTTGTAAGAAACACGTGAATAACAATGCATGCTTAAACACGGAGGCATGTCATGCCATGTGTTCTGAGAGGCACGTGCTTGGTCATGCAGTGATATCATGAGTTATGAAGTTAGTTAGATAAGTCAGAATGAGAATCAGAGTTAGGAGAAGCTAGAGAAGGGAGTCAGATCAGAGAAGCAGAGGAGATCAGACCGATTCTTCGTTAGAGTCAAGGCACCCTCTGGAAGCGAGAGGGTTTAGAGATGACCATGTAACAACTTTGAATCCCTGAAATACAAAATCATGTCCGACCGGTCGAAGAAGAAATAAACGTATCATCATGTGTTTTTATAACTGCCGTCTTGTGTTGTGCATTTCTACGAAAACAAAGGTAAAGTGAAATTGTATTAATATGAACTTTGTGTTTATAAAAATGTATAACTGTCAAAACGTAAATGTCAAACGCACTCTCGGTCTATCTATCAAGATATTCATAAAACTCCTCTCATTGAATTACATGTACCCTGTCTCGTTATATATACAGAACTGTCTCTCTCTTTATATATACCCTGTTTATGTCTCCAATATGCTATCTCCACAAACATGAACATCCTAATACGAACAGTCAACACCAAAGAATAATACATACGTCATCTTAATACCACCCATTACATAACACCACTGCCATGCATTGTCTAATAGTGGCAGATAGGAAAAACAACTAGCTGTGATTGTCAACACTGTTGTCGGCCTCCATTGGAATACTCG
>NC_136508.1:34541845-34564345 GCF_053919585.1 Euprymna scolopes | reverse complement strand
GCATAAAACAACGTTAAATGCCAAAAACTTATGTTTACACATGAAATATTGATTTTTCAGAAGGACACAATGACACATAGACTCGAGACATTCTTCTGTCACTTTACAAGGTCGACACGGTAATTTATGTGGTCGAAAGTCACACATCTAAAATAACATAGAAAAAAGTTTTATGTCAAGCGACAGTCAAGGCAATTATTGTCTTTTGCTGCATAAGCGACACCCGTTTGTCAAGTAGAAACATATCTCAACTACCTGCTAATAAGTGCTTATGGTGCTACTTAGCAGTAACAGTAACATTGAAAGTTATAATTCTGTGTGTGTGTGTGTGTGTGTGTGTGTTTGTGTGTGTGTGTGTGTGCGTGCGTGTGTTGATAAAGGTCAGAAACTACATAAGATACAAACTTTATAGCATCAGATTACCCTCCTGCTTCCTACCCCCACCCAATTCTGCCATTCCTCACAATGATGTGCAGCGGCAACGTGGCAGTGTCAGAGATACCGGACCAACAGAGCTCTCTGGTAAAAAAAAGGAAGAGTCGGTATCAAGATCTGTCGTCTTCTGGTCGTCTCTGCCTCTGCCTGTGGGAAACAAAAATGTGTCAGGTACAAACCCCCAAATCAATGGAGTGAAAATGACAATATTGTTTCTGTGTCATTACTTTGTATGTCCTGGACTAAACATTTTACCTGCTTCGCATATAAGGGCAGTCGGGAATAAAACTTAGAATTCCGCAGGTTAGAGCATGATTTCTCAAACTTCAGGACAATATGGAGCCCCTGTGCAGGGCGAATGTTTTTCACGGAGCACTAACAAGTAAAATAAATATTAAAAATATTAATTTTAAATTTTAACACAAACTAATGATAATTGTTTACAACCATTTTTTGTTTAGGATTAATCAAAAATTGTTGCATTTTTTTGCTAATTTATTTATTTTTATTTTCTTTTTCATGGGCCATCATGAAACTCTTTACACTTTTTGTTATGTATTTTATCGATTTCCAGTAAAAACAGATCATTAAATGTCTGCAGTCATTTTTCCATATAAAGCATTTGGTCCTCTTTAAGAAAAGAGCTTCCAGAGTCCCTTAGCCTCACTCATGGAGTCCCAGGGCTCCGCGGAACCCACTTTGGGAAACCCTGGGTTAGAGAATATCTGCGACCAACAAGGAGAACTTCATGCAGACCAAACAACACCAAAACTAGGTCAAAACTAGGTCAAAAGTCAATCGACTTTTTCATTCTTGCGTTCTTTCTTATTTCTTTCTGTGATATTAACCCAAAACTAGAGAGAGAGAGAGAGAGAGAGAGAGAGAGAAAGAGAGAGAGAGAGAGAGAAAGAGAGAGAGAGAGGGGAAGAAGGTAGAGAGAGTTAGGCATGCGTATATGTTTATTAGTGTTGGGACGATTAATCAGAATTGGAATCGAGAATCGAAAAAATCGTAACTTTTTGGGATATCGAAATTGGCATCGGAAAAATTTGTGACTATTGTCCGATGCCAAAAACGATTCTTTTCATTGTGTCTGTTTGTTTGATGTTTGTTAAAACTTAATTTTACCATAGGGCATATTAATGATGAAATAATAAATATTTATTAATTTTAAACTACCAATAAAACTAAAATATACAAATCATCTCCATCAGTGGATTTCTACATTTAGGAAATTATATGTACGTATTTCATGGTTTTTGCAATAACCCCCCCCAAAAAAAAACAACAACTCTATATTTACAAATTTAATAGGTAATTGTATCGAAATCGGGAATTTAGAAGAGAATCAGTAATTGTATCGGAATCGGAAAAACTATTGGAATCGTTCCATCACTAATGTTTATATAATTCTATGTATAGGATTCACTTCTAAACTAATTAACCGATTACTAGTGGGACCTGTGGAAATTCCATGGCGGCATCTTTCATGCGTGATATATTGCTGCTGGGCATTCTGTGGATGTTCGGTGTGAATGGAGACCCCGAAATATTATTGCAGCCCTTTTGTTAAAACTGTGAAAGTATTTATCTAAATAATCTGGTTAATGTAGCGTCAGAATATATCTGCTTATTACGGTTTATCTCCAATATCTTTATAGGCATATTTCCATTGTAGGGACGCCCGGCGCGAAAGAACGCCCCACGATAAAAAAAAAATAATAATAATTGAATAAAAAAAAATAAATTTAGCGTATCTATATAATAATTTAATGTTCGTAGTATTGTAATGTTATGACCCTTTAGGCTGTGATCATAGCGTAGTATCTGTGGCAAGCGGGAGCAATGGTCAAAACATTATTATTATTGTTATTGTATTCTTATTAATTGATTTGAGCGACGGATGCTCGCTGGATCAGTTATTATGATTAGAAGAATAAACAATTAATCTGAGGAAGAAATGATTGACGTGTAAATCGAAAAAAGAATGTGAAAATAGAAAATATATGTAAACATTATTTTGGGGTTTTGAATAAACAAATAACTAGGTGGATTAGATTGGTATGAGACACGTAATTAGGTGACGTAAGAGAACACGTGATGTAGTTAGTTTTGGAGAGATTCAGAGAGTTGAGGATTAACCACCAGAGCGGACAGACGTCTAGACAGGGGTGGACAGACAGCTAGGAGCAGGCTGTATGAACAGAAAATGTAGACTAACTGCAGATCCTGTGAAAACCATTTGAGACAACTGTAATAAATTCATATTATAAAAATATAAAGAGTTGTTTTAATGGTTTCACAAATAAGAACAGATGTCTCAATTGGTTGGCGCTGATCGCTTCATGGTTCGTCACGGAGCAGCGGGAAGATATAGAAGAATTCTTCAAGAAAAAAGGTATGAAGCATATATTATTATTCTTATATATGAACTGTAAAAATACCCCGTGCAATAAGTCTAATACAACATGACTCGGTTTACACGTCAATATCATGTCCTCTGGCTAAACAACATACATACGATTTATACGTTTGAACAATATCTTACATCCACTAGATAACACATGACACGTTTTAATATATCATCTCCTCCAATATAAACCACCCAGTATATAACAGTATGTTATCACCTTCTATCCTCCTTTTTAATAAATAGGGTCTCCTGATCAAATAATTTATAATCTGGAATGCGTGACACACGTACGTACATTGAAGGCACTACGGTATTAATATATAGATTATTATGAATTTTGGAATACTACTGTGGGGCGTAAGGTTAAGTAATGATGGCTATATTTAGTTTAATTTAGTTTCATGTAAATGACATAAATAAGAGGTTGAATGAAGCCTTCTGGAAAAATTCAGCAGTATCCGATTTTTGTGAAATTTTAGAAATAAACACTAAATATCCATCAAATTTTAATTTCTTTGGAATATTTTAAAACGAATTTCACGGAACATTCACTCTTGTATTTTAAGAGTCTAGAATTTAAGCTGGTTACAGGCACAAACAAATAAAAATAAATAAATTCGCTTCGGCTTTTCTTCCTGTTTTAGCAAAAAGCATTCATTACCGTTACTTTCCAAGCAATGCTTCTTGTTTTTTTTGTTTTTTTTTTTCTAACAGCGCATGTTGTCTGCCATGAAATTAACAAAACTCTGCCGTCTCTACACCAGCTTAAAAGTCTCTTACCGCCATCATGGGGCCACACGTCCACCTCGCCCGGTTTTCATTTTTCTTCTCTACTCGATCACACGCCAGCCGCTGTCATTTCTCGTCTTTGACTCTACACGTCCATCTTTTTCAACGCGCACTTTGTTTCTCTGCCGACCACGTGCTGTCCTTTTTTTTTTCTTGTGACACAAGCCCACACAACTTGCTAATTTGCATAATGCTCAAACGGCTGCTGCTGCTAATAGTTTTACTAGCCATCTATCCTTTCGGCTGCTGCTGATATTTTCACATGCACTCACATGCGTTCTGTTACAGTTGCTTTGTTTATAATTAGAAGTGTTATTAAAGGTGTCAATAAGAACACTAAGGAAGGGATTTTGTTATTTATGCTTAGTTTTACCGTGAATCTTGAGAACACTTTTTCTGGGGGGTGGGGAGACTCTGTATTTGGTCATTATCATCAGTAAAATAAGTATATAATCGACATAGTGTACGACAATAGAGGGTTTCATAATGTTATTAAATATTTGGTTTCTAGGTTTGCCATATAAAAATTGCTAAAAGTCGGTTCAAGAACTTAACCAACTGAAACTCCATCAGTTTTTATGTAAATGTTTCCCTTTGAGTCACAAAAGGGTGCAAATTAAGTGAAACTTTTGTAGTATTTTTTTTATTTAATGATTTAACGTATAGGGAGATACAAGTCATTGTATAGATTATTGATAATTATTAGTAATGAGGCGATTCTAATATTTTCCCCCGATTCCGACACAATTCCCGATTCCGTACTAAATTCCCGATTCCGAACTAAATTCCCAATTCCGATACAATACCGATTCTGATTCTTTATAAATAGCTAAACATTTAACTATAAAGTTGTTATTTTGTCCCGATTATCGTAAAAACGCATGTACACTCTGACCCGGAGTGGTAGTACCTGTTAGGGTCCCAACTATGGGTTAAATAGAAACCGACTTGAAAAGAACAAATATATTCTATTAAAAAAATTTTTCTTCAGAATCTTTGGATTCGGCATTAAATAACCCGAAAGGGGTTGATATGCCGTAAAACAAAAACAACCAACCAACCAACCTCCACTACCATCAAAGAATAGCAACTGGGATATAGGAAGCAGAGAAAAAAGTGAAGCGATCCTAGTCAAACTACGTATAGGTCATACCTTCATTACACACTCTCACTCCCTAAAAGGAGAAGACCCCCTCACTTTTATGTATATCATGTCAAAAACTTCTGTTCATTAAACACATACTAATTGGTCGTAAAGACTTCGAAACAATAAGATCCTTGATTCTTTCAAGCAAAAAAACAGAAGAACTTTTCAGTACTTTTCACAAATAAAAGATACATTAAATTTCTTAAAAAAATAATTAGGCTGTACTGGGAAATCAAAAACTAGAATAATCATTTCTACTCTACCAAACCAAAAGTTTTAAGAGCCATATACAATCTTCTCATCTTGTGTTTATCTCAGAATAAATATAGCACTAGTGATCCTCCTTCACCCTGGCATAAAACTAAACTGCATTCTATATAAGTTTATTCACGCGCACGCACACACACACACACACACACACACACACACACACACACACACACACACACACACACACACACACACACACACACACACGCACGCACGCACGCACGCACGCACACACACACACACGCACGCACGCAAACACGCACACACACACACGCACGCACGCATGCACACACACACACACACGCACACACACACAAGCTGTTTAGCCTCAAAATGACCCTAGCGTGTTTGTTGATGCCGTTAAACACCAAACAAACAAGCAAAACAAACAATTTATCAGCATTTACAAACATAATAGACATCATCTGATGTAAGACAAATGTTAGTAAATAACACAGAAAATAATACACTCTGTGACCAAATACAAAAAATATTAAAATACCCCTAAGTTATCTTTATTAAAACCCAACAACCTACAATTAATAGCATTGCGTATGATACCAGTAATAACATTTTCACATGCTTAATTGAATACAATTTATCATGTGATGTTAATTCTGACGTACTGGAATTTAAATTGTTAACGTCTCTTCTGAAACTGCATTGGTTCAGTCTTTTGACGTCTAACTGACTTTACATACGCGTTCTTGGCCGTTTTTTTTATTTTTTAATTATCTTCTTTTTTTTATTTATTTTTTTTATTTATTTTTTTATTTTTTTTTACATGGGTGTCACCACTTATCAAGGCCCAGAGGCCACTCAAGGATAAGGGTTAATAGGTATACATTAGTCATTGTGATTTTAGCATAGTAAACAGTGGGAATTTTGTAACTTGGATTACTTAGGGGGACGATTCAATTAGAACTTGTTCACATTGGACTTTTTCTTTTTTTTTCATAGGTATCACCACATTATCAAGGCCAAGAGGCCACTCAAGGATAAGGGTTAAAGAGTGTACAGTAGAAATTGGACAATATAATAATCATTAGTAATGAAAATTTGTTAAATTTGATAACTTATATGGAACGGCTCATCAAGAACTTATTTACGTTAGACTTGAACACAACCATATTGTAGTCAGCCGGAAAGCAGGAAAACGGAAGACAATTCCACAGGTGTGCAGTTCTAATAAAAAAGCTTTGTTCATGGAATCTACGTTTAGGTTTAGACACAGATAAAGAGTGGGGGGAATTATTGATAGTGTTTACAGCTAGACGAGTGTTTCTTGTGAAAGTTTGGCGAGGGGGGACCATAGATTGAAGCTCAGTCGAACACTTTCCATGAAAATAACGATACATCAGAGACAAACTCGCAACATCTCTTCTGTGAGATAGAGGTTGCAAGGAAGAGAAAAGGACATCTCCTACGAGGCTACGAAGTCTATTTTGAACTCTATCAAGGCAGGACAAGTCCTTTCTAGCAGCTCCTGCCCAGATGTGGCAACAGTATTCCATCCTTGGACGTACCTGGCTCTTATATAAATAGAGAATTGCATCAGCAGTGAGATATCTACTGGATCGATAGAAAGATCCCACCATTTTTCCAGCGGCCTTGGCAACAGATTTGATGTACGTGTTCCATTTAAGATCAGGAGTAATGGTCAAGCCCAGAAGCTTGTCAAAACTTGAGGCCTCCTGAAGACGAGAGCCATTCATTTCAATTGATGCCTCCTGCAGTTTTTTTTTAATTTGTTTTTCTCATCTAAAGATGAATCGACGAAGAATCTAAAACGTTCGTGATACATATGTAAAAAGCATTATTTTTGGGACATGAAGAAGAGCATTAGAAAAATTGAAAAATAAAAAGGGTATAATCAAGCAGAATTATTCTTATATTTAACATTGTTGTCTTAAATGAAACAATGTTGCCTAAATATACACACAATTTCGCAATCATAAGTGCAGGAAGGTGATAATTACTACTGGTCGAGACATAAACGGAAAAGTTACACACACACACACACACGCACACACACACACATATGCATATATAATTGAATAAAATAAATAAGTCGATTAAAAGAGAATCACCAGGTGTAATTATTAAGACCCGAAATGCTTTTCGTCAGACCATTTTTAAAGGATGTTATGTTTGAAAATTTTTGTAGAAATTATAGGCAACGAGAGAGAGAGAGAGAGAGAAAGAGAGAGAGAGAGAGAGAGAGAGAGAGAGAGAGAGAGAGGAGAGGAGAGACAGAGAGGGGGGGGAATTCACGAATGGAAACCACGCAACCTAGCCTAATTTTTCTCCCTAAATAATTCTAACTGTAACCGGAGGTTTCTCTGTTTGCACAAAGTAGAGGAGCTAGAACTGATAGCAAGCACCTCGAGGGCAGCCAGGTGGAACTTAGTGCGTCCTTTGTGCAGAACAGAAAAAACACTCCGGAGAGAATGCAGAACCACAATCACTTTTATCCCGTAGGTGTTGATCATTAACCGATTCCGACAACTTTATTTTATTTATTTTTGATTTCTACAAAAAAAAAAAAAATTAAAAATTTTGTTGAAAGTTGGGGACAAATTATGAATAACATTCTTCATTAATTAGTTATTTTTTTAAAAAATAATTTATCCTTTTAATTTGAATTTTAAAAAATCGTCGAAAACTTAGTAGCCAACTCAATACATAAAATGTATTTGGAAATACTAAATAGAAGTACAATAAAATTAATTTACCAGAAAATTGTTATTCAAATTTTTTATTCGGTTATTCAAATTTAGAAGCAAATTAAAAATACATAAACGCATACGCAAACTATTTATAGACTCTTTGAACGCATTTTCCATGATACAAATCAAGTTTGCGAAAAATAAATATTGTCGAATGCTATATCGTCTTCTAATTATAATTTTCTTATTGACATATTTGCCAATTGATAATTTTTTCTTGTTAACATGCTTGTACATTGTTATTTTCTTATTAACATGCTTATAAAGTGTTACTTATTTTTTCTTATTAACATGCTTGTAAATTGTTAACTTTTACTTATTGACATGTTTGTAAATTGTTAACTTTTACTTATTGACATGTTTGTAAATTGTTAACTTTTACTTATTTACATGTTTGTAAATTGTTACTTTTTCTTATTTACATGCTAGTAAATCATAACACTTTCTTGACATGTTTGTAGACTGTGACTTTTTATTAACATGTTTGTAAATTTATTGTTGACATGCTTATAAATTAAAAAAAATTTAATTGATATGTTTATAAATTGTTTTTTATTGAGATTTATTATTTAAAATTGTTACTACTTTCTCATTGACATGCTTGTAAATTGTTATATTGTTCTTATTGACTTATTTGTAAATTGGATTTTTTTATTGAGATGTTTGTAAATTGTTATATTGTTCTTATTGACATGCTTGTAAATTGTTATTTTCTCTCGTTGACATATTTGTTTCGTGTTACTTTTTTCTTTTGGACATGTTTGTAAATTGTAATTTTTTTCTTATTCACATGCTTGTAAATTGTTACTTTTTACTTATTGACATGTCTGTAAATAAGTTATTTTTTTATTGACATTTTTGTAAATTGTTATTTTTTCTTATTGATACGCTTTTAAATTGTTATTTTTTTATTATTGACATGCTTGTAAAATGTTATTTTTTCTTATTTACATGTATGTAAATTGTTACTTGTTTCTAATTGACATGGTTGTAAATTGTAATTTTTTTCTTATTGACATGGTTGTAAATTGTAATTTTTTTCTTATTCACATGCTTGTAAATTGTTACTTTTTTCTTATTGACATGTCTGTAAATAAGTTATTTTTGTATTGACATTTTTGTAAATTGTTATTTTTTTCTTATTGATACGCTTTTAAATTGTTACTTGTTTCTAATTCACATGCTTGTAAATTGCTACTTTTTCTTATTGACATGCTTGTAAGTTGTTATTTTGTCTTATGCTTTTAAGTTTTATTTCTTCTTATTGACATGTTTGTTAATCGTTTATTTTTTCTTATTCGCATGTTTGTAATTTTTTTTCTTTTTTGACATGTTTGTACGTTGTTATTTTTATTGACATGCTTGTAAGTTATTTTTTCGTATTGGCATGTTTGTAAACTGTTGCTATATTCTTTATTGACATGATTATAAATTGTTACTTTTTTCTTATCAACACATTTTTGAATTGTTATTTTTTCTCATTAACATTCTTGTAAATTTTTATTTTTTTCTTGTTGACATGCTTGTAAATTGTTATTTTTTCTTGTTGACATGTTTGTAAATTGTTATTTTTTCTTGTTGACATGTTTGTAAATTGTTATTTTTTCTTGTTGACATGTTTTTAAATTGTTATTTTTTTCTTGTTGACATGTTTTTAAATTTTTATTTTTTTTCTTGTTGACATGTTTTTAAATTTTTATTTTTTTTCTTGTTGACATGTTTGTAAATTATTATTTTTTTTCTTGTTGACATGTTTGTAAATTGTTATTTTTTTTCTTGTTGACATGTTTTTAAATTTTAATTTTTTTTCTTGTTGACATGTTTTTAAATTGTTATTTTTTTTCTTGTTGACATGTTTTTAAATTGTTATTTTTTTTCTTGTTGACATGTTTTTAAATTTTAATTTTTTTTCTTGTTGACATGTTTGTAAATTGTTATTTTTTTTCTTGTTGACATGTTTGTAAATTGTTATTTTTTTTCTTGTTGACATGTTTGTAAATTGTTATTTTTTTTCTTGTTGACATGTTTTTAAATTTTAATTTTTTTTCTTGTTGACATGTTTGTAAATTATTATTTTTTTTCTTGTTGACATGTTTGTAAATTGTTATTTTTTTTCTTGTTGACATGTTTTTAAATTTTAATTTTTTTTCTTGTTGACATGTTTGTAAATTATTATTTTTTTTCTTGTTGACATGTTTGTAAATTGTTATTTTTTTTCTTGTTGACATGTTTGTAAATTGTTATCTTTTTTCTTGTTGACATGTTTGTAAATTATTATATTTTTTCTTGTTGACATGTTTGTAAATTGTTATTTTTTTTCTTGTTGACATGTTTGTAAATTGTTATTTTTTTTCTTGTTGACATGTTTTTAAATTTTAATTTTTTTTCTTGTTGACATGTTTGTAAATTGTTATTTTTTTTCTTGTTGACATGTTTGTAAATTGTTATTTTTTTTCTTGTTGACATGTTTTTAAATTTTAATTTTTTTTCTTGTTGACATGTTTGTAAATTATTATTTTTTTTTCTTGTTAACATGTTTGTAAATTGTTATTTTTTTTCTTGTTGACATGTTTTTAAATTGTTATTTTTTTTCTTGTTGACATGTTTTTAAATTGTTATTTTTTTTCTTGTTGACATGTTTTTAAATTGTTATTTTTTTTCTTGTTGACATGTTTTTAAATTGTTATTTTTTTTCTTGTTGACATGTTTTTAAATTATTATTTTTTTTCTTGTTGACATGTTTGTAAATTGTTATTTTTTTTCTTGTTGACATGTTTTTAAATTGTTATTTTTTTTCTTGTTGACATGTTTTTAAATTTTAATTTTTTTTCTTGTTGACATGTTTGTAAATTATTATTTTTTTTCTTGTTGACATGTTTGTAAATTGTTATTTTTTTTCTTGTTGACATGTTTTTAAATTGTTATTTTTTTTCTTGTTGACATGTTTTTAAATTGTTATTTTTTTTCTTGTTGACATGTTTTTAAATTTTAATTTTTTTTCTTGTTGACATGTTTGTAAATTGTTATTTTTTTTCTTGTTGACATGTTTGTAAATTGTTATTTTTTTTCTTGTTGACATGTTTTTAAATTATTATTTTTTTTCTTGTTGACATGTTTGTAAATTATTATTTTTTTTCTTGTTGACATGTTTGTAAATTGTTATTTTTTTTCTAGTTGACATGTTTGTAAATTATTATTTTTTTTCTTGTTGACATGTTTTTAAATTGTTATTTTTTTCTTGTTGACATGTTTTTAAATTTTAATTTTTTTTTGTTGACATGTTTGTAAATTGTTATTTTTTTCTTGTTGACATGTTTTTAAATTGTTATTTTTTTGCTTGTTGACATGTTTTTAAATTGTTATTTTTTTTCTTGTTGACATGTTTTTAAATTTTTATTTTTTCTTGTTGACATGTTTGTAAATTGTTATTTTTTCTTGTTGACATGTTTGTAAATTGTTATTTTTTCTTGTTGACATGTTTTTAAATTGTTATTTTTTTCTTGTTGACATGTTTTTAAATTTTAATTTTTTTTCCTGTTGACATGTTTGTAAATTGTTATTTTTTTTCTTGTTGACATGTTTGTAAATTATTATTTTTTTTCTTGTTGACATGTTTTTAAATTTTAATTTTTTTTTCTGTTGACATATTTTTAAATTTTAATTTTTTTTCCTGTTGACATGTTTGTAAATTGTTATTTTTTTTCTTGTTGACATGTTTTTAAATTTTAATTTTTTTTCTTGTTGACATGTTTGTAAATTATTATTTTTTTTCTTGTTGACATGTTTGTAAATTGTTATTTTTTCTTGTTGACATGTTTGTAAATTGATATTTTTTTCTTGTTGACATGTTTTGTGTGACATGTTTGTAAATTGTTATTTTTTAAAATTAACATGTTGTTTTTTTTTAATTTTTTCTTATCCACATGTTTGTAAATTGTTATTTATTCGTATTGACATTGTTATTTATTTTTCTTATTTATACGCTTTTAAATTGTTACTTTTTTCTTATTGAACTGGTTGTAAATTGTTATTTTTTTAAATTAACATATTTGTAAATTGTTATTTTTTCTTAATCACATGTTTGTTATTGTTATTTTTTCTTATTAACATGTTTGTAAACTGTTATTTTGTTTTAAATTAACATGTTTTTAAGTTGCTATTTTTTCCTATTGACATGCTTGTAAGTTGTTACTTTTTCGTATTGACATGATTGTAAATTGTTATTTTTTCTAATTAACATGCTTGTAAATTGTTACTTTTTTCTTATTGACATTTTCGTAAATTGTTATTTTTCCTTATTGACATTTTTGTAAGTTGTTATTTTTTCTTATTGACATGAGTGTAAATTGGTATTTTTTTCTTATTGACATGATTTTAAATTGTTATTTTTTTCTGATTGACATACTTGTTAATTGTTACTTTTTCTTATTGATACGTTTGTAAAGTGTTACTAGAATTGAATTTGGTTTGCACTTTCGTTGCGTCCTTTGTGTTGGACTTTTCTTATCAGACTTGCCTTGTTTTCTGCATATTCCTTGAACACTTTGAGGTAATTAAAATGTGTCCAGTAAATTATTTAATGGAATACTTGTGTTATTTGATTGTCTCTTTTTTTAAATTAACATGTTTGTAAGTTGTTATGTTTTCTTATTGATATGTATCTTTAGCGGATACAGGTACGCAGTTGATTTGCATGTCTAACCCAAATAGATGACTGTACATCCACATCATAGATTACAATACCAGAACGACGTACTACATGACGTTGTGTCTATTTTTCTTTACCACTGAGGTAGTCTTTTGCCAATGCAGGTTGTCCTGTTAAGGAATAGAGAGAGGGAGGGAGAGAGAGAGAGAGAGGGGAGAGGTGAGTTATAGTGTAGACACGTTGACCGGAAGTTATAGTGTAGACACGTTGATAGTTGGAGATTTGATTGTCAACCAAGTAGACGCCACGATAATTCTCTCTGTCGCTCTCCCACTCTCTCTCTCTCTCTCTCTCTCTCTCTCTATCTATCTACCATAAGCAAGCACAACAGGAGAAATAAAAAAACGGACTGTTGCTTACACCAATGGTTGTTGTGTTTTGAATTCTTAAAAAGGGTTTATAATATAACAGTCCTGGTAGAGATTTACGTGATTTTGCTCCATGATGGTGATTGAATTGGTTTGCTATCATCCTGTTTCTCTTGGGAAGATTATTTGGTTATGGATGAATAGCATCCATTAGTAAATGTGTTTTTTTTTTCTTCATCAGTGCTTCAGCGGGAGATTTTACATTTGGGCAATTTGGATTTGGGGTAGATGTAGCTACTTAAAAATATTTATATGATCTCTTGAGTAGTTTCTTCCTCTATTAATTTAGTGATCTGTTAAATGTGTCGACAAAGTGTTCGGCTTGGCCATTTGTTTATGGGTGGAAAGGTGGAAATCTGAGATGCTGAATACTGCTTTGTTTACAGAAGTCAGAAAATTCTATTGAGGTAAATGTAGTACTATTATCATAAACTAAGATTTCAGGAACACCCAACCTGCTGAAAATGTCTGTAGTTTCTTTACAGTTTCATTTGATGTAGTATGATTCATCTGGAATACGTTTGGTCACTTACTGTAAGCATCAACCAATATTTAGTAATATTGTCCATTAATTGGTTCTGTAAAGTCCATGAGGTAGTTGTGACCAAGGCATTTCTAGGGTAGGCCATGCATGCAATGCTGTTTTCCGAGGACACTTGGAAACCAGTTGACATTTGGCACAACAACTTTTTACAATTTCCTCTAATTGCCTTTCCATATTTTACCAATACACATGCCAAGGCTTTCATTCGATTAATTCCTTGATGTCCATAGTGGAATTGTTATTTTTCTCATTGACATACTTGTAAATTGTTACATTTTTCTTATTGACATTGTTGCAAATTGTTACTATTTTTCTTATTTACATGTTTGTGAATTATTATTTTTTTCTTATTTACATGTTTGTGAATTATTTTTTTTTCTTATTTACATGTTTGTAAACTATTACATATTTCTTATTGAAAGGATTTTTCCTTTTTTTCTCATTGACATGCTTGTATATTGTAACTTTTTATTGACACATATTTGTTAATTGCTACTTTTTCCTTGTTGGCGTGTTTATAAATCGGATGCCTAAATATATACGGAGAAGCGGTGCTGCTTGAGTGTCAGTCACAAATCACCACATTGATGACCCAACTGAACAAGCTATTCTATATGAGACACATTTACAATTTTGTACACATGCAAAAAGAAAAAAAAGAACGCTACATAGCGAATTCATTTCTACACTTACTCGTACGAAATGAGCAATTTCCATTTCACGTCGAACAAATGCAAAACAAATAAAAAACACATTGTTTCAATAATAAAAACTTTAAATACCGCAGGTGATCGCTCACCCCCCCCTCTCAGTACAGGCCAATAAGTCTCCTGTGCGTCATGAGTAAGTTGCTGGAATCTGTGTTAAATACAGAAATAATCAACCATCTCAGCAAAAATAACCTTCTTAGTGACACTCAATATGGTTTCCGTTCTGCTAGATCTACAGCAGATGTGCTTACAGTTATATTTCATAGGATTAGCAAATCTCTCGACGGCGGCAACCTTTCTAGGGCAATTGCTCTTGACATATCTAAGGCCTTTAATAGGGTATGGCATAAAGGTTTACTTCACAAGATCTCTAGCTATGGTATAGCTGGAAATGTCTTCTCAATTATTAAATCTTTTCTTTCAGATATGTTCATAAGAGTAGTAGTTGAGGGGCAAAAATCAGAAGCTCACAGTATTAATGCTGGTGTACCTCAGGGGTCCATCCTGGGACCAACTCTTTTCCTGATCTACATTAATGATCTTCCAGATCACATCCTTACATCATTTGTAGACATTTATGCTGATGACACTACCATTTATGGTAGCACATCTAAGACAGTAAACGACCAAGTTCTCTCCGATTCTCTCTCCTCTGATCTTGAGCACGTGGTACAATGGGGAAATGAGTGGCTGGTTACTTTTAATGCATCTAAAACCAAGCTTCTCTCTTTACATCATCAACATTCTGATCCTCATCTGGCATCAATTGAAATGAATGGCTCTCGTTTTCAGGAGGCTTCAAGTTTTGACAAGCTTCTGAGCTTGACCATTACTCCTAATCTTAAATGGAACACGTACATCAAATCTGTTGCCAAGGCCGCTGGAAAAATGGTGGGATCTTTCTATCGATCCAGTAGCTATCTCACTGCTGATGCAATTCTCTATCTATATAAGAGCCAGGTACGTCCAAGGATGGAATACTGTTGCCACATCCGGGCAGGAGCTACTAGAAAGGACTTATCCTGCCTTAATAGAGTTCAAAATAGACTTCGTAGCCTCGTAGGAGATGTCCTTTTCTCTTCGCTGCAAGAAGAGATGTTGCGAGTTTGTCTTTGATGTATCGTTATTTTCATGGAAAGTGTTCGACTGAGCTTCAGTCTATGGTCTCCCCTCGCCAAACTTTCGCAAGAAACACTAGTATAGCTGAAAACACTATCAATAATTCCCCCCCACTCTTTATCTGTGTCTAAACCTAAACGTAGATTCCATAAGCAAAGCTTCTTTCTTAGAATTGCACGCCTGTGGAATTGTCTTCCGTTTTCCTGCTTTCCGGCTGACTACAATATGGTTGTCTTCAAGTCTAATTCTTGATGAGCCGTTCCATATAAGTTAAGAAATTTACCGAATTTTCATTACGAATGATTACTATATTGTCCAATTTCTACTGTACACTCTTTAACCCTTATCCTTGAGTGGCCTCTTGACCTTGATAATGTGGTGATGCCTGTGTAAAAAAAAAAATAAATCTGTCAACGTCATCTCCTTTACTGAATACACGTGTGTAAGAAAAGAAAACGAAAAGACGGTAATGTGTAAACACAGCGGTCTAGAAAGAAAATGGTCGCTGAGTTCGAGTTTTATGTAAAAACCGAAACTGAAAGAAATCCTTATATCTCATGTCAATTATAAAAATTATTATTCGTAAGGAAAGATTTCTTTTTTCATATTGAATGACAAAATCCATGTTTTGTACATTTCCATCTCCAACCATCAATTGACAGCAAATACCGTTTCAATACGCATGGTAAAATACAGATTTCGTATCTCCAAGAATTGGCTATCATCAGACGCTTGAAAATCCATTGAATCATTTCGAAATTTCAAGCCAGCTTCATGATCAGTTAAAATATTGTTATTTCTTCAGTCCATATGAAAGCGTAGTCATTTACAAGACTTGTTAAACGCATTTTAAAAACTCAGCGGCCATTTTCTTTCTAGGCCGCTGCGTCTACAAATTACGGAAAAGACACACGACACTATTTTTCTTATGCGTGAACACGCGCGTAAAAAAATTACCCGACGCCATATTTTTTCTGACCACGTGAACCAAAATATTTGTAAAGAAAACAAGAAAATAAAATAAAATTCGCAACACCATGAATCAAAATAATGAAAGAGGTAACAAAACAAAAAAAAAAACAATAAACACAAACACACGATGATAAAAAAATATCAAAAGAAATAACTTCTGTTTTTATTTCTCTTTTCGGAATTTTATTTTTAACCCTCTTAGCCATCGAGCGGTGCCGGGAGGAAAGTGGGTATTCAGCCCGTTTTGCCTTTGTGGGGTTGGAAGCCTGTACTTCTTGCCCTATCTGCCCTCTTCCTATTTGGTGTGGCAATCCTTTGATTCGTCATCATTACTATTGACCTGTCATCTTCCTTGTCCTCTAGCATTACTAATAGGAGTGAAAGAGGTGGGGTGTTTAAGGAATAAGGCCTCCTTGGTCACTTTCTTCAGTTCCGAGAGAAAGATGCTTTTAGGATCTCCGTTGATTGTTACTGAACTGTCAATGTAATTTGATTCCCCGTTAATTACAAGTCAACAAGGTCTTATCAACTAGGAAATTATTTGTCTTAGAAGAACAACGGAAGAAACAGATTGTGTGTGTGTGTTTTTTTTGATGATTTTTTTTTTCTGTAATAGATACGTAACTTATAATCGCCGACCAGCCAGATGAGATGAAGACGGGCTCCAAGGAAAGACATACCTTCTTTTATTCAAGGAACTTCAAAGAAGAAAAAGTCTGAGGAGATAATCTAAATCAAAGTGGTAAGAGAAATAACTCCCTTTTTATGCAAAAGGGCTATTCTTAAAAGTTTTTTATATTATCTTTTGGGCAAGGAAGCCAACAATTCGTACTTTTGAAGGTGTTATTTTTAAAAGACAGAAGACATTTAAAACACATTTGAAATTGTTAGCATGTTTCTTTAGCTTTCGGGTTTTTATGTCAAGTAAGATTGCTCTTTTATTTTAAATAGGAAACGAGAAATTTCCCCTTTTTCTCCTATATATATATATATATATATATATATATATATATATATATATATATATATATATATATATATATATATTTGCTTTTATTATTTGAATAAATTTAACTTTGTTGTTACAGTTGATAAAGCTAATTCTGGAATAGGCTCTCAATTATTAAAGATCCCCTTTTTATGTATATTTCTATTTATATTTTCGTGATTGTTACTTTAAGGTTAATTTTTTATCCTTGCTTTGGGAAATAAAAGCAAACTGCGTTTTATTTCTTTTTAATAAAACGTGGACTAAGTTAATATACTTTTCGGGTCTGGTTTTCATTTGTCCCTTTTTTATTTGCTCCCTTTTTATTTTATTTACGAAATTTTGCTTTTATCTTTTCCCCCTTTTTAAAAATATATTTGTTACCCAATAAAACGAATTTTGGTAATGACCCCAAAATTACGTGACTCTCTCTCTCTCTTTCTCTCTCTCTCTCTCTCTCTCTCTCTCTCGCTCGCTCGCTCGCTCGCTCTCTTTATTAATGCTTATAATGGATACCACTGCTACTAACACTCTCTTTTAGGACTCGCTGTAAGAGTTAAAAACTAAACTGAACGAATTCAAATCATTGCTGAAAGCTTACCAAACCCCAAAACATGGAAACTTCCTCATAAATCTGTTATGGTGTTAAATGGTAATAAAAACGAAAGGAACACAGGACTCTTAGAAACAAACATGTATGTTACAGGCAAGGCGGATGGAGCAATACCATTCCTTAACTGTTGGGCGTTTGCACACGATCTGCTTAGCCGCGTACCAATCTCTGACTGCCGGGCACCGATACTCGATACCGGAAATGACGTCGCCAGAGGAAGTGACGTCATGAGATAGTCCATTAATCCCATGGAGGGGTGTCTCTAGCAAAACCCAAAACGAGCGACAACACAGCCGAGTTATTGACTTAATACTGTTTGTTAAAAATCCAGTCTCGCCAATACATCAACACCACACTTCAATGCCTACCAACACTCTCCATCTTAGATGCAATAACCAAATCATTCCGGACATCTATTCAGTACAAAAAAAAATGCATGGAAATCACTGACAACATTATGGAATAAGTTGCATCAGTTTAAAACAAGTACAACTGCATATGCACTAGTATGGACATTCTACTAGATGCCAGACACTCACCTGCTATCTCATATATTTCAAAAGAGAAATCATTTTAAGATTCTGACAGCTCCTTTAAGTGCAATTGTTTTAATCTCTTTTGCACTTGGTTCACCTGGTATATTTATCAGGTAGTTGTGAAATTCTTTTTTCGTGAATCTAGTTACTCCTATAATTACTGGAATGATAGACATCTTCCTAAGTTTCCAATTTCTTTTCATGTCGGACATAAGTTCAACTGCATAAAAACTAGTGAATTACTCAAGCACTGAACGTTTGCTAACCAATTCCACAACATGAGGATACAGCAACTTAAACGACGTGCTCCAACCCCAGTACAGACCCATTTTTATTTTTTAATCTTCAAACCCTTTCAGACAAACCTCGCTTCCGAAAAACGTGCAGATGGACTTGTTCATTTGACTTTGACTATAATGCCACAGTGACCCAGAAAATTGAACGCTCGTTAACTTCACCAAGAACTCAGTTAAAACGGAGTTCACTACAGATTTCCAACACAACTTCTCCGATTCGACACCCAGAAGGAATTCAGTACTCCAACTGAATGTAGCTACCAGGAGAAAGCACGTGACTATACTTTTCGAAAATACCCTTTCTCAATATCGCCTATCCTTGCTTTACAGAATAACACGCACTCTCACCAGAGGGCGTTTTTAGATACGAGATAAATTCCCTTTTTGCGATTGTAAAGGACGTTACGATTCAGTTATAAAAATGAAATTACAAACCGCTGCTGCCTCTTTTGTCCAGCAGGCCTCGGCAGCGACACATCCCAAACCTCGGTCTGGGGCTAATTTGATAAGTATCTCGCCATCATGTGTCCGCTCGCATAAAGGAAGCACAAGGCCATGGCTCGTCCATGTATGGAGTATTGTTGCCACATATGGGATGGTGTATCTACCACTAGTCTCTCGCTTGTCGACAGAGGTAAAAAAAAAAAGAGTAGGTAACCTAATAGGTATTGAACTATCAATCAAACTCCAACCTCTGTCCTATCGTCGAAACATGGCATCCCCGTTCCTGTTTTACAAGTATTTCGATGACAAGTGGTCTAATGAACTCCAAGCACTAGTACCCTTTCGATGACAACACCATCGACAACACCCAAGAAGCAGCAACATTTCACCCGTAAACTGTAGAGATCCATAGATGCCGTAAAGCATTCTACTTTTTTCCTCGGATTGCTGCACTTTAGAATTCCCTCACAGACCTCTGACTTAAATACAGAAATTCAAGTGTAATGTGAATAGACATCTCGCTACCCAGCTCCATAAATAGTATCCCTGCAAAGCTGGTCCCAAATAGTAGTCCCTCACGAAAAGTGGCCCTGTGCCTTGTTATAGGGTGTAACGTCAATTAAAAAAATATTCTGATAGTAAGACTTTTCTCTAATAACGCATACATACTTTATTGAACAAATTCTCAAGAAATTACGAAACATAATCCAATGTGTTAGAAGTATTTACATATAAAAATCAAACACAGTTACGTTCTGAGATATCGTTTTTAAAGATGGCAGACCTTTAATTTAAGTCAATTTAAGTTAAATTTTATCTGATTTGTCATACTGAAAACTTGATAATTCGATAAATTCTATTTTTAATTGTAATTATTTTTCTTCTGTGTCAATTATCGTAATTTTTGAAATTATACTAATTTTGACATGACATGTAAGTACGTAATAATGTTTTCACCTGAAATGCGTTGTTTTATCACCAATGTAAACAAAGAACAGATTTTTTAAAGAAAAATGTAATATTTATGAATGAGTTTATGTGAAATAAGCACAGTCGACTCGTGAATATTAAATTATTGCACGTCGAAAAGACAACGCAGAAAAAGGGGATAAGAAAGCAATTAAGTTGAATTTCAATATCAATTAAACCAATATCGATCTATTGCTTTTCATTTGAGGATACTGATCTAAATCCAACTTTGGAATATCAACACTAAATTAAAAACGAAAACAAGTACGAATTCTGCTTTTGAATTTTTTAGTTGAGGATTAATAATTTGGATTATTTGGATTATCCCTGAATGATATTTTCACAATGGTTCGGCTGATGTTACCTTCGGCCTTTTCATGTGCATTTTTCTGTCGAACTCGGGAATTTACACGGAATTTTAAACGGAATCATATATTTAATCCATGGGATTAGCATGCTTCAATCTCTGGAAGATTGCCCCTTACAACTGAAATAACCAAGTACTTTATCCGCTGCGCCACATGTTCCTGCGTAAGTGACATACTTTTGGAGATTGCAGGTTCAATCTTCAATGCAGGCGATACTCAGAATATAATTGCGAATTACTTAGAACTTCTACCTGATTATGGCTGACGGAACGAGAGCATACTACCCTCGTTGCTTCGAACAATGCACATTCTATATTAAACGAAGGGAAAATGGATGGTTACTCTATCGATGCTACTAAGGCAAAGCGCATTGCCTTCAACAACTATAAGAACTTTTTTCAACTAACGATTGTCATACCTTCCCGAAAGTTTATCGTTCAAACTTTTCGGCCTGACATTCCCAGGCAGCATGGTTTGGAACAAGGATGTAGATGATTCCAAGTACGCCATAAAGAAGGCAGATTCTCTTTACCAGGCAAGAAAACTTCTCACGTCTACGAGTATCCCTCATAGAGTATTGTTGCGACTAGCCACCCCCTATTAGATAAGCTGAAAAAAAGAAAGAATTACTTCCCTCATAAGGTCTCGATTGTCTGTTAAGTTTCAGCCTCTTTCACATCGTAACCATGTTGTCTTCATGTGCTTATTTTACAAATACTTCCACAGAATGTGTTCCGATGAACTTACTGCACTCGTACCCCTTTAACAACAATACCCCTGACCCACAACCAACAGTAACACCCCACCGTTTCACTGTAGTTGAGGGTGTGTCTTACAGTAAAACGGCGGGATTTTACTATAAGTTGTGGATCAACCTGGACACTCACCAAAAGATTGGAAAGAAAGTTAGACGGCACATACCCCGTTTATTACAGCGTTAAATATATCTTGACAAGATCATCCCATGAAATGAAGCAGCAACTTTATGGCAACCTACCTGCCATATCTACTACCATCAGGGAGCGATGTCTACGATTTACCGGTCACTGCCAGAGGAGCAAGCAAGAGCTGGAGAGCAATGTATTGCTGTGGATTCCATGGCATGGCACACGAGCATAGGACGACTTAGATCCACGTACGTCCAGCAAATTGCACATGACGCCAACTGTGGTCCTGAAAATCTGAGGCAGCTGATGGAAGATAGGGAAATCTGGAGAGAGACAGAGAGAGAGGGGGGGAAGGAGAGAGAGAGAGAGAGAGATTCACCTTGGTCCGGACAAGGAGCCCAATCAGATAATAAGATTCACTGTAGTGCTCCTTAGATGGCGGAAAATATTCTACTGTAATAGTTTCTTTCCTCAAACATTTCAATTTCGCTCCCTGCTCCCTGTTTCTTCGACGGTACAAAAATTAAAATGTAATGTGAAAAAACTTCCTAATTCCCAACTCCCCATCGATGCTGTCCCTTATATATCCGGTTTCCATCACAGTAACCGCTTACACTACAGTGATCATATGCCTTATTTAAAGAGAATAAAAGTTAGGAAAAAAAAACGTAAAAGAGATATATTTTAACGTAAACGCGACTGGTTAATGAATTTAGCATTTAAAACTTCAACGATGCACATTTTTTTTAATTGAGCCGCATCCAAACAATTTTCGCATCTAAAGATACAAATTAAGTCTTATACTAAAAAAAGAAAGAAACAAACAAACAAAACTAATTTTTGCCCCAAACAATGCATATTGCCATTTGAAACATTTGAGATCGTGTCTGACAGGAAAACTGTTGTAACGCTAGTACTGTCGTAGGAACAAACAAACTAAAATAAATAAAAATCCAGGTCGGCATTTTTTTCTTCTGCCATGAAATTAACAGATACCCCCGCCGTCTCGACACCAGCTTAAAAGTCTTTCGCTGCCACTGTAGTGCCGCACGTCCATCTCACCTGTTTTTTTCTTTCTTGCTCCACCACACGCCGCTCATAGCCAGCCATTTCTCGTCTTCGACTTTACACATCCCTCTTTTTTGACGTGCACTTTGCTTCTCTCGACCAGGTAATGTTCCTTTTTCTTTTTATT
>NC_136508.1:34511845-34536845 GCF_053919585.1 Euprymna scolopes | reverse complement strand
ATATACATGCACATAAGTAAAGGTGTAACTATACTATTAAGTTGGAAGTTTAAGCTATTTAAGTATAGATATAAAGTCATATTAAATCACAAAATAATACATTCAAGACCAGATTACTAATAACACAGATACAAGTACACTTACCTATAAATATATAAATATATTCAGGCAAAAGAAGTAATTAAATCAACGAAATACTCAAAAATAGCGACGCACAGGTAGATAGTACCCAAATTAAAAATAATAAGATACATATGTATATACTCACAGAGAACCAACCGACATACAAATAAGCATATATATATATATATATATACATATATATATATATATATATATATATATATATATATATAATCTTATGTATACACATACATACAAAAAAAACCAACAACGACCACACACATACTTACTTTTAGAGAAAGAGATAAATTATTAAATAAGAAGCACGAAAATTCAATTAATTGCAAACATTATAAAACCCATCTTTTAAGTAATTTAGTTTAGATATGAAATTTAAATAAATTAAAAATTGTCACTGATTTCTATAATTTATTAAAATACTATTAATATACTTTCTCCTCTCCTGATTTCATTCTTTACTTCTCCTATCTTATATACCTGTGTGTCTATGTGTATATGTATGTGTCTATGTATTTATTTTATGACCGTGTGTACTTAGATCTATATATTTCTATATTATTTGGTATACCCTCCCATGTTTATTCAATCCATTTGTATGTTTCTATGTGTGTATGCATCTATCTGTAGTCTTGCCAAATTATTTGTATTCTTATGTATTTCTATATATATAATTTATGTAAATTATACATATTTATGTGTGAGTATATATATGTGTGTGTGCGTTGTTGGTTTTTTTGTATGTATGTGTATACATAAGATTATATATATATATATATATATATATATATATATATATATATATATATATATATATATATATATATATATGCTTATTTGTATGTCGGTTGGTTCTCTGTGAGTATATACATATGTATCTTATTATTTTTAATTTGGGTACTATCTACCTGTGCGTCGCTATTTTTGAGTATTTCGTTGATTTAATTACTTCTTTTGCCTGAATATATTTATATATTTATAGGTAAGTGTACTTGTATCTGTGTTATTAGTAATCTGGTCTTGAATGTATTATTTTGTGATTTAATATGACTTTATATCTATACTTAAATAGCTTAAACTTCCAACTTAATAGTATAGTTACACCTTTACTTATGTGCATGTATATGCATATATATATATATATATATATATATATATATATATATATATATATATGTATGTATATATATATATATGTGTGTGTGTATGTGTGTGTATATTTGGATATATATATGTGTGTGTGTATATATATATATTTGTATTGTATTCTTTTTATATACATAAATATTAGTAGTTTTTTATTTATAATTATTGGACCTATTTAATTTATTTAATCCCCTCTTATGGCTAAATATGTTATATTAAAAAGATAATAAATATTAATTTTATTCTGTTTTTATTATTATTATTATCATTATTATTATTATTATTATAATTATCATTACTATTATGTTTATTGTTATTAATAATAATTTTAATATTGTTTTATCATTATTTTCTTCTTTTATTCATATATTTATCTAATAAAAACGCGAAAACTTTAAACTTATATCATTTAGCATAAAGGGCCTAATTAATGGTAGACGTATGTTTGAATTGCGTTGATTTTACTCGTGGACGTATGTAAGATGATAAATATGCTAGCTGAATACATTCACTGCCTTTTTTGACACGTTCATTTCTGACGCTTGGATTGTATCTTCTGTTTGTATTTGTAATAATATGTTTCATTACTGAATTGTATAATTGTTCATAAATTGGTTGACACGCAGATCTTTTTCTTTTTCTTTTTCTTTTTCTATATACTGTCAAATTCTTACTTTCTCTCTTTCTCTATTTAACTAGATCTCATTATTCTTTCCTTTTCCTTCTAGTTCTTATTCTCTTTATTATAACCATTTATATCTTTTTTCTTTTCTTCTCCATATCATATATATATATATATATATATATATATATATATATATATATATATATATATATATATATATATATATATATATATATATATATATATATATATATATTCTCTCTTCTTTTTCTTTCTATTTTGTTTTCTCTCTATTTTCTTTCTCTATTTCTGTCTCTATTCCTTTTTTTTTCTCTTCTCAATCACTCTCCCCCCATTGTAATCTTTTAACTTTATTTAAATTGCCTCTCCCTTTTTACTTTTTTATTTAATTAAAGTCCTGCGTTTTAAGTTTTTTAACTCCAACTTCTAAAGAGTTCCTACCTAAAATAAAAATCCATTATTCATTGAACTTTTGAATAGTCAAGTCGCTGCCTGATGATATCTGTTGTTTGATTGAAACAAGTGGCTATTTGTAGCAGCGGGATGTGAGCATGTTTATATAACAATAAACAAGTATATATATATATATATATATATATATATATATATATATATATATATATATATATATATATAATTCCAGGTTAATATATATATATATATATATATATATATATATATATATATATATATATATATATATATATAAACAAAAATTACAATAAGCTTACCAAGGTAATCAAAATAGTAAGTTTAAAATATATTATAAATATTAAAGAGTTAATATTTACAAGTGAAGTAATCTCAACCAGATGTAAAAGCTCAATAAAACCGGAAAGGACATAGAGCTCATTATATGAACAAATGATTAATAAAAAAACATCTTGAAAAAGAGTTAAAAACATATTTAATTTTACAAAAGGAAGCACAAGATAAGTGGATAGTCCTTAATCCGTGGAGTTTCGAAAAAATACTCTCCTTCTCATCAGAGGGCAGGAATTAGCAAAATGCGGGATCGGATTTTGCATGTAAAAGCATTTAATGAAACCACAAGTAAGTCACAGATCTTACTTGGCTAAAAAATGAGTGAGGTAAGTGGAATAGGAGGTAAAAGAAAAAATGATAAAAAAATTTCACATGAATGGATAGTCCGGTGAAGAGTAAAAAATCCAAGAATGGTAAAATCCAAACACGGTCGAATTAAAAACTTCCAATCCAACAGGTAAGTTCCAAATGATCCAAAAGGCAGAATTCTTTGGAAAAAATCATAACTGGAATGAGTTCAAAATCATTAAAAGAAAAGTTCAAATGTGCACAGAAAAAGCACTAGAGAGAGAATATTTAAAACACGTCTGCCAAGGCCGGAAGAATCAAGTAAATTAAGGTTTAAAAACTAAAAAACAACAACAACAACAAAAAAAAACGGAAAAACGGTGAAAGTTTAAATTTGAAAAGCAAGGTCAAAATGACCCAGACAAAAAGCGCGAAAGTTAGCGTTAATAATTAGGTCAACTTAAATACGCACGTGAAAGTCCCAGAATGAAATTAAGAAACACGAGTCAGAGAAACAGGTAAATGGCTAAGTTTATGAAATGGCGCGTCAATTATATTAAGAAGAGTAAAAAAGTGAATAAAAAAGTGAATAAGTAAATAAAAATAAAAAATAAAACAATAAAAAATAAAAAATAAATAAATAAAATTGAAAATAAATAAATTAAAAATTGAAAATAAAAATTAAAAAGTTAAAAAAATTAAAAAACCTATATATACATATATACACACACATACATATATATACATACATATACATACATACACACACGCATATACATACATATACATATATGCATACATATACAATAGCACACACACATATATACACATATATATACAACACACACACATGTATGCATACATATATACACATCCAAAAACATAATAACATAAACAAATACAAACATACATACATACACACACACACACACACACATATATATATATATATATATATATATATATATATATATATATATATATATATATATATATATACAATTTAAGGGGAGGGACTGGCCGGTATCTACAAACTCCAGAAAAAGGCAAATAAATGTGTATGTAAATGCATATAGTAAAATATAAGTAAACAAATACATAGAATAAAAATGAGTAGGCTGATGTATATATTTAATTAATAGGTATACTTATACCATAAAACGGAGACAGCAGATGGGAAACCGGCCAAAGAAATAAAGAAAAACAAATAAAATTAAAAATATAAAGAGCTTAGAAGGTAAGATAAAATAAAAAAATTATGGGAAAAGATATATATTTGAAGGGTTAACTTAATAGCTATGTAATTTCAAATTTACCATCTTTAAATTTGGACATATGTTTGCAATAGGAGATCAGTTCGTTTTTAGAGTTTATTATATTACTACTTTGAGGGGAGGTGATAATTTTTATAGCTTCAGATGTACAGAGGTGACAAGACTTAGATCCTGGAGTATAAGACTTAACATTTTTTAGGAAGGTCCATTTAATTGAAAAGTGGGTATTGGCAGAATTAAGTTTTTTAACCAGTGTAGTTAGAAACGTTCCCTGGTTATTATTTGAATTTTGGTTATTGAAAGAAGAAGTGTGGTTTGAAATTCTTTTCTTTATTAAAGTTGAAGTAGCACCAATATATATATATATATGTTTTATTAATAGCTCGGGGTCGAGAATTAATATTAATTTGTTGATTTATACTGGGAAGAGAATTTAAATTTTGTTCATTTTGATGAACAGAGGGTAGGACAATGATTGTAGCAGGATTGTTATGGAGGGGATAATTAGTGTTATCAGTGTTAGGATGGCTGCTATGAAAAATATTATTATTATTATTATTATTATTATTATTATTATTATTATTATTATTATTATTATTATTATAGCTGGTTGTATGATTGAAAATAGAAGGGCCGGTTGATTCGTTTGTTGGATTAATAATTATATCAGAGGGAGGGTTGGAGGAAGGATAATTTGGTGACAAAATATTATTGTCTATTATGAGAGAATTGCGTGGGAGCTCTGTAATTGTGCATGAATATATTACATCTTTATGGATGCAATCATTATTGAGTGGGCAAAGATGTTTGTTAATGCAATTGCAGTTGCTTTTGGGTTGGATTGGGAAAGGGATTTTTTGGACTGATTTAATTTTTTTGTTATTAGATGCTAAGATTCTTTGTGCTAAATTAGGCATAGTAGAATAAGAAATTCTTATTGAGTTTTTATTAAAAATTGAACTATATCTGCGTGGGTATTTGAAAGAGTTTTCTACGATATTGAAGAATTCTTTAGGTATATTGGTTTATTTACGCTAAATGGAGGATTAAACCAAATATTTTTCTTTCTCCTAGTGCGACAGGGTGGGTTAGAAGTATTACGATTAGCATGTTGGTTCGGATTATATTTGTGGAGTGGACCATTGCTATTGATAGCAGTAGATCTTGTTATTTGAACTGGTTTCTTGCGAGTCATATTCTGTGTGATTACAGATTTAAGACGGCCTACAGGTGGAGCATAATGGTTATATTGAATCTTTTCATTGTACCCTGAATTTCTTAAGGCATTATTGAAGAAAGTAGCATTTTGATTAAAGTTTTTTTTATCGGCTGAGAGCGCAGAAATTCTTCTAGAGACGGATGGTACTATAGATTTTATAATTGAATTGGGGTGGTTAGAATATTTGTGGACGTATAAAAGTGTAAGGTTGGGTTTATGATAAGGGCTGTAAGTTTCGGTATTAAGATTAAGTGTAATGTCTAGAAAATTTGAAGTTTTTTTTATTTGGTTCAATAATTATAGAAAGGCCAAAATTGTTAAAAAAGATATATATATATATATATATATATATATATATATATATATATATATATATATATATATATATATATATATTTATAATTCCAGGTTAATATTTTCCAGTTGAAGCAACCAATTGAGTTTTAACGAGGTTAATTCAAAAGTGCTCATTATCGAAGTAGGGCAAGATATACTTTTTATTTATTTTGATAGTTTAAAACCGGCTTCAAAACCTAGTAGGTGATGCCATTTACATTTCCCTGCAACTTGTTTCCTACAGAAGAGACGCTGCGAGTCTGTCTCTGCTTTATCGTTATTTACAAGGCAAGTGCTCGACTGAACTCCAATTTATGGTCCCCCCTTGCCAGACTTCCACAAAAAAAAAACACTCGACAAGCTACAACCACTATATACGACCCCCCCACTCTCTATCTGTGCCAAGATCTAAACACAGATTCTATTAACAAATCTTCTTTCCCGGAACTGCGCGCCTGTGGAACACTGTACCGCTGGCCTGCTTCCCGGTTGAATACAATACATTCAGTAACCATTAAAGATAAGGGTTACTGAATGTAAGGTGGTGGTGTAGTAATCGTTAATGGTGTAAATTGGCCTTGATAAGTGATTACATCCAAGTAAAAAAAAGCCATTTACAAGTAATAAGCAATATCGCCTGAAGTCTTGTAACTGGCTTACCGAAACATGTTCATGAATGTGTAGGGACATATTAATGCTTATGTAATATATATATATATATATATATATATATATATATATATATATATATATATAAAGTATGAAAATATATTATGGCAAGCAAACTACATAGAAGCATCTACTTGTCTTTCCCAGATGCAATCGTCAGGATGTTTTGTTACTCAACAACTACATAATAAAAATCAATGTACTTAGCCTGACGATAGGGTGAAACATGGACACCACTGTGTAGCTTTATTGCCATAAATATATTTTCATTCTTTACCACACACACACACACACACACACACACACACACACATGTATAGGCATTACATTCAAAATGTAAATATGTCTGTATACAAAAAAAATGAATTAATAGATAAATGGAATAAGTCTTAAAAAATGTTTTCATTAATAAATAGATGCTGATAAAATAACAGGTTTGTTAACAAGAATATCAAAACGAGTATCCGTGTGGTTGTTATTAGCAACCTCGTCTGAACGCCGGGTACAAATGTACAAGCAGTTCACTGCATCATGGGTTGATTTGGCTTTCCTGCTGCTGTAACCGGCAACTGTCTATGAATATAGCAATGTATATATAATAAGTTACAGAAAAAAATATATTAGTTAGTAAAAGATCGGTGATCGCCCTTGCTGTTTTATTATTATTAGTAGTAATAATATTATTAGTATTAGTATTTGTTCCCTCTTTCTGTGTCTGTTGTAGCGAGAACAGGAAACGCAGTTGCTACTATTGAGAAATTAAAAACACAAAAAACAAAAGTAAAGAAAAAAGGGTCGGCCATTTTGAAATGTGGCCCCTTCGACGAAATCGCTATCTGTTGAGTGACCTCCCCCCGCCAGCAGGACAGTATGCTTGACGTTTCTGGACACTGAAGAACTTCAAGGTAAGCAGCAGCTGATAAGCATATTCTTTGCAGTCTCTATAATTAATCAGCTTTGGTTTCACCCGACATCATGCATGCGAGAAGACAAGGGAGATCAATACAGAGAGAGAGAGAGAGAGAGAGAGAGAGAGAGAGAGAGAGAGAGGGGGGGAGGGTAAATTAATAGATATGATAAAAGAGTGAGAGAGACAAATATAAAGACGAGGAAATAAAGAAAGTAGGGAGTGAGTGGGGGATGAATGTGACACCGATTAAAAGGATTAGATAAATTAAGGATTGTCTCCCTTTTGTGTAATCTCTTCCGTGGCATGAGAATTAATAAACGAAAAAAAAAAAAAAAAAAAAAACAAACAAAAAAAAACAAACTGTTATGCTTCCTGTCCGCAAAGCCGGTGCGACCTACCTCAGAACTCTACACCCACACCGACCAGAGTGGGTGGGGTCCAATCTAGCTGGAAGACTCGAAGAAAATGTTTTCCGTAGAGCTTTGGGTATTTACTTCATTTTATTTTTTATCACCTAATTTAAACATGTTCCTTTTTAATTAGATTCCCACGAGGGCAAAGTTAGACACAAGGTCAGTTTTTAATCTGGTGAAAATCCAGTTCTTAATAAAAATAGGTACTCTGGATCTGAACAAAAATAAAAATCGCCCCGGTCTAGAAGGATTTATCCTCCACTTGCCGAGGACAGAATAGACTAAGTACACCACTGGAACAGATACTACACTTTGTAAAATTTATTAATTTAAAAAATATTATGTTTATCGAAACAAATTACATACAAGGCCATTCAAAAGTGTGTTGTAAGTGTCTATGGTCATCCTTGTAACTGTAGCTAGTATTTGTCTAACATTTTCATAGCTAGAATCCCCAATCACCATAATACCACATTCACTCAAGGGGTCGTTTTATTTAAGATTCCCAAATCGATTTTTTAAGATATAAATACGGAAGCTGTCTTCACGTGGCCAGAAAGAATGGTAAAACTATACAAACACCGTGACAGCGAATTAACCCTAACCCTAAACCTAACCCTAACCCCTAACCCTAACCCTAACCCTAACCCTAAACCTAACCCTAACCCTAACCCTAAACCTAACCCTAAACCTAACCCTAAACCCTAACCCTAACCCTAATCCTAACCCTAACCCTAACGCTGTCACGGTGTTTGTATAATAATACCGAAAGAATTTTGTAGAGGCGATTTTAACATTGACAGTAGAATAAAAAAAGATAAAGAAAACACGGTTATAGTTTAGTCAAGTCTAATCTTCAATCAAACTTACCCTCTTTTAAAATTTTGAAAACTTATTTTCTTCATAAAAAGTCTAAATTATTAAATAAATGCAGGAAATTCATCAAAAATTGACAATTCTTGGTGATTACATAACGATTTGCAAAAAAAAAAAAGAAAAGAAAAATGTTTACAAAGAATCATCTACCCGACATATACCCGTATCGCATATGAGAGTCGCACGTACATAAGGATTATTTAGATGTTTAAAAATTATATGCTATATGCGGTGTGTGTGTGTGTGTGTGTATATATATATATATATATATATATATATATATATATATATATATATATATATATATTGATGAATTTCCTGCATTTATTTAATAATTTAGATTTTTAAGAAGTAAATAAGTTTTCAATATATATATATATATATATATATATATATATATATATATACATACATATATATACATACATATATATATATATATATATATATATAATAGTGATGGGACTATTTCAATATTTTTCCGATTCCGGTACAATTACCAATTCCATACTAAATTCCCAATTCCGATAAAATTACCAATTCCGATGCCGATTCTTTATAAATCTCTAAATATGAAACTATACAGTTGTTATTTTTTTCTGATAACATTAAAAAACACTTGATAAATGTGCATATATTTTCTAAAACGTAAATAAAAAAAATAAAACACTCGTGGGGGATAGCCTATAGATTTGAGTTTTACTGGGGGTTAAATATAAACAAATATTTTTTATTATTTTAACATTACTACTAACAGTAGAAAATTTTGTCTTACAGAAAATCAAATTTAAAAAAAGCAATTTAAAAAAATTGTTTTTGGCAGCGGAAGATAGGCGCACATTTTCCCGATTCCGATACCGATTCCGATACCCGGAAAGTTCCGATTTTTCTGATTCCGATTACATATACTGTTGTTACTGGGTGACTGAAACATGCTCATGAATATGTGTAAAACAAAGAAAATAGTATTTTTTACTCTACTTTCGGTATTGAGCACTCTTACATTGACCTCGGTAAAACTTCATCGGCTGCTTAACCTCTGGATAATATTAACCATGGAATTATATATATATATATATATATATATATATATATATATATATATATATATATATATATATATATATATATATATATACTTTTTGAAAAATTTATCTTTACATAAGCAGTAATGTGTTGCTACAGTCATGATAATGTTTCGGCCAGCTGCATTGGTTACCTTGCCTCTGGTACACAAGTTTGAAAATATAAAAAAGTGGAATTTGCCGGATGACGGTCGAACGACGGCATTACGAATATGCATACATAACGTAATAGCTATTGGTTTATGTTTTAATTTAAAGCCAAGCAGCAAACGTATCATCATAGCTCAGCATTAACGTCAAATAAAAAATCGTAAACTAAATGTTTTGGTTTCAATTCTCAGTGGTGGCGCACAAGACATTTTTTAAAACTTTTTAAATCATTAGTATATATTGGGTCCAATTAATCAAAATATCATATTTAAACGTATTTTACGACCGGATAACGCTGGGCGGCCTGCTAGTATATATATATATATATATATATATATATATATATATATATATATATATATATATATATATATATATCTCATTTACTGATTTAATTTTAATTTGAAGCTACCTTTAATAAAGGTTGAAATTTATTACATAACTCTTAAAAATACATCACGCTGTGCCCACTCCCTACTCTCTTGACTGTCTCACATGTCTGCACGCCGATTCATCTCCCAAACGTACAGTATTTTTATATCGATTCTCTTAAACAAAAACACGTGAGGAAAAGAAATGAGCAAGCCATGAAAGGAAAAAAAAGTGAGCAAGCCATGAAGGAAATGACAACTTACTCTCCTTTTTTTTATCCTACTTGATCTCCTTTAGCGGCACTTTCATTTTAAAGATGGTGTCATTATTTATAGAAACTGGCCGACTGATAATTTGTTGACCGTTCAGAAATAAACACTGCGTGGCGACTTTCGATTTCACGCTATTCAGATCGCTTAATCGGGATCTAAGATGACGTGGAATCGCTAGAGCATGTGCTAATAAATATCATTACCTCGACTTCACTGAGTATTACTGTAACTATTTTTTCTTGCACTGAATAAAAAACATACGTACACACACACACACACACACACACACACACACACACACACACACACACACACACACACACACACACACATATATATATATATATATATATATATATATATATATATATATATATATATATATATATATATATATATATATATATATATGTATATATATTAAGTAATAAACCAGAGTCTAAAAGAGCAAGCCTCTGTTAAATATATTTAAAGATGCTATGCTCGGAGTATTGCAGATAGATGATAAACTCAATAGGTGTGATTATCTAGAGCTACATTAATAGAAAGGGTGGTAGATTAATGATTGTGAAATTATTAATCAAGTTTTCATAGGGGGCGTTAAGATTGGGAAAGACACTGAAATTTAACTAGCGTATTGAAATAAATATAGTGTGTAAACATAGAAATTAATTAGAAAAAAGATTGTGTAGCAATAAAAATAAAATAAGAACAAAAATTAAAAATTTAAAGGGTATTTAATTCTTTTTTGTTTATATAATTAATATTAGTTATATTTTCAATTATATTTATTGTAAATGAGTATAATGTAATGATATAATGTTTATGTGATGCAATTTAACGATTGTATAATGATGTTTGATCGGTTGAATGGTAAAAGGAGAGAAAAAAAATACATTTTTGGTTTTATACTTGAGTGTATGAGAGAGAAACTAGCGATAAGTATGAAAAACTGGTTTTATAGAATTTTTCGATACAATATCAGATTTAAACAAAATATGGAATTATATTTACAAAAAAGTTAATAAAATAAGTACCTTTGTGAGTGAGTAGTTCCATATCGTTTTTTTAAACCCGTAAGGAGACCTCTCGGTGCGCAAAACATCATTGCGGAGGATGTTTTTTTTTAAAAAAACGAAACGCTCTTGCATTATAATTTGATTTTGTTATGTTTCCCTATGAAAACTTAATAATTTCATAATTATTAAGTTTTCATCCTTTCTCTCTCTCTCTCTCTCTCTCTCTCTCTATATATATATATATATATATATATATATATATATATATGTATATATATGTATATATATACACACATATATATATACATATATATGTGTGTATATATATGTGTGTATATATATATGTATATATATACACACATATATGTATATATATGTGTGTACATATATATACATACATATATATGTATATATATGTGTGTATATATATATATATATATATAAAGAGAGAGAGAGAGAGAGAGAGAGAGAAAGAGTGAAACATTAATAATTATGAATATATATATATATATATATATATAGAGAGAGAGAGAGAGAGAGAAAGAGTGAAAGATTAATAATTATGAATATATATATATATATATATATATATATATATATATAGAGAGAGAGAGAGAGAGAGAGAGAGAGAAAGAGTGAAAGATTAATAATTATGAATATATATATATATATATATATATAGAGAGAGAGAGAGAGAAAGAGTGAAAGATTAATAATTATGAATATATATATATATATATATGTATATATATATATATATATATATATATATATATATAGAGAGAGAGAGAGAGAGAGAGAGAGAGAGTGAGAGAAAGAGTGAAAGATTAATAATTATGAATATATATATATATATATATATATATATAGAGAGAGAGAGAGAGAGAGAGAGAGAGAGTGAAAGATTAATAATTATGAATATTTATATATATATATATATATATATATATATATATATATATATATATATATATATATATATATATTAGTATTGAGGCGATTAATCGGAATCGGGAAAATCGGAACTTTTAGGGGTATCAGAATCGGTATTGGAATCGGAAAAAAATTTGTGCATATTTTCCGATGCCAAAACCGATTCCTTTAATTTTCTTCTTTTTTTATCTGAGTTTGTTCAAAACAAAACCTACTATTGTTGAAGTAATGATAAAATAATAAATATTTATTGATTTCGAACTATTAGTAAAACTAAAATCTACATATCATCCCCCGCAATTGTATTTTTATGTTTGAAAAAATATCAGCATTTTTAGCATTTTTTTGGTAATCGGGAATGAATAACAAATTCTTTAGTAAAATATTTAGTGATTTATAAAGAATCGGAATCGATACTTGTATCGGAATTGGTAATTTAGTCTGGAATCGGGAATTTATTACGGAATCGGGAATTGTGTGAGAATCGGGAAAAATTTTTGAATCGTCCCACCACTAATATATATATATAACAAATAAATGACAAAAGTCTATATTCCAAATTTCAAGATGTTGAGCATCTTATCAATTATTCTTCAAGTATATTCCATATGCACAATTCTTGACAGCACCGGTTTTGAAGTGCAAAACTATTCATTTAATTATATCAATCAATGAATATATTTTGTCTTTAACCGAGGCTACCGAGAGTAGTAAAGGCCAATGAACATGGCAGCGTGACGTCATTACCAGATCAACAAGTAGGTATATGGTGCCTAAAGTTGCTTGTGTTCAACCACGTGACCACGCTAATAGCCATAAAAATATTTTTCGTTGCCCCTTGTGGTAATTTAAACGTTCATGCATTTTTTTTTTTTTTACTAAAGAGAAAGAACAATTCTGCATTTAGATAATTATATAATTGCACATTGGGATAATTTTAATCTAACAAATTATAACAGTAAGTAAACCTGTTTTTTTATAAATTTTCTTACATGTCTATCGAAGAAAATCGAATATTTCATTTTACTTTTTTTAACTGCAAATCAAACAATTTTTATATGAGAATATTTTTCAGTCCGTTCTTTTAATAATAAATAAAACTTTTCATTGAGTATTTTTAAATATTTAAAAGTAAGAAGCATTTTTCACGATCGTTTTTTTTTTTTAAATTTTATTTTTTTAATTTAAAACCAAAACGATTGAGGAATTCAATATTTTAGCACCGGGCGTATTTTATTTCTTTGAAATATATTTAAAACTTAAAGTGTGTTTTATAACATTTCAACTGTAAATAATTTACATGAACTGGGAAATGAAACATGGAAATTCTATGTTCTCTATTGAGACATAACGAATACAAATTCATCTTAAAAATTAATTAACTAATCAGTTTTAATTAAAGTTTTGCTATGAACTAAAAAGAAAGAGTACATTAAATTTTAGTTAACATATGTTCTTGTGTTTTATCTCATAAATAAATGGATACTTCAAGGAGACTTGGATCCTGCGTAAACGGTGTTTTTTATTCAATGATTGCTCCCTGAAAGCGTTTCTTTCACTTTCTTCGTACGTATCTCAGACAGTTTTTAAAAATCGTGCGTGTATTTATTTATTTATTTATTTATTAAAAAAAATTATTTTCGTTTTTTGAGGGTAAATTTTATTCATACTTTTATTGCATGCTTGTTTTTATTTTATTTAATTTTAATTTTTTTTTATTATTTTCTCCACTAAAGATTTTTTTGTTTAATTATTTTTTCATATATATTCAAATAATGCCCCCCCTTTTTGGCCTCAAATAGTACCTGCAAAAAAGTTTTCGTGATTAAATAAACCACAGAAAACCTTTTGCGCATGCGTTTACAGGGAGCAATCATTAAATAAAAACACCGTTTATGCAGGATCCACGTTCCCCGCGAAGTACAAGTAAATGTTGTAGGCGCCCTGCCAAAATAACGTTGTTATTTAGAAAGCCATTCTTAACAGGGGGAGGGGCTTTCTAACTAATCCGCACTTTCACCTAACAATTTAATGAAAAAAAAAAGATATAAAAATTTAATTTAACTTGGAAATACTATCTAAAATATAGCACGGTGCATACACAACACAAGCACTATTATTATTATTATTATTATTATTATTATTATTATTATTATTATTATTATTATAACAATGATAATAAAAAAAAACTGGTGTAGATGACATCGACTGGCGGCACATCAACTAGTTGTGAAGGGTCAGGGAGGATGGAAAGACCGAGGTGGGAAGATACTAACCAGATCTCCACTAGAAATGTGCAGTTCACATCTGGTACCTTTGGGGGCGCATTTTGTCACCCAAACCCCAGGAAACACCAATGGCTGATGTCAACGAGAAATCAATGGCAGACGACTGCTGCGATAACGTGCAATCATCTGCACGAGTGGTCAAGGGGTGAAGAACATTGGAAATTTGAGGAGACTTGTTGCCACACGGTCTCCAGCGAATACCACAGGTTACTGCCAGTGAGCGATCATTGATTATGGCCTGTGAGACAACTCCTAGTGAGTGAAATAATAATAATAATGTCCCCTCCGAAATTTACCACCATCCTGATTTAATATCGTACATGTTTACTATATTTTCTTAGTTTTTAACCAATATTCACATTAAAGTATGATTGTCTTTTAGTAGTTATGTGAACTTCATTTCAATATTCATGTATTCTGCACTAATATGAAAATGAAGACTATACCGGAGTATACGATTCTTAACCATGTAACTGATGAAAATATGCTAAACATTTTGATGAAAATCATGGGGAAAAATGGACATAGAAGAACAGAAAACCAAAACTTTAAATATAATTTTTGTATTAAAAGTAATCGTTATTTAAATATTTTAACATATAATCTTGTGGGGGAAATCCAACTTCCCAATAAGGGGCACTCTGGATAGAAACAAAAATAAAACTTTTCTCAGTCATGAAGGATTTCTCCTCCACTGGCCGAGGACAGAAAAGGTGAATTGTAGCATCAGAACAGATACTACTACACTGCGATCTTGTCCCGAAGGCCAAGAATTGTTTGTGTTTTATGTTTCTCTAATTGTTTGCTCCCTAAATTCATAATTCAGTTTTATCAGTATTAGATTATATATTGCTTTAAAATTAAGTAATTTTACATAGATAATATTTATATTTTATATTGAATAAAGTTTCATTATTAATCGATTTGAGGGTCTTTATTTTCTTTTTTAACATGTTTTAATGCTCTTTTTTAATATGCCGTCAAATAGTATCGACAGTAACAGTTCGACAAATCTTACCTACATTGCCTACAGACATTTTTCAGTTAACAGGCCTTCTATATCTCGATGGCCGTGCTTTAACTTATCAGAAGAAAATGCGCTTATCAATTTTAAAAGAAAATAAATGCATATAGGCATGATTTCAGAATCCGAAAATTAGAAGATAAATTACCGTTTTTCTTTTATTACGCCTTAAAGAAAACAACACTACAGCTTTATTTTAAAACTTTTATGGAAAAAATCAATTCAGGTAACTTGATTATGTAGTAGAGCTAACTTCTATTTAACTAGGCACCGCCAAAAATGGCCGCAAAATCAAGTTGTTGTTGTTTTTTAAAACGAAATTACGTTTATTAAAATCCATTATTTCTGAGTAACTTTTTTTTTCCAGAAAGATAAAACCCTGAATTTTATCATATAGAAAACAGAATAATGTAAAACTTTTTCTACTATTTTTAATTCAATTTTAAATGTTAAATTTCCCCAAAAAGTTAACAATTGACATTTTTTGTCTTGCACAAAAAACGTACTTAAATATTAAAAAAAAAGGGTTTTTGAAATAATTAATTAATTTATTTATTGTCTAACTAAGATTTAGGATGATTTTCTAAGAGAATATGCAAAAATATTATAATATAAGTACCTGAATTTCAAATAATTCCACTTATTCATATAGGTAACCAGATATTCGCGTTGACGTAGAGTTCAGATCGACTCTGTTTACGTTTTCGTCTGAAACAAAGCAAACTATGGAAGACCAAACAGGCCAAAAAAAACTTATTTTTCAGTGACGAAAATTTCAATGTATTATTAAGCTGAGGCTGGCCAGTACCAGATGGGTGACCATTTGTATGCGTTTGGTTTTTAATGTGTATGTGTGTGGGGGCCAGACTCCCCAAAATGGGGGGGGCAATTTAAAGCAGAATAAAAAAAAATTATTTCAGCGCGTTTGGTCCACCATAGTCAAAGGCGGCAAACGTTTTCAAACGGGATCGAAAAAAAAGATGCTATTTTTAACACAAAGGGCACAATATTTATCGAATTTTTTTTTGGGTATCGATTATTCAAAGCATGCCCTGTTTAATAATGGTCATGCATTATTCGGCTCGCTAAAAAAAAATTGTTAATTTATTTATCAAAAATTTTAAAATAGCTTTTTTCGTATAAATATTAAAAAATTTTTTGGTCGACCTAGACGAGAGTACCCAAAATGGCCGACCAGGACTGAGATATGACACGTGACCGGATGTAATGGAAGAAATATCTCATGTATTTAATTTAAGCCGTCGTTTCGTATCTTACAACATCGTATCTTACAACATATACAACAAATACTTTATTGTAACTTTTTCTTTAATAATCTATATTTAATAAATATTTATATAAAATTATCAGAATTGAAAAAAAAGCCAAGCTGGCAACCCTGATAGGCACTTGAATGTACTTTGGCAACACGGCTCTAGCTGAAATAATTTATTAAGGAAACAACGTAAATAAATAAATTAGAGAAAAGGGAAAAAAAACAATTTGCAACTTACCTGCATGGCGTCGTCTGCTGAAATTTACGGCAAATGAGTCGTTTATAAGATATGCATTTTTTTTTAACGGTAAATGTTACCTTACCAAAACAAAACGAAGTAAAAAAAAAAAAACAAAAACAAAAAAAAACGGAAAATTCATCGGCTCTAGATGAAGGGAAAAAAAACATAACGAATGAAGGTTTTTGTTCATATTTTTTTAGACAGGGTATTTATTTAGAAAAGGAAAAAAAAAAGGTTTTTGTCCATATTTTTAGACAGGGTATTTAGAAAAGGAAATAAAAAACATCACGAATGAAGGTTTTTGTTCATATTTTTAGACAGGGTATTTTTCTGTTACGTGCGTTAAGAACAGATTAAAATTTCTTATTGCTGTGTCTGTTTTCATACCATACGCTTCCCTATACATGGCCTCGTCCACATGTAAGATACGATGTTGTAAGATACGAAACGACGGCTTAAATTAAATACATGAGATATTTCTTCCATTACATCCGGTCAAGTGTCATATCTCAGTCCTGGTCGGCCATTTTGGGTACTCTCGTCTAGGTCGACCAAATTTTTTTTTTGTTTTGCTTAACTTAAATTAATTATTTTACTTAACATATTCACCGAATTTCACACTTCAAAACTCAAAAGCGGGATAATTAAACACAATCGAAGTTCTGATATTCAGACGTCAAAATAAGGTATGCAAACAATTTTTTTTTTTTTTTTTTTTTTAAATCTATAATTCTGTCCCTTACAACACAATATGTTGATTTCAGTCTCAGATGATTATTTTAAGCATATTTGTTCCCACTTCAAAACAAGGGGGGTTTTGTAAGCAAAAAAAAATATATATATAAATATCGTTTATGAAAAATAAGTACACTGTTATAAAGTTCATTCTTCTCCTAATCATCGCTGAAAATTTCGTATTGATCGGATAATTACCTGATTTTTGGTAGATTTTTAAAAAGACGGTCCGTCAAAAAGTACTGACCTGCCCCCCCCCCCAGTTTTGGCGGTGCCTATATTTAACATAGTCGCCTTCAGCCTCAATCATTGCCTCGATACGAATCCGGAACTAAGAACATAACTTTTCCACAAGCACCAGCGGAAACGGCGAATACTCGGCGTATGACGGCGAACAGGCTGGCTTTGGTGTTGTGGGAGGTTATGTTGGTAATGTGCTTGACGTATGACCAAACGAAGTAGTCGAGCAGGTTCAGGTCGGGGAGGGGGGCATTTTAAAAAGAGCACAAAGTCATAGCACTCCTTCTGAAACCAAGCTTAGATCTCTTTGGCCTTTTGGACCGGCGCTGAATCCTGCTGTGACACCCAGGGTCTGCCAGCGACCATTTGATTGCACCAGGAGTCACCACACTTTTTAGAACATCCAGGTACACTTTGGTGCTGACTTTCAAGCCGACTTTGAAAATGTGAGGTGGTATGATGTGGCCCTCACTTGAAACCACACCAAAGGATATAACCGTGGCGAGAAACTTCCTTCAGCTGTGCCCTCGAGCGTTAAACCGTCCCGATTTGCATTTTGAGGGTGATAGCAATGGTCCAATTGTCATAACTTGGATCGGTAGCGAGCATGAGTTGTAAAACGGCAAATCTCCGATCTCGCTCGTTGAACATTGTGCTACTTTCAGACATGAAAGAAAGCCCCCATTACTCTTTGGATTTGTACACAACTGGACAACTAATAGATGGTCTGCAACAACAACAAAATAAATAAATAAAATAAATAAGACCGGTTTTCATCAAACGGAAATAGAATCATATCGTCTTTTCTATGGCGACGATTTTATCGTTGTACTCTCTCTCTCTCTCTCTCTCTCTCTCTCTCTCTCTATATATATATATATATATATATATATATATATATATATATAAGAGCAAGTAGTTAATAAAACGTTAAAAACACTTTGAAAAAGAGTTAAAAACATTTAATTTGAAAAAGAAACACTAAATAAGTGGATATTCCTTAATCCGCGGAGTTTCGAAGAAATACTTTCCTTCTCATCAGAGGGTAGGATTTAGCAAAATGAAAGAAGAGAAGAGAAAAATTGAATGGCGATTGAATTAAATTTTAAATAGAAAAGCCAATGTCAAAATGACCCAGACAAGATGACGTTTAAAGTCGCCAAAAATATAGAGCAAAAAAGGGGTCAACTGAAATGTACAAGTTATTACTTAAGAAAATATCAGCAGGCGTTATTAAAAGACACCAAGAGAAATGAGAAAGAAATAAAATAAATACATATACATGTATATATACATATACATACATACATATGACTACATACAGTCACACACATACATGAATATATATACACACACAACAAACACACACAAACACACTCGCATACAAGTAAAAAATAAATAAATAAATAAAGAGTTATAAAAAATTAAGAGGAGAGGATGGTCAGTATCTTCAAATTCCGGAAAAAGCAAGTAAGTATGTAAGTAAATGCATATAGTAAAATATAAGTAAATATACGTACAGGATATTAATGTGTAGGTAGTTTGATATATTTGATAGATAGGAATATTTAAACACTAAAACGGAAATTGCAGATAAAAAACCGACAAAAAAATTAAAATAAAGGCTTATTAAGTTATAAAGTATTAAGAAAGTATGTAGAAAAAACGATAATGTTATAGAAAAATTATATATCTATCTGAAAGGTTAAAGTAATAGCTATGTAATTTCAAAATTACCATAATTAAATTTGAACTTATGTTTACAGAAAGAGATCAGTTTGTTTTTAGAATTTATTATATTGTTACTTTGAGGGAAGTAATCATAGTTATAGCTTCGGTTGTGCAGAGGCGACATGACTTAGAGACTAGAGTATAAGACTTAACTTTCTTTAGGATAGTCCATTTGATTAGGAAGGGGATATTATTAGAATTAAGTTTCTTAATTAAAGTGGCTAGAGAAGTTCCTTGGTTATTATTAGAATTATGGTTGTTAAAAGAGGAAATGTGGTTTGATATTCTTTTCTTAATTTATGTTGAAGTAGCGCCGATATATGTATGCATTTTATTAAAAGCTCGATAATATTAATTTGCTGATTTGTATTAGGGAAATAGTTTGAATTTTGTTCATTGTGTTCAACAAAGGGTGGAACAATTATTCTACGAGAACTGTTTTGGAGGGGATAATGAGTGTTTTTAGTGTTAGGACGGCTGTGAGGAGAAAAATTATTATTATTATTATTATTATTATTATTATTATTATTATTATTATTGCTAGTTGTATGATTGTAGATGGAGGGGCTGCTCGAGTGGTATATTGGATTAGTTGCTATATCAGATGGAGGTGGGAAGAAGGATAACTTGAAGACAAAATATTAGTGTCTGTTATGGGAGGATTGCGTGGGAACTTAGTAATTGTGCATGAATATATAACATCTTTATGAATGCAATCAGTATTGAGTGGGCAAGGATGTTTGTTATTAAAATTACAGTTAGTTTTGGGTTTAATTGGGAAAGGGATTTTTTGGGCTGATTTAATTTTTTTGTTATCAGATGTCTTTATGCTAAATTAGGCATTGCTGAATAAGAAATTCTTATTGAGCTTTTATTGGAAATAGAACTATATCTGTGTGGGTATTTGAAAGAGTTTTGTACAATGTTGAAGAATTCCTTAGGTATATTAGTTTTGACATTTACGCTAAATGGAGGATTAAACCAAATATTTTTCTTTCTCAAAATATTTTTCTTTCTCAAAATATTTTCTTTATATATATATATATATATATATATATATATATATATATATATATATATATATATATTGGTTAAAAAATGAAAAAAATATGCGCTCTTGAAGGAAGCGTTTGTGTTTTTTCGGAAAACTTTTTGTATTCCTGCATGTCAACAAATAGGAAGTATAAAATAATTATATAAATTATATATAAATATTTATCGTATTGAAAAATTATTATATAAATATTTATTGTATTGATTTTTTATCCATATATATAAATCTATATTATAAAGCTGAATGTGTGTGTGTGTGTGTGTGTGTGTGTGTGTGTGTGTGTGTGTGTGTGTGTGTGTGGTCACGAATAGGCTCCTATATGGTTGACTATTTTAAAAAACTGATTAGAGATAATGATAGAAGATGCATCGAGACTCAGGGATGGGTATGTTTGATCTGGCAGAACGGTGGTTCATTAAAATTGTGGGGTCTGCGTTCGCGCCTGGTCCACAAAGTATGGAAATATAAAATTAAAAAAAAACGTTTACAAGTGTTTTTGATATAGATGTACATAATAATACTTTGATAAGTATGTTTTAACTTAAATAGGGATGGTTTTTTTTTTTTTTTTTTTTTTTACAAAGGCATCACCACATTATCAAGGCCCAGAGGCCACTCAAGGATAAGGGTTAAAGAGTGTACAGTAGAAATTGGTCAATATAGTAATCATTAGTAATGAAAATTTGGTAAATTTAATAACTTATATGGAACGGCTCATCAAGAACTTATTTACTTTAGACTTGAACACAACCATATTGTAGTCAGCCGGAAAGCAGGAAAACGGAAGACAATTCCACAGGCGTGCAGTTCTAAGAAAGAAGCTTTGTTCATGGAATCTACGTTTAGGTTTAGGCACAGATAAAGAGTGGGTGAAATTATTGATAGTGTTTACAGCAAGACGAGTGTTTCTTGTGAAAGTTTGGCGAGGGAGGACCATAGAATGAAGCTCAGTTGAACACTTTCCATGAAAATAACGATACATCAGAGACAAACTCGCAACATCTCTTCTGTGAGATAGAGGTTGCAAGGAGGAGAAAAGGACATCTCCTACGAGGCTACGAAGTCTATTTTGAACTCTATCAAGGCAGGACAAGTCCTTTCTAGCAGTTCCTGCCCAGATGTGGCAACAGTATTCCATCCTTGGACGTACCTGGCTCTTATATAGGTAGAGAATAGCATCAGCAGTGAGATATCTACTGGATCGATAGAAAGATCCCACCATTTTTCCAGCGGCCTTGGCAACAGATTTGATATACGTGTTCCATTTAAGATCAGGAGTAATGGTCAAGCCCAGATGGATGGATGGTATAATAAAATTGTGGGTCTGCGTTCGCGCCTGGCCTCCATAGAATGGAAATAGGCACAAACTTTAATAAAGACTTTTCATATCTATCTGCGTAAGTATACTTTGATAATTATATTTCAGTTTGAAGAAATATGGTATAATAAAATTATGGGGTGTTCGTTTGCGCCTGACCTCCATGGAATGGAAATATGTCACAAAGTTTAAAAAGGTTTTTTAATATAGATCCACAGAATATTGTGATAAGTGTTTCAGTGTCAACAGGTATGGTATAATAAATTATGGGGTTTATCTATTTTATTTTTACTTTCATCATATTTTGCTTTGGTTTTGATACCCCCAAATTCGAAGCTATCTCTTTACATCCCTTCCTTTTCATAACCTATCATACTTTCATAAATCAGAGTCCATTTTCTGTGGGCTGTTTTTGAACCCAGTCAACGACGGGTACTTTTGCTAATATATATATATATATATATATATATATATATATATATATATATATATATATATATAATTATTTACTATAATAACTATTAAATACCTACGGACACTTGTGTTTCCTTCTTTTTGGGAATCATCACTGCAATGTGTCACGATTAACACCAGTCGATAGATTCGAACTTGGCAACAGAAGCCATTTCTAGTTTCATTAGCAAGGGCCGTATCCATTAGGCTACCGTTAATCGCGATAAATATTGTTGAGATTTAAACATTTATTTTTAAATGTTGTTAACATCTGTCAGAGTGATCTAACCATTATATGATGATCTATGCATGCGAGCTAAATTGACCGACTTTATTTCAACTGTTCTAAGTACCCAACGATAAGAAACGAGTTTCTTAAAGAGGCTGACACAATTATTTACTATAATAATTATTTAATACCTACAGAAACTAAGTTTTCTAATGATGTCCTGCAAACACACACACACACACACACACACACACACACACACACACACACACACATATATATATAATACATTATTAGAATAGCAGTATATAGACGCTATCAGAATTGCAGTGTTTATAAACGTGTCCATAACTCTACATGTATTAGAACTATTATCATTATAATGATATATTCATATATAATATATTTATATATAATAATTATTATATTATATTTATATATAATAATTATTATAAATATCGACACGTGGTTATAAGTGGACAGACATTAAAATCTTAGTATAAAGACACGCGTTTATTCTTAGAGGTGTATCATTAGAATATCAGTAATTAGACTAACACACTGACACATGTTTATATCGCTGACTCAATTGCGATTAAATTTGACACCTTCCGAAGTCACATTAATCTATCTTCTCAGGCGCCGTTTCTTTTTGATATCTTATCCTTATTAGAAATTATTGCTCGGGAATATAATCATGTCATGTATATGGGATTTTAATGTCCCGGTTGTACAGGATTATAACATAAACTTAAATTAAACGGACAATCGACACAGGAGACGTCTTTATTGAACGTCACTTAAGTAACGTCAGCCATATTTGTTGATAGACTCTCGTGCAGTTCGGAACGCCGGGTTAAAATATTTTCATTTATTTTATTATTTTATTTTTTTTTTCATGTCATTTTTTTTTTTTTTAATCCCATTCACCCAAACAACGCACATTAACAGTTGGATGTCAGGGCTATTATTTGGTATTATGTTTATAGGGGACTATTTCAAGAGATGAGCGAGATTTCTGCTTACAATAAATTTACATTTAAAATTCTACATGTCAGTATAGTGAGAAGAACAAGGAAAGGAATTCCAAAGTCTAGCAATCCGTTTAAGTAGAAGGCTTTCTTGCAGCTAGGGACCTCTACAACGAAAGGGGTGGGATTTTGCTACCAAACGGCTTTGTCGGGGGTATGTACGTTGGAGGGGTGCAAGTGCAATACGTTCATCAGAGCACATTCCATTAAATACTTGTAGAACAGGCACAGGGATGCAACATTGCAGCGATGGGACAGAGGTTATAGCTTGGCCGATAGTGCGGAATCTATTTGATTGGAGACTTTTTTTTTTTGACTTTGCTTAAGAGGAAGAAACTAGTGGTGGATCTTCCAGCTCAACTCGTTTTCCCCAAATTGAATTCCATTGAGTGAGTGTTAACAATAGCAGTTAACGTTAACTACCGTGGTCAATATCCTATGTAACTATAAAGCCACCATTTGACCGTCTGCTGAATATTGTTGCTACATCTGGGAAAGTGTACCAACCACCTAGTACAACACACCGGTTCTCGCCAGATGACCGAAGTTAAGCAACATTGAGCCTGGCCAGTATCAGATGGGTGACTATTTGGGAAGGCGAGGCGCTGTATGTACCGCAAGGTAAAATACCAGGTTGAGAAACTGGTACGGTCTATCCTTCTCTCGAGGGTAGACAGGAATCTTTTAAGCCGTGGTAGGCAGTCCGTCTAGTGATGATGGCACAATAAAAAATACCCTTAATAGCCCTGGCGAAGCATCAAGTATTCAGCTACCGACAAGATTCGAATTACACCACAAACTCGTGTAGTACGTTCAATCTCGACTACGGCTGTGTTGGTTTTTGGTGTGTTGGCACCAACCACTCT
>NC_136508.1:34476845-34506845 GCF_053919585.1 Euprymna scolopes | reverse complement strand
ATATAAACTCGGTAGATACTTTCTGAATTTTTATCCTATGAATACATTCTTTACCAGGAGTCATATATATATTCTGGCTTTGTGATATGCTTCGACCGAGCAACGCCGGTTCATGGGTCCTGCTAGTCATGCCAATATAGCAAAGTCTGTACATCTCTGTATAAATAAACATTAATACAAATATCTCTATTTGTTATTGAGCGCTTTTATATAAACTCGGTAGATACTTTCTGAATGTTTATCCTATGAATACATTCTTAACCAGGAGTCATATATATATTCTGGCTTTGTGATATGCTTCGACCGAGCAACGCCGGTTCATGGGTCCTGCTAGTCATGCCAATATAGCAAAGTCTGTACATCTCTGTATAAATAAACATTAATACAAATATCTCTATTTGTTATTGAGCGCTTTTATATAAACTCAGTAGATACTTTCTGAATTTTTATCCTATGAATACATTCTTAACCAGGAATCATATATATATATATATATATATATATATATATATATATATATATATATATATATATATATATATATATATTGTTACGATCATGTTCCATGATGGGTCTACGTAAAGCGCTTACGTAACAAAATAAAAAAAAAGTCAGAAAAAAACCCCGAAAAAATGTTGTCTGGGTTCGATATATTTCGCTGAACAAGAGGAGGTGGAAAAGACTCTTTCAAAACCCGGAAAATATAGAACAGACGAATGGACAACACATGAAAGTAACAAAACGCAAACAAGTGTTAAAGTTTAAATTAATTAAAAAAAAAAAAAAAAAAAAATAGACTATGAGAGGAGCGGGAGGGGGGAAGAAAAAAGAAGGCGAGATTAAACAAACAAAAATACCCCAAAGATTGGGAGGTGTCTTACGCTAATATCTAAAAACGCTGACGGAAAATATATCAATAAATGAAAACTTCAAAACAAAAAATAACAAAGCAAAATATCCATTCGCCGAGAGAGAATTAGAGAAAGCAGTCAAATTTACAGTTAATTCCTTGCCCTTTGTGTGGGTTTTTATCTGTTAGTGTGCACAACATTTCTAATCATTTCAGTCATTTTTTTTTTTTTTTAGGATTCCAACTGCTCATATCTCGCAGTTTCCTTATTTTAGCTCTCTGCCCTGTACATATTTGTTCATCTTGTGTCATCGTATTCACAAGCATGTCCCCAGCTCTGGGCACATTGTCGCCATTATCTCCTTCGACTGATTTCGCCTTTCAAATTCATCGGTCAAATCTGTTTGACGAGAGCGATCTTCTCAACAATACGATCTCTTATAGAGACCAGTTTGAGCACTGACATTTTTGCAAGTCATGTTTTTCCTTTGGATCTTTCGTTAATCTCTTTTCTTCTCTCCATTGTTTCGTTTAGTTTTTTTTGCTTTTTTTTTATCGAAGTTAAGGTCACCTTTTTTTCTTTTTCACTATTCGCATGGGATTACGGTTTGCAGAGAAGTATCTAAAAATTGTATTTTTCCCTCCTCCTCCTCTCTTTTCTTTCTTCTTTTTTCATCCGCATTCAACTGGTCTCTCTTTTTTCTTTGTCCATTTTTGACAGTAATCGGTCCGGAACCAAAAAGGGTCGAGCGATGAGTGACCGTGTCAAATCGCTGACTCATCCTTATGGAGTGGAGGGGGTGTTGATATCTGTTGAGCCTTTTCTTCGACTTTCTCATCCCTCTCCTTTTCTCTACGCCCTCTCTTTCTCTCGTTATAGGTTGGACCTCTCTTTCTCTGTGAACTATTTTGCCCCGGCGATAATTAAAACAGCAAAAAAAAAGCAAGATATACTTTCTATCACCTAAAAGAAGTGAAATTTAAAATTTTCTATTTAATACATATAATCGAACGCGGTAATTATGTAACAATATATATATATATATATATATATATATATATGTATATGTATATATATATATATATATATATATAAGAGAAAGAAAATTAAAACTGTAAATTGAACTTTACAATCAAAATTTATTGTTCAACTGAATACTTCAAAAAAACAATTTAAAAGTCCTTATTTCGCGGAGTTTCAAAGAATACTATTCTTATTATTCTTCTCATCAGGGGACATAAAGAAATCAGCAAATTATATTTGTAACAATGCTAGGATTTGCTAGCTAAGGCATTAAGTGAAACCACAATTTATTGTAGTTATAAATTGCCAAATAAAAAAATGAAAAAATATTGCATATGTAAAAAACTAATATAAAACAAACCGCGCATAATATTTCAGCTTGAATGAAACTCCTCTAGAGTTGATCAAAAATAAGTCCAGCGTGACAATGCATATAATCCGATTGGAAAGTTTTCAAAAATCTGATTGGAAAGTTTAAAAAACAGCTGAAATAATGAAAATTGCTTTTTTTCCGGGCAGTGCAGTATCCCAAAGAGATGTCTGTCCCTAATCAAATGGGACCTAATAGTAAGAAGAGAGAAATTCTAAACAAGAACGTTCATTATCGGCTTAAAAAGAAAAAGTGATTTCAAGCGGAGGAAAAACGTGAAAGCTCGTATTACTGTGACCGGAAATTGTCTAGACAGAATGAAACAGATCTTTCTTAAAAGAATTTCGATATTATTATTAAAAAAGAGTGATAATTGTAATTTTTTAAGTGTTCCAAAATCATAGTTTATTAAGGCTGTCAAAAGTCATCATGATGATAAAGATGACAAAATAATAATAATAATAATAATAATAATAATAATAATAATAATAATAATAATAATAAATACAAAATAATTCTTATAATAGTATAGTCAATGATCACGGGTAATAATAATAATAATAATAATAATAATAATAATAATAATAACAACAACAATAGTAATAGTAATAATAATAATAATAATAATTTAGTAATCGTAGTAACATATGTAGTAATAAGTATAAATATATATATATATATATATAAAATAAATATATATATATATAAAATAAAATATATATATAAATGAATATAAATTTACTATATATATATATAAAATAAAATATATATATAAATAAATATAATATATATATATATAAATTATATGGTTATGGTTATATATATATATACACATACACACATACATATATATACACATCTATACATACATATATATATATACATATACATACATATACACATGCATATACACACACATACATACATATGCATACATACATATATATATATATCCAAATAAATAAATAAATACATAAATATATAAATATAAAAATATACACATACAGAGAAATATGTATAATTTAGGAGCACTATTCATCTTAATATGTAAAAAAAAATAAAATAATATAATAACAAGCGATATCAGTATTGATTATTTCTATAACTCTCAAGATAAAAGCAATAAACTAGGTAAGACAAAATGATAAAGTCCGGTAGAATAGGTTGAAAAACTATGATAATGATATAATGGACTGATCCAACACCCCTCAAATGAATGGACTGTTACGTCTATAAAAAGACAAGCAAACTCTCCTCACGTGGGAGACAGAATTTAGTACTAAGCTGTCAATGGACGCTTAGAAATGTGTGTACCTTTTTACCTAAATAAACCCTTTCTGTACAACCCCAGTAATGACTTGTTATTCATATAATCTACGATATAACAACTGGCGACGAAGAATTCGAACGAACTCACTAAAAAACAAAGCGAAGGAATAAGTACACAAGAAGATTAACGAGCAGAAAACAAAAGAAATCCAAAGAAAAAAAAAACTTCGACAGAGCAAACATTTAAAAAGTAAGTGTTTCAGTCGGTTACGGTCCTAAAAAAAAAAAAAAAAAAAAGAAATTGACATTTTGAAGCGAACATTTTTTTGAAAAGAATATTTTAAAAAAAAAAGTGTCCATTTCAAGTTTTATTCGACTGGAAGTATTTTTTTCTCTTCGGAAGGACATTGTGCTTTTAATTCATTGAATTTATAGGACATTTGAGTGAATCTTTTTGTTTAATTGTGTGGTTTCGTAAAAAAAAAAAAAATTTTTTTAACATGGAGCAGTTAGCGGAATTCACTAGAACTATGCAATCGGCATTGTTTGCGCAACAAAAGCAAATGGAATTACTTCAGCAACAACAGTTGAAGCAAAGCGAAATGCTACAGAGTATTTTAACGCAGCAGAAAACTGTCGTTTCACTCCTGAAGGAATAGCAAATTCTTTATCCGAATTTGTATACGAGCCGACAAATGGGTTAACTTTTCCGGCATATTTTCGGAGATACGAAAATATTTTTGCTAAGAGATGTCAGTCTTGGACAGACGAAGAGAAGATTATCCTTCTTCTTCAAAAACTTGGATCTCAGGAAAATACAAAGTATATGAATTTTATCCTGCCAAAGAAACCTGAAGAGATTTCTTTTAGTGAAACAATAAAAATATTGTCAAACATTTTCAGTGAACGAGATAGTCTATTCTATACACGTTATAAATGTTTAAATATCACGAAGCAGGAGGACGAAGATTTTATTACTTATGCAGGGAAAGTGAATGCTCATTGTGATTCCTTTAAATTAAAAGACCTCAAAGAGGATATGTTTAAAAGTCTAATCTTTGTGCAAGGTTTAACAGCCTCTAAAGATAAGGATATTCGTTCAAGGATATTATCCATTATGAACCAAGACACAGAAATAACGTTACAAAAAGTTACGGAAGAGTGTCATAAACTGTTAAATTTAAAGCAGAACAATACAAGCATCGAAGGAAAAAATTTTGAAGAAAAAAATATGGAAAAAAAAAAATGGAAAGGGTGATGAAATGTGCACACGAAAAATCCTGTAAGACATGTGGGGGAAAAAACCACTTCACTAAAGATTGTTACTTTAAATACAAAATATGTAACAAATGTAATAAAAAAGGCCATAAATCAACGGTATGCAGGAAAGGAAAATACCGAAAAGCAGAAATAAAGACCATTGGTTCTAAAAATGAGTCTAGGTGTGATAAAAGAAAATATATTAAAATTAAAATTAATGGCTGTAATGTGAACTGTCTAATAGATACGGGAAGCGACATAAGTATAATTGACGAAGTAACTTGGAAGAAAATTGGGTTTCCAAAGTTACAAAATACAAAAAAAAAATGCCAGAAGTGTGTCTGGAAATAAACTAAAATTTAAGGGTGAATTTTTTACCAATGTGTCTCTAAAGGAGAATGCTGTGAAAACCAAGTTATATGTCGTACCGGGGGAAAAATGGCTCTGGACAAAAGAATGTGATGAAGCATTCCTAAAGATTAAAAAATGTCTGTTATCGGATTTAGCACTAGCTCACTACGATCCGAAAAAAGAATTAATTGTAGCAGCAGATGCGAGCGAATACGGTTTAGGTGCTGTGCTACTACACAGACTCAAAGATGGATCGACTAAACCAATTATTCATGCCTCAAGGGTTTTGCTACCCGCAGAAAAAAATTATAGTCAGATAGAAAAAGAAGGTCTGGCAATTATATACGCCATGAGGAAATTTCATAGGTTCATCCATGGAAGATTTTTTATATTGGAAACGGACCACAAACCTTTGTTATCGATTTTTGGTTCCAAAAAAGGAGTTCCTACTCATACAGCTAATAGGTTACAAAGATGGAGCATGATTCTGTTAAACTACAATTTTAAAATGAAACACCTAGCATCCAGCAAAATTGCACATGCAGATGGTTTGTCCAGGTTGATCCCAAATAAAACTGAATTACTTGAAGAAACTGTTATAGCTGCACTAAAAGAAGAAAATGAACTAACAGATATATTAATAAATACTGTTAGGGAACTTCCGGTAACACTTGAGGAAATAAAGAAAGCAGCAAGAACAGATGAATACATTAACAAGATAAAAAAACAAGTGGGACAAAAAGAAAAGAAGAGGAAAGGATTAACAGTTTTTCCATTTTCAAAGTGCGATGAAGCTCTAATGTACGCAGATAGAGTGGTAATACCTCAAGTATTACAGAAGAGAATTTTAAAAGAATTCCACATAGGACATCCTGGAATCTCCAGAATGAAAGCACTAATGAGAGCATATACGTACTGGCCTGGAATGGATCAGGACATAGAAAAAATAATAAAATTATGTAAGGGTTGCCAACTAGCAGCAAAAGCGCCGCCCACTAAGACGCAACCTTGGCTTAAAACAGATATACCATGGACGCGGATCCATATAGATTACGCATGACCTCTAAAAGGATATTATTACCTGGTAATAGTAGATAGCATGTCGAAATGGCCAGAAATTTTTAAATTCAAACATCCTACAGCGGCAAACACAATAAAGGCGTTGGACGAGGTATTTGGGCGTTTTGGCGTACCAAAAACAATTGTTAGTGATAACGGCACCATGTTCAAAGGTCAAGAATTTAATATCTACTGTGAGTCACTGGCCATAGAGCATGTCACAACACCAACTTATAGCCCTCGATCTAACGAACAAGCTGAAAGATTTGTCGATACTTTTAAACGAGCGTTAAAAAAGAACGATAACATCGACACTGAAGAAAAAAGTCTTCAGAAATTTTTAGCAGTGTACAGGATAACGCCTAATCCGAATACAAATGCAAATTTATCCCCAGCGGAAATAATGTTTGCCAGAAAAGTGCGCTCTGTGTTCGACCGGTTTATTCCGAGTAAAAAAGTAAAAAAAAAAAGTGTAAAAGATAATGGACGATACAAGATATACAAGGACGGGGATAAAGTTTTTTTCAACAATTATCGGGCAGGGAAGAGTTTTTGGGAAGAAGGCATAATCTCAAAAAGAATTGGAAGAATGGTCTACATTATAAAAGGTCAGACATTTTCCCACAAAAAACATATAAACCAACTCAGACCCCGATATATTGAAATAGTTAAAAACAATGAAGTACCGATGGAAGTACTGTATGACATTTTTCACATAGAGCCTCCAAAAAAGGAAGCACCAGTAACTGAAAATACAAGTCACTCTCCAAAATCCAAAAATTCGCAAATGCAAATTTTAAGGAGAAGTGAAAGAAAAAGAAAAAGAACTGAATTTTTTGGACAAAGTCAAAAAAGAAAAAAAATGGTGAAGCGAAATTCTAGGGAAGAATTTAGCTTGGGAGGAAGGTGATATAATGGACTGATCTAACACCCCTCAAATGAATGGACTGTTACGTCTATAAAAAGACAAGCAAACTTTCCTCGTGGGAGACAGAATTTAGTACTAAGCTGTCAATGGACGCTTAGAAATGTGTGTACCTTTTTACCTAAATAAACCCTTTCTGTACAACCCCAGTAATGACTTGTTATTCATATAATCTACGATATAACAGATAATAAGAATCTATAGTAGTAAAAAAAAATCCTAATGTATTTATATTTTAAATTTTAACAGAGGGACTATTTAATTTCAAAATTGCAATACTTGTATTTTGCCCTATGTTTGCAGTTGAAAATCAGCTCACTCTTTGTATTGATTACATTTTTGGATTGAGGAAACGTTATTATCCTAACATTAACGTTATTATCCTAGGTTACAATATTTAGATCCAGGGGTGTAAGATTGCGATTTACATATAATACTCCAATTAGTTGAGAAGCAAATATTCTTAGATTTAAGTTTTTTAATTAAGTAAAGCCAAAGAAATTCTCTGGTTATTATTTGTGTTTTTATTGCTAAAAAAAATGATGTGTGGTTAGAGATTCTCTGCTTTATGGAAGTAGAAGTGGGTCCGATGTATGCGTATGTTTTGGGTTCATTGTGGATACTGTTTTTTGCATTTAATATTAGATTGTTATTAAGGTTAGGATAGGAAGTGGGTGAATGGGTGGGGATATTATTACTGGGCTGGTTTCCAAAGTTATTATCATGGGAGTTGTTTTGTGAAGGACTATCAGTATTTATATTATTAGTACTACTATTAATCAAGCTTATTAGAGGAGGGGGTGTTCAAGTTCATTGGCATTTATTTGACCAAATATTGGCTGCTGGGAAAGATCAGTGGTGTTTCTTTGGGGGATTTAGATGGTATCTCAGTTACAGTACATGAATAAATTACATTTTTATGGATACAGTTATTATTGAGGGGGCATTCTTCTTTTTTTGACAATTACATTTGGTTTTCTTGGCCAAGGGAAAAGGAATTGTTTGGGCATCTTTAATTTTCTTGTTATTAGAGGTTATGTTTGTCTGGACTAAATTAGGCATTGTAGCGTACGATATCTTGATAGAATTTTTGTTAAACAAAATGCTATACCTGAAAAGGACGAGGAGAAAGAAAAATATTTGGTTTAATCCCCCTTTCAGCTCAATGTAAAAACTAATATCCCCAAGAAATTCTTCAATATTGTTATATTGAAGAATTTCTTGGGGATATTAGTTTTTACATATTTTTTTTTATCCTCGTCCTTTTTCTAATGGAAGATCTGTCTATGTTAGTGCTCTTGTGGTTAGTATGGTTAACATTATTATTGCTATTACTCGAAACTTTATGGCTTCTTTTAGTTCTAGAGATTCTGGTAGAGACTGAAGGTATTATGGATTTTATTATTGAATTAGGGTGATTTGAAAACTCATACACATATAATAGTTGGTGCTTATGGTATGGGCTATATGTTTCAGAGTTAAGGCTAAGTGATATATATATATATATATATATATATATATATATATATATATATATCGGGAAATATGTTTATTCAATTATATTTCACCTTTTATTTATACCCATTCTATCATTTATAAAGCTCAATATAATTACAGAGCATAAATTCAAGGATAGCTTAGCAAAATTAAGAAATGATTGCAACTTCTCTCCCAATTTTCGGATTTTGTCATAAATGCTTTTATTTTATTTTAAAATTGATGAGTGCATTTTTTTCTGATGAGTTAAAGGCGGAATAAATTTATAAATTGATTACAATTTTTTAACCTATTTATGAATGGATCGCAGTATTTTTATATGGAACCATCTAATTGCTAGCTTATGAAACATCTGTTATGTTCTACTTCAATACGAAGCTTCTTTTTTAACCAGTTTAATGTGCGTTGTTTAATACTATCACTGTGCTAATGACAAATACGTACAACGTACTATGCTTATTGAGAATATCTGTCTATAGGAATAAAAATGGAAATACGCGTTTGTTACTAACCGATACTCTAAAAACTACTGGACCGATTGCTTCGACATTTCGGTATGGCATTTTCATCGCACTCATGCGTGTTTTTATATACCTCTTTATAATTATAACATTTTACTTAATTTTATTTAATAAATTAGGTGGTTTTCTTTGTAACGATGTCGCCATTTTTTAAAGAAGGAATTATCATCACCGGTAATTCACCGATCACGTGACATCGATAAAACATTAAACTTTAACATTTGTTTAGGCCGTAGGATGAATTCATACAGATACATAATAAATGACTGCAGAATACCAGTAAACCGTTTTTTATTATTTTATTTAGTTTTATAAATATATCGTATATAATTCATTCTTTTTGAATGAATATGTTCATAAAAATGAGTTTTCAAATATTTGTCATAAAAATCGTAAAAAATTTAATCGAGAAAAAAGGTTACCTATACAATGCACGCACTCCTTAATTTTTTTTACTTAAAAAATTTTTTTTATTATACTTACCGAAAGAAAATGAAAAAAAAAGCAATATTTAATGACTTTTGGAGGGTGCTCAATTTCTAATAAAGTCTTCCAAATATTGGAAACACTAGGACAATTTTACTAATTATGGTTAGTTCCTATTTCAGTCACCTAAATTATTCAGAGTGAAATGAGTTTTTGAATTTATATCCAAACATAAATATTATTTCCACTTAAAAAATAATATTAAGACACTAAAGTACATAACAAGTTTCATCGTGAAAACACCACAAACTTGTACTTCTACTTGCGTTGTATTAGAAACTGTGTAACCCCTAAAAATATTTTAATATTGAATTTTTAAGATTAAAATTTTTTTTTTGCAGAATCTGTTATTTGAGTGTCTCGTCAAGAATAATCTGCTGAAAATATTGAAGGAAAAAAAACCCCCAAAACGGAAAGAACCTCTCTTATACATATGGACAATAATTCGGTTTCGTGTTTCCATTTACTGTTTCCAATAAGGGAGATTGATTTATTAGAATTTTGTATTAGAAATTGAGCACCTCTTGAAAATCTTTAAATATTGATTTGCTTTCATATTCGATTAATTCGTTAATTTGTAATCGCTAATAATCCGCTCAAAAAATTGAAAGAAAGACATAAGTAAAAAAAAAAAAAAGTACTCTTGCAGAATTTAACTCGGGTTCTCGGAATTTTCCGTCAATTATGGCTCGGGCTCAACTGGCAATCACCAGATTAAGCCGAGCATTGTTCAAATGTTGAGACACTGAATCAATATATATATATATATGGCTGAGAGATTTCTTTTCACGAAAATATCGACCACGTTTCTTGTTCTGAATGATTGAAAAAAAAAAAAAAAAAAGACAAGAGAAGAAACATACCCCAGACTAAACTAGTCGCTATGAATATATTAGGTTTGTGCAAAATAATATCGTTTATATATATATATATATATATATATATATATATATATATATATATTGTATAAAAAATGCAGTTTATTTTTAAACATTTGTCTACAAAAAATAAGTTGTAAATTTTCTTGAAAAAAAAACTTTTTTACGGTTTTCATCTTTTCTTATAAAGACAACTTCTGTTTACAAAAAAAAAAAGTTTGCGGACAATTTTCTTTTAAAATAAAACTCAAAAAGTACTTTCACCTAACAATTTACGATGTCCGAATCCGATTTAACAATTGAAAAAAAAAATACTTTCACCTAACAATTTACGGTAAAAAAAAATATTCATCTTTTCTTGAAAATAAAAACAACTTTGTTGATAAATAATATTGCAAAAAAATAAATATAATAATAATAATAATAATAATAATAATAATAATAATAATAATAATAATAATAAGAGTAAATAAATAATACAACATGCAACTTTTCTAGAGAAAAAAATATATTCAGTAAATTTACAGCTAACCTGATAGGCCCTGAACTGGCATCTAAGCTTCAGACTCTGTCCCATCGACGAAATGTTGCATCCCTCTACCTTTTCTACAAGTATTTTAGTGGTGAATGCTCTGACGAACTACAATCACTTGTGCCCCCACGACGTGAGCACCCTCGACAAACCCGACAGGCTGCTAGATCCCACCCCCACACTGTAGAGATTCCTAGATGTAAAAGATCTTTCTGCTCCAATAGTTTCTTCCCCAGAACCGCTAGAATTTGGAATTCCATTCCAGGTCCCTGCTTCCATAACAGTACTGACGTGCAGAAGTTCAAGTGTCACGTGAACCGACATCTTGCTGCCCAAATCCCTACATAGTACCCACGTAGTTGTTGCCCCTGTTAGTAGCCCCCTACACCAAAGTGGCAATTTGCCTTATTTGAGGTGAAAATGTAATAAAAAGAAGGTTTTTGTCATTTTTTTTTATTTATTGTATTTCTATTTTTCCGTCTGCATCTGTTACTTTGTTCAGCTTAATCCGGTGACTACCGGTCGATCCCAAATTTCTAATTTTTTTGAAAACTATTTTCTATTTTCTTTAATAATTAATTTCTACCTGATCATTTTCTGTAAATTTTGGATATTTTCATTACTTCAACATGGCAATTCAGTAGATACTATTTGTTTCACTTGAAAATCAATATTTCGATTTCCGAATTTCGCCACAATAACGAAGAAGCGCTAAAACGTTTACGAATATTCTCATTAATCATATTTGAAAGCAATATTTTTTTTCTCCAAAAATTGTACGAAAACAAGGATATAATAAATAAATAATAAAACAACGGTTTGCCCAACTATTTCCTTTCGGAGACATTTTCTTGACAAAAAATGCATAAATACATATTTAAATGCAATTTTGACTTTATTAAAATAAAATGGCATTCGACGTACATTTAAGAGATAAGGAAAAATATTTTCTATTATTTAATTGTTATTTAATATGTGTCAGATCGTTTTGAGACACCCCACGATGTCAAAACATCGTTAATTCACTGCCCGCACAGCAGCTGCTGACTGGGGTAATGGTTCAAAGCCTTGACTCTCGTACGGGTTGTCAGGTTTCAATCCTGATCCTGGCTTGAAGTAATTGCCTGGCTAGCCGCACTGATGAGCTGTGATACGGCGAAACAGTATTGTATGTGGATGACTATATATATATATATATATATATATATATATATATATATATATATATATATATATATATATATATATAAAAAACGAAGCCACTGATGCGTATGTAGCAGCGGCATTACATGGATGCAAATGACAATGGCGCGAGGTTACGTCACAGCGGAGTAAGAAGAAGGAAAAAAAAGCCCAGAGGAAAAAAAAATTACGTGACAGAAAGAGACTTTTAAGCACGTCTCGAGATGGATGAAAATTTTTTTATAATGTGACAGTACGATAAGAACTTTTAAACGATGATTTAAAGACGATTTAATCCTCCGGACTTTTGCCAGATTTCTGGACGGACGTGAAGCATTAAACACACGTAACATATGGTATAGCTGCAGACTAAAAAGACTATTAATTGAATCTGAAATCTGGGGAAGCTCTCTATCAGTCCAGTAATCTAAAAGAAACTGGACTCATGATAAAGAATTTCAAAAATTACTTGACAAATACACCCGGTTTATCAAGTGCAAGAGATTCAAACAATTGCACTGAAACGGACGGTTAAAATGTTAAAATGATCTCTTAGTTAGAATGTATGAGATAACGGGTAAATGTCTGGCATCCCGTAGGATGCTTCATCCTCAGCCTTAACAAAATGATAAAAAAATTGAAAAAAAAAGTGGAATAATGAAATACCAAGGTCTTTTATGTACAACATATAAAAAACTTTTTGTACGACATATAAAAAACTTTTATGTACAACATATAAACACTTTTATGTACGACATATATAAAAAAAACTTTTTGTACGACATATAAAAAAAATGGAATCTTAGGAACGTCTCCAACATTCCAGAAATTATAGGAACAATTAGACTCATGAAAAAATTAAAAAAAAAACACCTGGAAAATATATCCGGTGAACCAAGTGCAAGGGAGATTACCATTTTGTTCAAGCTGGGGATGGGGCTTCCTACTGAATGCCAAACATTAACCTGCCATCCATCTCATACATTCTAACCGAGAGATATTTTAAAGATTCTTGCCCTTCCTTTATGTGCAATAGTTTGACTTCTTTTTGCACTTGGTTCACCGCGTATATCTGTCAGGGATTTTTTCAAATTCTTGTTCATGTGTCCAGTTTTCTTCCTATAATTACTTGAATGATGAAGATCTTCCTAAGATTCCAGTTTTTCTTTTTTTCATGTCGTATGTAACATCTTGATGCTTCGTTATCTTTCTCCTCTCAGCTCTGTTTGATCCAGCATCATTGGGGACACTAACTTCTACTAAGGTTGTTTCTTTCTCCTTCTTGTTTCATATCACCATGTCAAGTTTAACAGCTCCATTTTCTAGGTACGTGGTTGTGGGAATTGCATGGTCATACTGGATGGTGTATGACTTATTTTCGACTGTTGTTCCCGGTAAACATGTTCTCAGGCAGTGATTTGCAGAGAACATTTCAGAGCAGGTGCTCAAGTGAAAAAAAAAAACTGTAAAAATATAGTAACGGTGGAGCACAGGCCCATAATACATTCCTCTGAAAAGGGCACTTTTAAAGCACGAGTAAAAGGGGTAGGTGCTTGGGCACCCGAACACTCCCATCTGCATGTCCCTGCTTCCAGGACTTGCTGCTGCATTTGGTAATCAACTTTTTACAAATAATCCAGTGGAGATATTTATACACTCCACTGTGTCGCATTGTATAATTACAGCTGGATGTCTGGTGGATCACACTCTCTTTTTCACTGTAGCACAACCTGTACTTGCTATTGTTGAGACGACTCATCTTTTTAAAAGCATTGCTCAAACTTGTGGCGACAAATATGTAATAAACTGAAATGTGCCAAACCGACCGACCGACGAAATTCGTTATAAGGATGTCTGGTCGCATCTAAAATAAGCTTCGTCCATTCAATCTACGTGTTTATTCCAAACTAGCTCATAACAGACCGACTTTGTAAGAGACAAAGCCTCATACAGCCAAACAAAGCACTCTCTTTCTATTCCAATGAATCCAAACAACACATTTTAGCTTGCATCAGCGCTAATCGTGCGACCGGCTACCACATGTGACCAACCAAATAAGTTTATGCTGTCCGTGATCAAGGCTGACTCGTGATGATTTATTTCATTTCCGGTGGAGGCCGGAAGTTCTTAAATGTTATATCAGATTAAAAGTAATTGCTTTACGTTCCCAGTTCATGATATTTGAAATCATACCAGGTGCATACATTTTACCCGGCATTAACTTTATGTTTATCTCAATTACAAACTAGCAGGGTTATCCGTCGTTACTCGGGAGCGTGACTAACAGTTTTAAACAGCGTGTCATAACATCATTTTTTAAGGCTTATCTCTATCTCTTAGTCCCCCCCTCTCTCTCAATCTCTCTCTCTCTCTCTCTCTCTCTCTCTCTCTCTCTCTCTCTCTCTCTCTCTCTCTTAACATTTAATCACTGTTCTCTTTCGATCACGCCTTCTACTAGCAATATCTTCTCTCTGGTAACTGTTTCGATAAAATAGAATGAAAGAATAAAGAAAGAAAAAGGACAAAAGTTGACTGACCGTTTGACCTAGTTTCTGTACTGTTTTTAAACAACCTTCAGCAGGAGTTGCTCAGAGCACTCTTTCCTGCTTGACAGGGTTAAAAACCGACTACGAAATCTAGTGGTCGATGTCCTTTTTATCTTTGCAACCTCTTTCCAAAACAAGAGACGTTGCGAGCCTTTCTCTGCATTATTTTCATGACTAGTGCTCGACTGAGCTTCAATCTATGTCCTCCATCTGGCAAAACTTTCACAAAAAGCACTCGTCTAGTTACAACCACTGTCAACAATTTACCTCACTATCTCTTTGGCTAAAACTAAATGTAAATTTCATAAGCAAAGTCTCTTTCCAGGAACTGCCTGCCCATGGAACTTTGTACCGCAAGCCTGTTTTCCAGCTGACTACAACAAGGTCGTCTTCAATCCAATATAAACAAGTTCTTGTCGAGCAGTCCTCTTAAATAACCAAATTTTACTCAAATTCCAGCACTACCGATCACTACGCTACTGTCTCATTGGCCAACGCACACTCATTAACCCTTATCCTTGCCTGTAACAAATAAATAAATGAAACAATTAAATTAGATGAACAGGTTTTTATAAAGAAACCTCGGTAGTAACAATTGAAGAGTTTGGTAATGAAACTTACCTTCGGTCATGCACTTTAAATCGTTACTGATAATTATTTGTTTCCGGTTTGGGAAGAGTACTACACAGGAAAAGGGGAGGCAATTCCAAATTTGAATGAATTTCAGTGATACTTTTATTTTTTTTACAGTACATTAACAAACTAACACAGGGTTCAAACCCGACTTCGAAATCTAGTGGCCGATTTCCTTTTTCTCTTTGCAACCTCTTTCCAAAAGAAGCGTTACGAGCCTTGACTGAGCTTCAAACTATGCCCCCTCTGCAAAACATCCACAACAAGCACTCGCCTACTTACAATCACTATCAACAATTTAATCGTTTAAAACTAAACGCAATTTCCACGGACAGAGTTTCTTTCGCCTGTGGAATTCAATACCGCGGGACTACTTTCAAGCTTATTAGAACATGGTCGTTTTCAAGCCCAAGTTATTGTTGAACCGTTCTTTTAAATGTACAAATTCTACCAAATTTCCACTACAACCGATCATTACGATGTTGTCTCACAGACCACCGACCACCAACCACCTTGCATGTATTAATTCTTATCCTCGAGTGGCATTTGGACCTTGATAAATGATGACATGTAAAAAAAAGAGTAATAATAAAAAAGAGGAGGAAATAGGCACTAGTTTGTTCTTACAGGCAATGAATATTGCAGTATTTTTGATAAGGTCTTATGAGATCTATCTGCTAAACTGTATGAAGAGTTTTAATGTGTGCCTGGCACGAGCGCTGAACTCACTGTAGGGGAATAAATAAGAGCACCGGATTACCGGTGTAGGGTAAGGAGTGAGGTCCCTTGAGAAAAGAAGAGGAGAGTCCATACACATGAGGCACGGACGCAAAAAGTTCTTCTCCTAAAAGACAATGTTGGACAGGCAGAGTACAACTCTAGAATACAGTCCTCACTCCTCCCGTAAACCCCACTATTGAAGTGAGTAATCTTTTTACCTTAATGTTCTGAATTGCAGTGTTGTCATGTTTTCATATTTGTTAATAAATTCTTGTCGTTTATGCTTGTTGTACGTTTAGTAATTATTAAAGTTGGTCGGTAGTTTTGGGATTTGGAAGAACCTAAACCCGTACCAACATCACGATATCTGTGCATTTCCTTTTGTCCAAATGAAATATACATATACAGTTATATGTTAAGCTACATGCAATTTATTAGTATTTTTAGAAATTTAACGAAGCCGAAAATAGTATTCTTTTCTTTAAAGTAAATCATTTATTTACTTTAAAGAAATGAATAATCAAGCTTCAAACCATATGAGGTCATTTTCAAGAGGTTTGCTTGCTTTTCTTTTATTAATCGCCTTTCCGTCTGAGATATATAGAAAAAAAAAATCTCTCAAGGATGGATGTCCGCCGATATGTTCATCGCAGATAGTCTGATGGTCTGTCTTTTCTTGTGCTGCGCGTGACATACGTGACATGGCTAATGGAATAATTTTGGCATTTTGGGGATATCGTTTAAAAGTTGAGATATTAGAAATTTAAGAAAGCCAAAAACGATTTTTTTTAATATATAAAAAATTTATACGAAAAATAAATAATCATTTTTGGATTTCTTAAATTTCTAATAATATTTCAACTTTACATCGAGATCTCAAAAGTGACAAAATTATTTAATTTATTTTTAGTTATTTTGAGAATAGATTTTGAACTTCAATAAAATATTAAACTTAGTACAATATCTTATCAATACGATTCATGACTAAAATAGGAATCAATAATAATAATAATAATAATAATAATAATAATAATAATAATAATAGGTGAAGGTGAGGGTTCCGATTCAGGAGAGGTGTAGGTAGTAATTGCGCAACTCTTACCTCATAATTACATGCGCAGCCGGCTCAAAGGAGGGGGGCTGTCCTTTGTCTTTTGAGGCTAAACGGAGGCATCAGATAATAATAATAATAATAATAATAATAATAATAATAATAATAATAATAATAATAATAGGCGAAGGTGAGGGTTCCGATTCAGGAGAGGTGTGGGTAGTAATTGCGCAACTCTTACCTCATAATTACATGCGCAGCCGGCTCAACTGTCCTTTGTCTTTCGAGACTAAACGGAGGCATCAGATAATAATAATAATAATAATAATAATAATAATAATAATAATAATAATAATAATAATAATAATAATAATAAAACAAAAGCAACAATAATAATAATAATAATAATGATAATAATAATAATAGGTTAAGGTGAGGGTTCCGATGCAGGAGGGGTGTGGTTGATAATTGCGCAACTCTTGCCTCATAATTACATGCGCAGCCGGCTCTACGGGGGGGGGCTGTCCTTTCGAGGCTAAACGGAGGCATCAGATAATAATTATAATAATAATAATAATAATAATAATAATAATAATAATAATAATAATAATAATGATAATAATTTCAAATCGAAGACTTTGCTGTTCCAGCTGACCACAGGGTGAATATCAAAGAAAAGGAGAACTGAGAAAATACAGATTGCTAGCCAGAGAGTTGAAAGGAATATGGATGATGAAGAAAATAAAGATAATACCTATAATAGTAGGAGCACTAGGAACAATTCCGAGATTCCGTATAGTTTTGAAGTTCGACCCTTCGGACGACAAATGTCGAAAAATTGGCTAAAAACATTAATTCCTTCGCCCTCAACTTGGCACTTTTCTACAAGGAGGAGTCGCTTTTTTTTCGCCGATATTTTCAAAAGTCATCCCCTCTTTTGAATTGACTAGCCTTAAAAAAGTAACGCAGAATATCATTTCAGAATGATAAATATAATTTAAAAACCAAGTATTCAGATTTAATCGAAAATTTGGTGAGAAACAAACAAAATACCCCCCTACACACACACAAAATATTTTGTTTGTTTCAAAATAAATTTTTGTTTGTTTCAAAAACAAAATATGGGGAGATATTTTGTAGTGATTGAATCACGAATTGATGCCTACGAACACTTTAGACGAAGTTCTCAGAAATCAAGGGGTCCACTACCTGGGGCTAACACTTGAAATCTATATGAGATACATAGATATTCGAATTTTCCATTAACGCTCCTTTTCTCTCAAACACTGAGTTAATAAAGAAATTGAGAACATAATTTTCCTCTCCCCATTTTCATATGTTGTAGTATATCTTTCGTTTTGGTCTCTTGGTCTTAATGGATTCCAGGACAGAATCCATCTAGTCTGGTGGAGTATCCAACCTCGTGCTATTACTTGAAGTAATATCACTTGGGGAAGGTGCACCATTCCTTGTAAAAGCTAATGTGGGTTAGCCATAGAAAGAAAAGATCTTATTTAGGCTTTGAACACTGTGATTTTTTTAATATTTCCAGGGAAATGTATCCATATGCCAGGTTGTTCTGACTGACCTGTACAGAGAGACCTTATACACTCGAGAATAGCGTCTAGTAGACATTCAAGTTCTCTCCACAAGCACCTGTACAGTTATCTGTTTGTATGTGTGTATGTCAATCTGAAACTACAAAACTACAAAACAAACCGACATAAAGTTGATACAGTCTTGATCAACGTTTCCTTAGATCAGAGATTTCTGCACCATGATACTTGACTTTTCATTACAAACTTAAATTCAAGCCATTATATATAAACAAAATAATTTTATAAATTTATCCAGGTTGTTCTGGCAAACCCCTTAAACACTAGAGGATAGTGTCTAGTAGGCATTCAAGTTTTCTCCTACGAACACCAAAATGCAAATGGTTATGGTTGCTTACACTCTTTCTTTCTCCGTTTCGTTGGAATTGCCTTTCCTCCTCACTCACCAAAACAAAAACGTTTTAACATAGACGTGTGAACTCAAAAGTATTTTCAGCGAATGGAAATCTAAAAATTGTTTCCAGACATCTTGAATTCTTACTTGCTGCAGTGTCGGTTGTGGATTTTTTTTATACAAATGAGACACTGCTTATCAAGGCACGAAAACCACACGCGGATGATAAGTGTTAATAATAATGTTTAGTTTTGAATGACCGATACTTTGAAAGAATTGGAAAGGATGTCTTAAATGTTCAGAATTTGATTATATAAATTGGCACCTCGACAAAAATTTTTTTACATTGGACTTAAAAACGACTATGTTGTACTCTGCTGAGAAACAGTTCTGCGGTTACCAGGCAGGGCGTATTACTAAAGAATCAAGATATTTTTTAACTACCATAAAGCATTTACAATGATAATCATATAAAAGTATGTGTGTCTGGTTAAAAGTCAGGTACAAACCTTTTAAATGTAGGCAATTCCAGCTCCCCCTAAAAGGCGCTCATTCTAATACCACATGTGTGTGTGAACAAAAAGTCAGACACTACACAAGATACAACTTAAAAACCTTACATAATCGGATTCGGTTGAACTCTAACCTTGTTTTGGTAATAATATAAAATAAAATATTGTAATCTTCATTCCCTTGGGTTCACTATGAATTAATTTTGTGGGTGGGAAAGGGGAGGTGGCTGAAAAATTTAGCCTAGTACGGGTTCCTCTTTCTTCCGACCGCATGCTGGCCACAGTCGGCCCATTCTCATCCTCGACTTCACACGTCAATTCTCTTTGACACCCACTTTGATTATGCTCCCAAGCACGAGGTGCATATTTTGTCCTTTTTTTTTCCTTTTTCTTCTCGCGCAAACTTACTAATTTGCATAAGCCTTTTGGGGAGAGCTACTGCTGCTGCTAATCTCTTCGCATGCCAGCCATCCTTCGCTGCTGCTGATATTTCCCCACGCGTTCATATGCATAATGTTACAATTACGTAACTCTTGATTCACTATTCACTCCTCATCAGCCTGGAACCCTTTCCAAGGAGTATTCACTATCTCATCGAGAATGAAGTGGGTTTTTTTCCTTCATGTTCTCAGACTTTAACCCGTTTTAATAATATTGCTTGATCGAACGTTCAGGTTTCATGTAATGGCGGTCGAAGATGGCAAAGATACCAGGAACTTTATTATACTGCCCTGGAATACATTAGAAACAAAGTTGCTAACATCTCGACAAGGAAATAACGTCAATGTAACCCTTGTTATTGGAATTTGGTTTTCTATAATCGATACCAATATTGATTTCAAATTGAATGGATATCCGTTCTTCCTTGGGACTTCTTATTCAAAAGCTTATCATTAGGAACATGTTTATCAGCGGATATTTTATCAGAGATACCTTTACGACAAATTTAGAAATGTTCATTCATGGCGAAGTTGATATATGTGTATCAGTATATGTTTACATGTAAGGCCCTGATCGATATTCGATTGCAATGATAGCTTTTTCTAAAATATCAAAACACTAGTGGAATTTACCAGTGTTGTCCGTGTGGGGATATACTGCTGGTCGGAAATATAAAATATAGTTATGATTATACTTTTTCTTTTGAAAAGAAGAGTGAAAAATAACATTTGCAATATGATGTCAAGTAATAACACGCTGGTACTAAAAAGAAAATCAGAACCTGTTCATTGTAAGTTTGAAAGACATTTTATTTTTGTTTTTATTTTGAAGAATTTCAAGGGGAGACAATTCAAAGAGCTGTTAAAGTCTCGCGTGACGTGTTTTCAAAAGCAAAATTAACAAAAAACATAAAATAAAATATTATCTGAACACTTATTGAATTAAAATAATTCGAATTTCGAAATAAATTACAACGGCATTTTTTTTTTTAAATATTTATGTGAAAATGTGCGATTTTAAAAAGAACCGTTTTGAAACGGTATGGCTTTTTTTTTTAACGATCTTTTTAATGAACACTCGGTTATAGTCAAGCAAAATGCACCGACGCTTTCTTGTATAGCTGAATTAAGGTTTTAGATAGGTCTCATGCATGAGTGCACAAAACCCCTAATAAAATATTTGCAACACAAAAGCACAGAGTAATTAATCAACACCTCTTTTTAGGACAAAAAAAAACGAAAAGGTTTATTTCGAAAGAAGAGCTGTGTCTGACATGAAAGAAAGAAAAGGAATAAAAAGTTCTAGAATGTTCTCGTGTCGAGAAGCAAAATCTTGAAGTGAAATGCCCCTAGGCTGTCCAGTGGAGGTCTTCGGTGAAGTAGTCGCAGTCTGGTGGGATTCAGTGGACAAAGAGTGGGAGGAGAGATGTCTGTCTTCTTTGGTAATCTGAGCTCCTGTGTTGGCTGCTGGCTAGTTCCTGACAGGGTTAATGAGCTTCTTAAAGGACATATTGGATTAATGCGCCCTACTAGTTGACTGGTCAGTACGTAGCCGCATGAGTCAGTAAGGGGAGTGGCATTACTCCACAAGAGAAAATAGTCTGTTATGGTGACTGCTACAATGTGTAACAGTTCAAGCATTTTCTTACGTGACAATAACATGGAGAGAGTTCTTTAAAAAAACGTATAACATATTTTATTGTTTTGAGGTGCTGAGATAAGGCACATACCTTGTTGCCTTTCTTTCTTCTCTTCCGTGGTTCCTGCATATTGCCATTCGCCGATATTCCTCCCCCAGAAGAAAAACGTACAAACAGGAATTATATCTTTGATATATAAGGCTTATTTCACGTCGCGGAGGCTATGACGACTACTATCTTGCTGAGGTCGTGTACACTCAAAGCTTCTGAACGCGAAGACAATCTTCTCCCGTGATAACTCGTCGCTAACTCCACGAAACTAAAGACTGAAACTAAACTCTCTAACATGTCTACGTGCATAAATCAAACTCTTTCTTTGTTTGATACTCTGAAGTCACTAACCCAGTCATTTTTTGATACTAAATTTTATTTAAAATTTCAGAATTGTTATATCAATATTTAACATAACATTTTATTATTCTAAAATACCTTACCCGTTTCAATAGCATACCCTTTTCTTTAATAGATACTAGCAGTTCAGCCCGGCTTTGTTAGGGTCCTATGTACTGTTCATAACGTAACGTGCATATATATATATATATATATATATATATATATATATATATATATATATAAGTCTAGGTCTCATGTCTAGGTAATCTACATGTAAAATTTCAAGTGTCGGAGGAGTTTCGTAGAGTCTACAAAGATCAACTCTTTTAACTTTGACCTTTTGGCAGCTAAATTTTCGCCCAAAAACTGATTAAAAAGCTTGCTGCATGTCTGAATAATCATTTTATGTAAAATTTCAAACGTTAAGGACCAAAATTGGATGAATAGTTTACTAGAGATCGCAAAGGTAAAATGTTTTTAATTTTAACCCCTTGGCAGCCAAATTTTCGGTAAAAACCGATTAAAAAGCTTGCCTTATTCCTGAATACACTTTATGTAAAATTCCAATTGTTTAGACCAAGATTTCGCTGAGTAATTTGGTAGAGACCGTAGAGTCCAATTTTTTTTTTAACTCCAATTTTGACCCCTTAACATTTATTGTTTTTGGCTCAAATCAAATTAAAAATTAAATCCATGTCCAAGTAACTTACATCTAAAATTCCAAGTGTCTAGACCCAAAATTGACGGAGGAGTTTGGTAGAATTTTCAAAGGTCAAATCGTCGAACTTTGACCTATTGACAGCCAAATTTCTGGCTGAAAACTGATTAAAAAGATTTTTCCAAATCTCAATACCCCTTATGCCAAATCTCGAGTCTGTAGACTGAAAATTGACAGAGTAATTTGGTAGGAAAATGTACACACAGACAATTTCACTTATATATATAGATATATAGATTTCACCTTTAAAACATCTACATCTCTGTAATAATAATAATAATAATAATAATAATAATAATAATAATAATAATAATAATAATCTCCTCGCTTAGGAGACTCGACAACACCCGGAGGCCAAAACATAACACTCATTCATCGCCATTTTTAAAAATGTATGACATTTTTCTAAAATGTTCGTACATTTTTTTACTACACCTCTTATTCTATTTTCCTTAGCAACAATCCCTAGATTTTCCACATTCTGCCGGACTATTATTTTTTTGTTTGTTTGTTTGTTCAGTCATTGACTGCTCCCTTATTTTATTCAGACCGGAATATCTTTTCCCGCTCTCATGGAATCCGCTAGTTGTAGGTTCTATTCTCTACGACTAATGTCGGCTGTTCCTATCAGCGTCTTTTCTAGCCATAGTCTCAGAGGTCCCTTTTGCTTCCCCACACAATTCAACGACTTCTCTCTCTCTCTCTCTCTCTCTCTCTCTCTCTCTCTCTCTCTCTCTCTCTCTCTCTCTCTCTCTCTCTCTCTCTCTCTCTCTTCAATAGTGTAACTATACTTATGTTCTTTGTATCCTAGCCTTTGATCTCTGCATCACCAACAATTCGTTTATACACTTTATGTTTGGGGATTGCACAGAAAGAAACACATTCTTCTTATTGAATTGTTACGTATTGACGACCTCCCTATCTTATTCCTCCTTCTCTGTTCTTTTTTCCCTTCCTGATTCACAACACGATGTCTCCGCTTGCGATTATAATCGCCCACCTCCTCTTTAGTTCTACATATGGATAAGATGAGAAGGTGCGTTCATAACTTTCCAACTAAAAGAATGGGACTCGTTACTTCTATCTCTAATGTACTAGCTAAAACTGCCAGTCTGTCTACGTAGGGCTCCATTATCTAACAGCACCAGTCTGACAGAGGGTCCGCCATTATAGTTTCTTCTAGCCTTGCTCTGTTCAGCTAAGATATAGTTCTGTTTAGTTTCTGAAGATTCACCTACCCAGACTTTACATTCTCTTTGGGCTGCTCAAGCATTTTTCTAGGTTAGAGCGTACTAATCCTGGGGAAAGAAATATTCCTACGTGTCCCCAATTTGAATAACAACCAGCCTTTCCTAGACTCATAATTACGACGGAAAACAACGGATTTCCATGCTTGAAATTGTCCCTACATTTCTCTTCAGTGTTTCTATTTACTTGCCTCCCCATGAGGGCAGAGTTAGACACAAGGTCGATTTTTAATGTGGGGAAAATCCAGCTCCCCCAAAAACGAGCACTCTGCATAGGAACAAATTCCCGTTAGGACCACACTCTACTTATTGAAATGTTACGTATTGACGACCTTCCTATCTTATCCCCCCCCCCTTTTCTGTTCTTTTTCCCCTGCGTGATTCACAACATGATGTCTCCGCTCGCGATTATAACCGTCCGCCTCCTTTATATGGGGAAAGAAATATTCTTACGTGTCCCCAAGTTGAATAACAACCAGCCTTTCCTAGACTCATAACTACAACGGGAAAACGGATTCCTATGCTTGAAACTGTCCTTTCACTTCGCTTCAATGTTCCTATTTGCTGGCTTCCCCACAAGTTAGACATAAGGTCGGTTTTTAACATGGGGAAAATCCAGCTCCCCAAAAAGGGGCACTGGATAGGAACAAAAATCAAAAAATTGTCTCAGTTATGAAGGATTTCTCCTCCACTGACCGAGGACAGAAAAGATGCAGTGCAGCATTAGAACAGATACGACACTGTGATCGTGGTCCGAAGGGCAAGTAGGGATATGTTGATCTTTGCACATAGATCGGGATTTTAGTACTGACCAGGCCCAACGTTGCTTAACTTCGGTGATCTAATAGGGACTCGTTTGTGAACGTGAATTATGTCGTATATATATACCCGGATATAAGAGACCATATATAGGAGAGATTTTCTCTGGCCCCAAATCATCGCCTGTGTTAACGTATATAAATTATACCCGGATATAAGAGATCCTGATATAAGAGATTCTAATTTAAGAGAACTCTTCGGATATATATATATATATATAAGAGACCCGGATATAAGATATTTTCTCTGGTCCCGTCTTGTACCCCCCTCGATATAAGAGAGTTCGTTTTGAGTGACAGTGTGATGTCGTAAATCAGTCAAACAGGTGAGAGAGAGAGAGAGAGAGAGAAAGAAAGAGAAAGAGAGAGAGAGAGAGAGAGAGAGAGAGAGAAGTCAAATGACTCAATCTTGACCAGTCTAGAGATACGGTGTGTCCAGTCTATCTGTAGGAGACACCCTCTACCTTATGATTTTGCTTTGTGTGTTTAAGGGTAGCGCCGTCTGTTTTTAGTTGCATGCAAGCGACTCTATAGGTCACTCCGTCGGTCTGTCAGTCAGTCTAATGGTCTGCCCATAACACTTTTGTGCTTGGACTTTTTGGTTAAAATCAAAAGTCTGTTGTTAATAAATGCTGTTCTTAGTTTTTTCAGCTTTTCTTGGCCTTTTGTCCAAGATCAAAGTGTAGTATCCGTTCTTACTATATGCTGTATTTATGTTTGTAACTTTGTGAAATAAAGTGGGGGATCACTTTTCTGTTTTAATAAAATGATCACCCACTTTACACCCAGTCAGTCTCAAAGCCATTCAAATAATTCTCCAGATCATTCAAATTATTTTTGAAGGATTCCAGTTATTTCTTAAGCATTCAAGTCATTCTTAAGGTCATTCAATTCATCCTTAAGTTCATTAAAGTAATTCTAAGTCATTTACTTTTTATTTATTTAAGTCATTTCAGCCCATTTTTCGGTCATTTTTGTTTCTCTTTCAGAATTTCATGTCAATCCTACATTCACGCATTCATTTATTACACGAGAGCACATCGACTAATAGCTATCGGCCTTGTTTTTGCCGACGTTGCTTGTCGTTGCATTTCACTTTACCCACTGTTCTCTTGAGTCAGAAGTTTGTTAATTTTGACACTAAAAACCGTTTGCTTGCGATCGTTGCGATTAGTAATGTCGGTGTCGGCGTCTCAACAAAAAACTCTCAGAATTTCTGAACAGTTGGAGATCATCGACGATGTCAAAGTGAAGAAACTCAAATTGACCAAAAATTATGGAATCGGTTATTCAACAGCAGCAAAAATTCTCAAGGAAAAGATGATCTCACATCTTGCATGCAAATGAACAGAAACACTAATCGCAAATGAAAGCGCCAATCAGTGCACAAGGACGTTAACGAAGCGCAGAAAACATCACAAGTGGCCGTAATTCTCGAAGTTAATTTTGAACCGAGCAATGGCTCGCTCATGCGCTGGAAGCAGGCCATTAACGTTTCGTTCAAAAAATTTCACGGCGAATCAACGTCAGCAGATCACGGTTCTGCCAATGAATGGGTGACAAACGTTTTGCCGCAACTTTTTCGTGGATCTGATCCAAAAGATGTTTGGAACTGTGATGAAACGGGACTTTTCTACAAAACCATGCCGTCTGGATCTTTGCAATTTGCCGACAACGAACAGTCAAATGAGACAAAAGTTTCCAAAGATAGACTCACAATCCTTCAGTTCACAAACATTGTCGGCGGTGAAAAGCAAGCTGTAGTTGTTGGTAAGTCGGCAAAACCACACACCTTTAAAAATGTCAAAACTCTGCCGTTTTCTTACTTTGCCAATCGTAAAGCCTAAATGACTAATCAGCTGTTTACTGTCGCTATGAAAACGCTTGATCGAAAAATGATTGCTCCAAATGGAAAGATTATTCTGTTTTTAGACAATGCAAATTTTCATAACTTACCATGAAATCTGTCAAACATCAAATTATCGCTTGTCAAATTGTTGTTTATGCCACCAAACACGACCAGTCTAAAATCGCTGCGATCGATGCTACACCGCCAGTGCCAATGTCTAAAGCGACCAATCAGATCACTGTTTTGAAGGCCATGCAGATGAATACATTTCATGGTCAAACAGTCAACAATTCAAAATTGTTTTAAAAAGGCCAGCTTTGTCATTGAATCACAGGCTGAAGTAGAAGAAATACTCAACAAAAATGATTAAGTTTCTCCACCATCGAGCATGGAGCAAACAGATTTATCAGCTTCTACGACAGTACACAATATTATGGAGAACTGACTGACACGGACATCGCGCGTGGTATAAAATCGGATGATCAATATTTTGACGAAGATGATGCTGCTGAAGGCGCAAGTTCTGAAGTTTCTGGAAGTGACAAACCAGTGCCAAATTCTCTGGTTGCATTTAATACGCTTGAACTCTGGCAGCCTACTTTGAAGCAAAAAGCAGTAATCCTGATGGCGCATTGAAAAATTATTTACGGATTATATGAAAGTTTTCATGATGTTAACAAAGAAATTTCTGTACAATAAAAAATGACCGAATTTTTAAAGAAAAAGTAATTTTTGACTGAATTATTTGTGAAAACTGATTGAAAATGTATTTTTGACTGTTTTTTTTATGTCTATAACTGTTAAAAACTCTAGTGTTCTGTACGTAAAACGCGTTATATGAACTGTTCCCATACTTACCTAAACAAAATAGACCAGACCCAAGTATAAGAGACCTTTGTAAGGTTCTGACGACTCTCTTATATACGGATATATATATATATATATATATATATATATATATATATATATATATATAAGTGAACGTGTCTGTGTGTGTACATTCCCCTACGCCATAACTTTGTCAATTTTAAGTCTACAGACTCGAAATTTGATATAGAAAGTACTGAGATTTGGGAAAATCGATGTGATTGGTTTTCGGCCAAAAATATTGCTGTTCAGGGGTCAAAGTTCAATGATTTGACTTTTGAGAACTGTACCAAACTCCTCTGACAATTTTGAAATTTTAGATATAGATTCCTTGGACATGGATCTAACTTAATAACTTGATTTGAACCAAAAACAATACATTTTAAGGGGTAATAATAGGGGTCAAAGTTTAAAAAAATTGACCGTTTTTTTTTTTTTTTTTTTTTTTGCTCAACATGGATCTCAAAACACCCGGGCAACGCCGGGCTTAAATGCTAGTCTATATTCTATAAAAGTGAAAGTGTCAGTCTGTCTGTGTATCTTTGTGTCTGTGTGTGTACATTTCCCTACGCAATAACTCTGTCAATTTTAAGTCTACAGACTCGAAATTCGATATAGAAAGTACTGAGATTTGGGAAAATCGATGTGATCGGTTTTCGGCCAGAAATTTGGCTATTAAGGGGTCAAAGTACAACGATTTGACCTTTAAGAACTCTACCAAACTCCTCCGATAATGTTCGGTCTAAATAGTTGAAATTTTAGATATAGGTTCATTGGACAGGGATCTTATTTAATAACTTGATTTGAGTACAAAACAATCAATTTTAAGGGGTCATAATAGGGGTCAAAGTTTAAAAAATTGGCCACTTTTTTGTTTTTTGCTCAACATACACCTCCAAATACCCGGGCAACGCCGGCACCCATGCTAGTATATATATATATATATATATATATATATATATATATATATATATATATATATTATATCTATAAAAGTGTCTGTCTGTCTGTGTGTCTGTGTATACATTTCCCTACGCAATAACTCTGTCAATTTTTAGTCTACAGACTCGAAATTTGATATACAGAGTACTGAGATTTGGAAAAATCGATGTGATCTGTTTTTGGCCAGAAATTTGGCGATTAAGGAGTCAAAGTTCAACGATTTGACATTTGAGAACTCTACCAAACTCCTCCGACAATTTAGGTCCTCACACTTGAAATTTTAAATATAGGTTTATTGGACATGGATCTAACTTAATAAATTGTATTTGAGCCCCAAAACAATCAATTTTAAGGGGTCATAATAAGGGTCAAAGTTATAAAAATGGACCACTTTTTTTTTTTTTTTGCTCAACATACATCTCCAAATACTTGGGCAACGCCGGCACCCATGCTAGTATATGTATATATATAACATTACATTACACTATTCATACATTAACCACAATGAAACATTTTCAGTCCTTTGTGAAAAAAACAACAGTTTATCTTTCTTTCTTTTTTTTCTTTTTTTTAACTAGAACACACAATGTCCACATACCGGGTTCCCCATCGTTCCAAAGACGACAGTTCAATTAAACGTCCCAAAAAGAACATTCATTTTCTTTTTAAACATAATCGTCAATAACCAACACATAGCAGCAATTGCCTTTCGCATTCGTGAAAACAACTGTGCGGCGATACTAAAAACACCGAATTTGACATATTTTCACAGAAGCAAAAAATCGGTGCTTCTACACTATTGGGGCGAGATTTTATAGTTGATAAATGGAGTTTTCAGATAAATAACAATAGTTTCAACTGATTTTTTTTTGTCAATTCTAATAAATTACAACGGTAGCTTCCAACTTATGTAGTCGGAATTACCTGAATATTACTGAATTATAAAAAAAAAACTTTTGTCAAATTATTGTCAATACTTGTTGCCAATTTAAATAAAATGAACATCGTTTCCGAAACGATCGTACAATCGAGTTGTTTGTTTTTCCTTTTCAAACTGATTCTTAATTCAAAATTATGAATCCTTTTACTCAATATAAATATAGTTCTTGGATATCTATACCTATTGAGCTTATATATCTACAGTACAGTGGGCACTGTTTTCTGTTAAAAGTATTAATACATTTACATTAAAATAAACTCTGGTCTTATTGCCTCCAAATATATATGTATATACTTGTAGCCAAATTGAATATTGAAATGCTTATATCTTTGGTTCTATGGGGCGAAACTACCAGAAAATTTTCAGGCTTTTTGAAGATTATTATACTATTCTATGGTATACATTTTATGACAATTGGTAAAAAAAAATACCTATATTTTCAAACCAATAAAATATGCCAAATTTGCCTACATTTGTATATATAGTGTCCTAGCAGGCCAGCTTTAGTTTTGCTTACCAGACCACTAATA